>NC_061118.1:22354441-22688522 GCF_002878395.1 Capsicum annuum
ACTGCACCCATCCTGAATAAGTGTGATCAAGAAAAGAAAAAAGTAGAAAAAGGTAAATAAGTGAGACCCCAAAAGCTAGTATAGTGCCAAGGAGGCTTAGTCACTTTAAATATCATCTAGTATCATACTAGCCCCTAGCCTACATTCAAAGTCAAAGAGAAGACCTATAGTGATCCTAACTGACCTGTCTGAAGATCTTGGTCATGAAAATAAGGGTAAGCCTATGGTATTCGGCATACATTGATTGGAACTTCATTCTGAGAGTGAGTGTCTTGTGATTGTCCCCATGGTTACATATGTGATGTCTGATATAAGTTCAATGGGACTTTTTTGTGGTGAGGGCACACTAGTTACGTGTCTAGTTGCTAACTTATTTGGATAGTGTAAGCTTGATACATGCATGGTTATTGTTGCTGATTTGATGCCATATCTTGATTCCTATGTCTTACGTTGTTGCTCTTTAATAAGATACACAGTTATTTGTAAATTGATTGACCTTGGAGATGGTGAAGATGTTTTGAGATAATATGGATGGTTGACTGTTGAATATACTTTGTATTCTCTTGGTTGTGTTTTAGTTACTTGAGGACAAGCAATTGTTTTATCTTTGATTTTGCAATAGAATTCATAAGGCAAGAGAACCAACAATGATGGAAGAAAAAGAGTTGAAATCTGAAGCAAATAGAAGAGAAGTGAGGCTGATGACATTCCTGATAAGTCGTCAGCAATCTGATAGGTTATCGTTTTATCATCATCCTAAAATAGAGAAGGGATTCAGTTGGAAAAAGTGACGATGACATGTGATAAGCCGTCAAACTTTTGATAAGTCGTCAAATTCACCGTCAGCCTTAGACAGAACATGGGAGCTGAGGTGGAGAAGTGACGACGTTGTCTAATATGTCATCACATTTTTGATAAGCCATCAGGATTCACCGTCAGCCTTAAGCAAAAATTGTCAAAATTGAAGAGGAGATAACGACATCTGTGATAAGTTGTCAGCCTCCTGATAAGGCGTCATGCATGTCATCACCTAATTCGAGAAGAACACTAAACTCTATGATTTTGTTTCCATAATTAGGTTGAAGTATTTAAAGCATAGTTTAGGGTTTTCTAAGAGGATTTTGAACCTATTTTGGAACGCACGTATTTTGTTATTTTCTCTCTAGTTTCTTGGCTTGAAAAAACCAAGTAACTTTGAAGAGATTATCATCAATATTTTAGGATTTCTACTTTGATCTAATCTGAGAAACACTCGTTGCTATTAATCTTGTTGTAAGTTCATCTTTTAAATTATGAATTCAACTTGTTGTATCGATTATTACATTATGAGTGGCTAAATCCCTTTAACCCAAATTATGGTATCTATGGGTTAGGTCGTGGTAAGTTGATAAGTGTTCAAGATTCTAAAGGTAATAGGACTCCTTGATAATTTGAGGTTTTAATTATTGTCTATTGGTTGCAAATGATAGATAGCACCTGTTTGATTTACTTGAGATAAGAAATCAACTATAGTAGGAAGTGAATTATTGACTGGGACTTGGAAGCTACCAACCTTCCGTTTAATAATTGACGTTGTAACAAGGTTAATTAACCTAAGGTGAAGTCTGGTCAGTGAATATAAATTCCCTAAGTCCAAGAGGATTAGGTAATTAAATGCTTAAGTAGGTCGAGAGACATTTAGGCATAACTTCGATAAAGTCAATCTATTATTCCTACCTATCGTGAGACTCTACAAGTACTATTAGCATCTGTCATGTACCAAAACCCATAGTGAACATAATTCTGATTTTCCATAAACTCTTGATTACAAAAATTGAAACTAAAGTGACCAGCAATTATTGCTAATCTCCAAAACGCCCCATTTCAGGAAACATCCAACTATCAGTTGATTAAATTGCAAACGACTTAAGTTCACACCATATTCCCAGTGGGATTTGACCCCAACCTAGTTGGGTTATATATTGACAACGATCACTTACATTCTCCTTAGAGAGGTTTAGTTTGAGCATTATCAGAAAGTTATGCCAAAATTCCCTCAAAAACAGGTTAACTTTAATTAGCAACTAGTTTAGGAAACTTTACCTAAGCATTTCTCTCAATAAAAGAAAACACTACCCTTATAGCATGAGTAGTTCAATTTCAAATCAGTATTTGACTCAAGAAAAATTTCTATTTAATCTCACATAGTCACTAAGAACTTAAGCTGAATTTGCATTTTTGCCTTTTCCTCTCTTCACTCTTTTAATTTGCAAAAAAAACTACTTGGTGAAGAAGTATCTTTTTTCTTTTATAGATGGGTGACGATTAGGGATGAAATCTCATTGGACTAGGTGTCCTAATTTGTACAAGCATCACCTGCCTATTTGTTACACAAACGGACAAAGCTATGCAGATGCATACCACCTGTACTATTACTTCGAAACTCTAGAGACCTACTCCCTCGTAGTCATCTTCTTATCATCAAAACTACATATAGCAATTATCCCCCTTTTTTATGATGACAAACCAACCACAAAACTTTTAGCATCAATGCACATTCATCACATTTAATGATGTGATTACCACTCTGAAGATGAATATTTCCCCTATCATCATGCTTCCACCATCATGCAATATAGGGACCTAGTCCATTGGTGTTATTTGTAGCAAAAACTCTGAGAACATTTGTTTCCCGCTCTCATTATGCTATTTGCTTTGCTACTTCCCCCTATCACTTTTCCTTAACTAGTTCATACATATAAAGTTAGTATTTTTGACATAATTTTTGACATAATTAATAAGGATTAATAGTAAACCAAGAGTAAATATAAGAAAAGTTTAGTTAACTCATGGCCACTAGGGCAACACTAATATGTAAAACAGTTTTAAAATAGAGAATAGGTCAAGCACACAAATCAAAATTTATTCATAGTTAAGCAGTTAAGCTCCAAATAAGTATAGTAAAACAATTAAAATTAATTTTCCTTAAAATCCACATGATAATAAGGAGTGGAACTGACACAAGATGGAGTAAGAGGATAGTGATAGCAAGACTCAGGAGGACAGAGGGTTAGGGGAAAACTTAATCAACATTTATATTCTAGCATTTTAGCAACACGGGAATCCAGTAACTACTTAGTGAGTTTCTTTGCTTTTGTATTCAGTTCATTAACTTCACCAATTAGTTTTGCCACTTTCACACGGATTTTTGCATTTTCTGATATCAGTGCTTCAGAAGCACCTGGTCCCTTAGAAGCTAGCTGCTAATTTTTCAACCTTAAGGGCATTATCTCAAAATCTTTTACATCTAACTAGATCCTTCCTCTATTTCTTTGACTAAGCTTTCCTAAGCAGCCAAAAGTTCAGATAGTTTGGAGATAGTTCCTATTTTTCTTTCTATGCACTCATTTTCTACCAAAATAGTTAGAGTGAACCTTTGTTTAGATATTCTAGGAATTCCTCTAGTCCTAACTATTCCAAAATGATTAAAGAAACTATTTAGCAAGTACCCATAAGGCATTTCATATCTCTCTTCTTTCTTAAGAATTGCTTTCTTTATGTGTTTAATCCTAAAAGAAAGCAGGCTGATCAATTCAAAATTACTCAAGCATTCTATAAAGAACATATTAACTCCAGATGCAATGGTATCTACCCAAATCTTATCAAAAGGACTTTGTTGATAAATTCAAATACCAGCTAAAACTCACACGTTATGAATTTCTTTTACACAACTGCTATAGATGTTCTACCCAACACTAATCATCAACTCAGTTGTAGGTTGTTTCTTTATACCAATCCTAACTCCAATAACTGGTACATTCAAAAATTTTCCCAATGCATTTTTATCCAAATAGATCGAAGATTAGCCCATCTTCTAAGAATTCCATGGTGTAGTAAAATTCTCTGACATTATTCTCAAATACCATGGGGGATGGTTTCTCAAACAAGTGTAACAAGCCTTTATGCCTAGCATATTTAACCAAATTACTCATCTCAGGTTTCTCATACATTTTGGGATCAACCACTTTTGTTGATAGAACTCTTTGTGTTTTAAGTCATTTATTTCTTTGTTTTCTTACCTCATCATTTTCTCTTTTCTCCTATTTGCTTCTCTTAGGACTAACATTCAGTTCTCCAACAATAGTCTTTTTTCTCATGGGACCTGGTCCCTTAAAAATTTTCTTTCTTATTACTGCTATATGTTTCTCCCTTATCTTAGCAAGACTACCAAATTTTAAACTTGAAGATATGGTCCTTCCAGTAATATGAACTTTCATCTTTCTTTTCTCAATTTCTATAGCATCATCTGCAGCAATATCATTCTTCTCTCCAACCCAAAGTTCACCATATTTTTCTTGCCTCTACTTCCCCTCTATTTCTTTATAGTTTATATCATAAGCAATATATTCTCAACTTTCTCATTATTCCTATTTAAAGGTGATAACACTTTATTTCCTTTATCAACTTCTTTTATTTCTCTTATTACCTATTCTTTTCAACAGACTGGGGTGTCATATGCATGCAGAAGAAAGTTCTCAGCCACCCAATTTTCATTGAAGTAAAGATCAACCCTTTTAACTGGTATTTCTGCACCAAATAATTGAGAAAAAAAATTAGGTTTAAATCAGATGAAGTAGGAAAACCAAGTATTTGAGGGATTTCAGAAAATTCATCTTTGTTGGGTTCATCAGTCAAAATAGGGTTTTGAGATTCTATAAGTGTTTTTCGGGCTTCTAAGAAAGAAAGAATTTAGGGTTGAGAAAATTTTTGGTCAATGTGAGATCCATGACTTTGACTTAAATTCTCTACCATGAATAGTTGGCCATAAATTTCTAAAGTAGAGGAGAATTCTTTGGGGATTGACACATTTTACAATTTTTTTATTTTCTGAAGAAGAAAGAGTTAGCTTAGGTTCTTGTTGGAAGCTCAAGAATGTGCTTCATTTGGTTAATTATGGATCAGAGTATTCAACTAATGAATGTTTAAGTTGTTTATCTGGACTTTTATCTACTTCAAAGTGTTTAACTGGGATTGTGGAAGTAGGAATATAAGCCATTTTACTTTTGTAAAAAAAAAGAGTGAGCGTAAGAAATCGGTTTTATTCATAGTAGATGATCAATTTAGGAAGATAAACTGGATTAGTTGAATAATAATGTGAAAGAGTCTGATTTAGTAAGTTTAGAGAAGAAATCATTATCATTGAAAGATGTTCCTTCTGAAATGAGATGTCTAATCATAATAATTACGACTCTTTATTTTTCATAGGAGTTGATGGCTTATACATAGAGATGAGAGAACACATGGCCTTTCAGATAGTATTTTAAGAATGTTGAAGCATTCTATAATGGTACCAACCCTATTGATAGGACCAGGTCTTTCTCATTTTTTAGTTAATTCTCAACTTGTGCTTGCTTCAACTCTTTTCTCCCAAAGTTGTCCCCATTGGTGTATACCTACAAGGAAATGATACTGAGTTAGACGAAAGTATACTTTCTTATCAAGGATACCTATCTCCTAAATATAGCTAATTTTGGAAAGAGAAACTACTTAACATGATAGGTCAGGTTAATTTGATCACTTCTTTCTTCAGCCTTTTGCCTCTAATTTTCAGAAATATTATCCCTTTTCCTTCAATACAAAGGACTCCTCCCTTTTTAGTTTATTCTCCAAAGCATTTTCACTTATATAAGACAAGGACCGGGTCCTTGAAATTAGTTTTTCATAATAATACACCTTTTCCTGAAGTGTCTTTAGAGAAGAATATAGTTAGACCTTTCAGTATTGAGCCTTGCTCATACATTATCATAAGACCATCCCTAACTACAATCCCCTACCTCATACCTAGAATCATGATCATTTGTTGAATTCGGGAACCTACTTGAGTTTGAGTTCTCAATAAGAAAACAATGGTATGATCAAAACCCTTTTGTCCCATCTAGGTAGAGAATTTCCTCTCATATTACTCAAGGGTTTGAGACCCTTAGGATATGAACTTTCCTGCTAAATAACTCCAGAACCATTCATCCTTACACTAATCCATCTTTGGCAATTTTCTTCATGTGCCCTTCTTTTCTACATTGAGTACATACCAATTTGTAAACTGGGATCAAGATAAGGGTTAGTAAGATGACATCCTGAGACTCAAAAAGTAGAGGGTAAAATCCTGCTACTCGTCCAAAAGACTGTAGAAGGTACATAACTTATTGATTCTGCATGCAAGGTATCGAGTTGGTTCAATAAAGAATGATAAGCATATGGAGTTGAGAAGCCAGGGGGAACACAATCCTACTGTTCACTTACGACTGATTACAACCGAAGTTGATATTTGCTACAAGTTCGACATTGATGTTCAAATCCCCCATTTACTTTTCTAGTTTTTCCCATTGATTACAACAGCTGAGAGCCATGATCCCACGTATTCCCTTGGGATTCGACCCCAACCTTTGTTGGGTTATTATATTTGGCAACAATTTTATCATCTTCTGAGAAGAGGTATAGGTTGAACGTCATTAATATACTCAACAAAGCCATAAGATGATTATGATGATATGCTTATATACCTGGTAAGGCTGACGAATAATTATGATGATATATTGATATATCCGGTAAAGTCGGAGGATGATTATGATATTAATGATATATTCCTGGAAAGGTCAGAGAATGATTATGATAATGATGATTATGATATTGATTAGACTTACCGGTTCGAGTTCGGATATATATTATGATACTTGGTTTGATTATGGAATTATGGATTTTGTTGCATTCTTCCTTGCATATGTATTACTGACACGGCCTGAACCACAGCCTTGTTGTAATGGGCATTCCAAGTCCAACCAGGATCGGAGACTACCCCCGTTACCCAACCTCCAAAAATATACCCTGAGTCGGATGAATTCTAAATATATAACAAGATAGCGTTTTGTATAATTCCAAACTCTGGGATAGGTCCATAACTGTGACCAACCCAAGCAAGTCCAACCACCCAATACCCAACCAATAACTATGCCAAAACCAAAATAATAACCAAGTATGAGTTCATAACATAATAGGATGGAATAATCATAAATACAGTCAAACAGTATAAGCCGAATACCAATACCAAGGCTGACACCACTATCGACACTACCCATACCAACCTATAGTAGTCCCACAAAGTCTCTAACCAAAAGTAAAATAATATCCAGTTAGGACATGCCCCTAACCATAGCCAAAACCATAGTCTATATAATGACCAAAGTATGAAAAAAATCCATGAAATGAAATGGATCCTTCCGAAATATTTAAGCTCACCACTTCAATCCAACAGAGCTTATCCCAAATCCAAACACTGAGTAGAAGGAGCATAATGGTCAGTTCTTGCAATGCATGTGGATACAGTGCCTGAAAATAGGTTAGCGGGTAAATGCTAGCATGCACTCAGGATAAGGATAAAATAATTCTAACATTTTAAACCAAGTAAACCAACCATATGAATTCACAACCATACATACATATATATAACCATGCTGGAAAAGGGAACCGAGTTTAGCATGCCTTTAAAACCATTAACCTGGGTATGTGTAGATTAACTATCCTAGAACCACCCATGGCCTATATGGGTCCAATGTAACCCCCTGAACGAACCCCGATGCATGCAACTGCATGAACCAGAGATACCATAGAAGTAGGGAATTCCCGAGTACCTTTCACTCTCCATGACAAATATGTACAAGTGTATTTAGGGGATTCCGATGTACCCCGTAAGTATCATATATGGTCACCATGACCAATCCTCATGTCGAAAAATATGAGTTTCCAGTGTCAATTCATTGGACTCACACCTTCACGGTTAGCTACAATACCTTACCATTATTGACCAATTAAAACCATTACCATACAACCCAACCACCATTTCATTTATTATAAACCAAGGCTATAAGTAGTGGTATCGGCATACCAACTATAGCTTGAAAACAATGTCCTTAGCCATCTTGTTTAAGAAAAGGGATTCCTATGTACCCATAAATTACATTATAAAGTTGACTTGGGGAATCCCATGTACCCCACAAGTGATCATTATTATGTTTGCTCAAGGGATTCCCTTTTAACCCACAAAGCTTTTTATTAGACCAACCATAACCACTAAGACCTTACCATCTAATCATTCTAAACCACTTAAATCATTTATACTATTTAGGGTTTCATTACCGAGTTATACCATACAAAGTTCAATGAAAGTCCAACAATTAACCAAAAACATTCTCATAGGCATTTTAGCAAACAAGTTAGGGGCATAGTGTTTCCAAAGCCAAAACCAAGTACCAATAAACCATTCTCATGCAACCAAATGTTCAAACCATAATAACAATATGAAAACCATAAGTAAAAGATATGGAAAAACCAATACCAACCATTGTAACCAAAAACCCCAACATGTATTTGAAAAACCAAAACCATACAACATTTATGCCATGAAAACTATTCAAAAACATGCCATTAGTTGGAACTAAAAATGAAGGAGGAGTAACATGACTTAGATTTAGAATATGACTGAGAGAAATGACCCTTGGAAGCCCTAAATTGATCATATTAATGAAACTCTAGCCTTCCTTTACCCAAGAGCCTTGAGAGAATTTGAAAGAGTTCTAACAGAGTTTGATTGATTTCAAATAGGTTAAATGATGTCCCAAGAGTGTTATAAGTCATGGGGCCTTAAGATGTTAAGAGGGAAAATGTCTAAATTACCCCAACTTAAACTGCTTAAAAACTATGCAAGATGGTACGACTACCCTACCCTAAATGTACCCAAAGGTACGAGTGTGTAATGCCCTGAATCTGGTACCTGGAATGCCACATGGTTCTTATGACCCCGAGGGATGACAAGCTAACCCATGACTGATATCTGTACCTGAACATTGCATAACGTATTGTATAATGGTGGAAATAAAGGCTAAAAGGCCATAAGGTTCAAAACTGAATAAAATATTTGACAAAACTATATCCGAATAATATGGTATCACAATACCAAAACTGAAGTAAATATCTGAAAATGCTGAAGTCTGAATCTACTCCAAAAGTCTCTAACTGACTGAACTATCTGAATAAGGAGTTGATGGGACATGTCCCCAACTAACTCCATCTACTAAAAGCAAAAATGAAATAATAAAATAAATAATCATATCTTCCTTGAATGATGAGGACTCACTGGTAAATCTAGCTGCTGAAATATGGAATGCTACTGATGCTCTGGAGCTCATGCTTATATAAAACACCATAGCGCAAATGCATCAGTATGATTGAATGTACTGGCATGAAAGTGAGGTAGGATGAACGCAAAGGGTTCAAATACATGAACAATGCTAACTGACTGTATAACATGAACGTGAGGAAACATACATGAATAAGTGACTGTAACTGAGTTCGTGAGATTTTTTACCACTGAGTCTGAATACTAATAACTTGAGTTACTGATAACTGATATAAATAATACTGAGCAACTGTGTCTGACAGTCTAAGGTCTGATGGAACTAGCTGAGTTTTGTACTATTCTAAGTTCACTATATCTGACAGTCCTGAAGGCTATAGAACTATCTGAGTTCTATTACTGAGACTGAGACTGGAACTGTAACTATATAAAGTAGTCATCTAACCGACATACCCTAAATAAAACAATATAGCTTAGTTGGGGTCCAATCTGTAACCCCAATTGGAAGGGTGTTAATACCGCGCCACTAGTAAAGATAAGTTGTAAGTAACCCTCATCTGGCAGGTACTCTAATAAGAATGGTCGAACCCTCATCTGACAGGTTAAGCCACCTCATCAACCTTCGACTAATAGGTTGATGTCTCAACCTACGCTGGCTACGTAGTTCTAGAATACAAGGATTGTTTCTAAGAATCACACCCTCAACTGGCAGGTAAGTTCCCATCCTTGGGTTCACTCAGAGCTGAATCCTACTCCCATCTGAATAGAAACTGAACATGATTATTTGAACTGAACTAGACTGAGTTCATTGAGTTCTGTTGACTGATAGAATACTACTGAGATTGCTAAATTTTTTAGATCTCTAAGATTACTGAAATTACTCAGTTTTCCTAGTTTTTTTTAGTCATAAGACTGGTTGAATTCTATGGATCATAGCTTGACTGAGAGTATCGTGAAAACATGCACTGGCTCTAGACACACAGTTAAATTTTTGGGTACAAGTACCCCAAGGACTCGATAGCATGAAATTGATAAGACACAACACTTCTTGATCATTGGACTAAAGTCCACAATTCATAATACTAAAAGTTGGGGATTTCATGAAGCACATGATTATCATAATCTTATACATGGATTGGAATGCATATAAACATGTCATAATTTCATCAATCTAGTCTCATGGGCATTTCATCAAACATTCATAATGCACAACAATATCTTAGAAGTCATTTTAATCATAAGGGTAAAGTATGCATTTATCATTTGAGCCATAATTGAGCTATAATACACGATTTATATCATCTTAGGCATTTTATCAACCACCTTACATGCACAACTTAGGGAATTGGTGTAATCATCAAATTACACATCATAAACAACTCAATTCATGGATTTCAACTTGCATGCTAAAGTAGTTTTATGAAAAACACATAAAGATTCCAACTTAGGAATCATACAATAAGATAAACATGATTACAAATAACCCACAATATAAACACCATGATTTATAATTTGAAATAGGGTTCTTGAGCTTCATGGTTAAAAGGAATCCATAAATCAACACTTGACATACCTTAGATGGAAGATTCTTAAAACTAACGGTGAAATTCTTAAAATTAGATCCTCAATTGAAAACCCTAAGCTTGTTCTTGATGGATTTTGAGAGAGACAATTATAATTTGGGTGAAAAATAGTTGAATTATGTGTTTTTTTTACTTATATAGGGTGGAAAATTGACCCTTTTTCCCTTAAGGATGTGGTCATTTAATGACTAAAAATTGGGTGTTGCCGCTATAAGTGACGTGGTGCGTTAATGGATGCAACGCGATACTCTCAATGTGTCGCACCATGATCGTGTCAAGCCTCAAGATTTTTAGCTCTGGAAGTCTGCACAAATGTTGTCCAACGCATTGGCGATGCAGCGTGCCAAGATCACATTGGTCCACTATTTTGACACTCCGAACATGATCTAAATATATTCCAAAAAATTCAAAACTTATTCGGGAACACTTATTAACCTTTCTGATCATGAATTAATAAAAATATAGACCATTAAAGGACATTGAGGTTGTGAATTAAGATTGTCAACTTTTGAAGGCTAAAATAAACTAAGTCTGGAAACTTAGCTAGAATTTTCTAAATCTGGGACCCCTTAACAAGCTTAAAGGATTGAATTAAGCTTAAGAATTTTATGGGGTCTTATAATATCTCCCCCTTGAGAACATTCATCCTTGAATGAGACTGGCTGAGAGGGGATAAAAGATAAATTGTCGTATATATTAAACATGAACAGCTGAAACATGATCCCATGACTGACATAACTGATAAACTGAATATATCATATTGAACATGTATACCTGATGCATGTATAACTGATTCATAAATGCATGGCTGAGTGTTCTGATGAACTGAGTTTCTCACAATGAGAATGCATATCTAATGCTTAATTATATGACTAAACGGATACATGAATGTATGACTGAATATGCAATAGTAATCGATACTAAATTTATAATGGAATTTTGAACATAGACTGGATACCAAGTTGTAGATGAAATCTGAACATGAAACTTAAAAGCTTAAGGAGAACTTTTACCTTGAGCAAGATATGAGTTAGCAGAGAAGAGGTAGTGGAGAAGAGGTGAGGGTACTTGGTTCGTATATTTGCTTATACTTTCCAAGTAGCTTCCTCAACAGACTGATTCTGGCAAAGAACTTTAACTAGAGAGATTTCTTTGTTCCTCAGTCTACGAGTCTGATAGTCAAGAATTTTGACTGGAATCTCTTTAAACGAGAGATTGTTCTGAACATCAATGCTCTAAATTGGGACTTCAGCTGTTGGGTCACCCATGCACTTCTTGAGAAAAGAGACATGGAAGCCAGGATAAACTGAGGCTAGATCTAGAGGCAACTCGAGCTCATAATCTACCTTACCAAAACAACTGAGAATTTTGAAGGGACCGACATATCGAGTACTGAGCTTTCCCTTCTTGCTAAATCTCTTCACTCCCTTCATGAAAGAGATATTTAGATAAACATAATCACCAATCTCAACTCAAGATCCTTTCTGTGCACACCTGCATAAGACCTCTGTTGGCTCTGAGCAGCCCAAAGTCTTTCTCTGATCAACTGGACTTTTTCTAAGGCATCAAATACTAAGTCAAGCCCTAGGACTGCGGTCTCACTAACTTTGAACCAACCGATTGGAGATCTACATCTCCTACCATAGAGAGCTTCAAATGGATCCATCTTAATACTGGAAAGATAGTTGTTATTATATGCAAACTCAATCAAAGGTAAGTGGTCATCCCAACTTTCCTTGAAATCAATTGCACACACTCATAGCATATCTTCTAAAGTCTGAATGGTCCTTTCTGTTTAACCATCTGTCTAAGGATGAAAGATTATACTGAGATAAAGTTAGGTACCAAGACCCTTTTGGAATGCTTTTTAGAAATGAGAGGTGAACTGGGTACCTCTTTTTGAGATAATAGACAATAGAACACCGTATAATATGACCAACTCCTTGATATGGAGTTTGGCATAATCCTGAGCTAAATAGGAGGTATGGACTGGAAGAAAATGAATTGATTTGGTCATCCTATCTACAATGACCCAAACTGAATCATACTGATGACGAGTATGAGGTAAACCTATCAAAAAATCCATGTTCACTTCTTCCCACTTCTAAGTAGGAATATTCAACACTTGCATGGACCCACTAGGCTTCTGATGCTCCATCTTAACCAATTGACATATAGAGCACTTAGCCACAAACTCTGTAACATCTCTATTCATCCCACTCTACCAATAGATTACCCGCAAATCGCAGTACATCTTAGTGGCCACTGGATGAATAGAGTAGCGTGCACCATGCACTTCTACAAGAATTTGTTGCCTCAAGTCATCTACACCTGGCATACAGAGATGACCCTAACAACACAAAATATATCTCCCCCTTGGGAGAAAACCTCTACCTTTTAATCCTTGATTGACTCTTTCAACTTGACAAGACTGGGATCTCTATCCTGATTTTCTTTCACCTCAAAAACTAGAGATAATTCTGAACTACTCTGAACACATATATTACCCTCTACTGAATTAACTAAGTAGATACCTAGTCGAGCAAGCTGATGAACTTCCAGAGCCAACTACTTCTCACTGCCCTCAACATGAGCAACACTATGCATAGATAGTCTGCTGAGAGCATCGACCACTATATTGGCCTTGCCTGGATGATAAAGGACACTCATGTCATAGTCTTTCAAGATCTCTAACCACTTTATCTGACTGAGGTTAAGATCTTTTTGAGAGAATAAGTACTAAAGGATTTTATGATGTGCGAACACTTCTACATGAACACCGTACAAATAATGCCTCCAAATCAATAAGGCAAATACTATGGCAGCTAACTAAAAATCATCAGTTGGATAATTCTTCTCATAGGGTTTAAGTTATCTGGAGGCGTAGGCTATGACCTTACCATGCTGCATGACGACACAACCTAAACCTACTCTGGAGGTATCAAGTATACCAAAAACCCATCTAAATCATCTAGAAGGGCTAAGACTACAGCTGATGTAAGTCGAGTCCTCAACTTCTTAAAACTATTTTTGCAAGGATCTGACCACTGAAACTTGACTTTCTTCTGAGTCAATATGGATATAGGGGATGCAATAGAAGAGAATCCCTAAACAAACCATCTGTAATAGCCAGCCAAACCAAAAAAACTCCTAATATCTAATGGAGAGACAGGTCTTGGCCAGTTTCTTACTGCTTCGGTCTTTTGAGGATCTACTCTAATGCCATCACCAGAAATGATATGGCCAAGGAATGTTACTAACCTTAGCCAAAATTCATACTTACTGAATTTACCGAACAACTGATGATTTTTGAGTCTAAAGCACTGTTATAAGATGGTCTGCATAATCATGATCACTACGAGAATAGACAAGAATATCATCTATGAAGACTATGATGAACATGTCCAAGTACCGCTTGAACACATGGTCATCAATTCCATAAAATTTGTTGGGGCGTTAGTAAGACCAAAGGACATGATTAAGAATTTGAAATGACTCTACCAAGTTCGGAATATGGTTTTTGGAATGTTACATTCTCTGACTCTGAGCTGATGATAGCCTGATCTGAGGTCTATCTTAGAAAAATAGCTGGCACCCTGAAGCTGGTCAAACAAGTCATCAATTCTAGGAAGTGGATATTTGTTCTTGACCATGACTTTATTAAGCTGATAGTAATCAATGCAAATTCTAAGAGAACCAATATTCTTATGCATAAATAAGACTGGTGCACCTTACAGGGAAATACTGGGCTTGATAAATCCCCTATCTAAGAGATCATTTAACTGTTCTTTCAATTTTATGAGCTCTGTTGCTGACATTCTATATAGAAGAATAGATATACGCTAAGTATCTAGAAGAAGATCAATACCAAAGTCTATTTCCCTTTCGAGAGGAATTCTTGGAAGATCTTCAGAAAAGATATCTGAATATTCATTCACGACTAGGACCGATTCAAGATAGGGAGTTTTAGAACTAGTGTCCTTAACTGGAACAAGATGATAGACACATCCTTTAGATATCATTTTCCTTTTCCAAAGGTAGGAAACGAACTGACCTCTGAAAGCTGAAGTGCTACACCCCTCCATACTAGGATAGGTTCATTCGAAAACTGAAAATGAACAACGCTATTTTTGTAGTCGACTATGGCATAGTAGGAATGAAGCCAATCCATGCTGAGAATGACATCAAAATTAGTCATCTCTAATTCGACTAAGTCTACTGAGGTGACTTTCTGGGATACCATAACCGGACAGTTCCTGCATACCCACCGGGCTATGATAGTTTTACCCATAGGGGTAGAGACTGAAAAAGGCTCTACTAGAATTTTAGGACTGACTCTGAAATCAAATTCTATATAAGGAGTAACAAAAGACAAATAAGCTCCTGGATCTAGCAAAGCATAAACATGCAAGTGAAAGATCTGTAATGTACCAATAACTATATTAGTAGAATTTTCCTAATCTTGCCGGGTCTGGAGATCATAAAGTCTGTTTGGGCGTTGCCCACTAGTATCACTGGAAGTGGTACCCTACTGATTTGGGTGATCAAACTAAGGTAAGGAATGGTTTTGATGACTCTGGGAACCTATCTAAGGACAATCTCTAACTTTGTGGCCTGGCTTGCCACATATAAAGTAAATATCGCTGCCATCTCTGTAAATACCCTGATGGTGTTTTCCACAAGTTTGACAAGAAGGATTGGTTTGGGCACTACTAACACTGCCCTGAGACTTAGAGTCGGGTGCCCTATCTCTATTGCCATACCTGAATTAAGGCACTAGAAGAAAGAGCTGGAACTGATGACTTAGGATGAAATTAAGAATGGTTTTCTTCCTCTAACTTAGGATGAGCGAACTTGAAACTACCTATCCTTGCTCTCTTATTCTACTTCTCTCTCATCTTAATATTTTTCTCTTTAATCTATTGAGCATGGGTCACAAGCCTGGCTATGTTCATGTCACTATTCAATATCATAGACCTACACTCATTGACCATACTATCATTTACCGCAGAAACAAACAAACTTATCTTGGCCCTGCTATCTGCAACCACATGAGGAACATATCTAGCTAATTGAGTAAACTTAAGAGAATACTCTTTCACCGTCATGTTTCCCTACCTAAGGTTGATAAATTCTAACATCTTAGCTTCTCTCAGCTTTAGGGGAAAGAATCTATCTAAGAATGTAGTGACAAACTCCTCCCACTCTATGGATCCTGGATCAACTGACCTCTCTACTTTTCACTGTTTGAACAAAGTGTGAGCAACATCCTGCAATTTATATTCAGCTAGCTCAGCACTCTTAATAGGAGTAACCCCATGATATCTGTAACCTTCTAAACTTGATCAAGAAATTCTTGAGGGTCCTCATCTGACTTAGACCCAAAAAAGGATGGAGGACACATTCGGGTGAAGTCCCGAATCCTAGCTACTACTGAATTGACAATTGGGTTGGCCAGAACGATAGCTGGTCATTCAGTCTGAGCAGAAAATGAGTTATCAAGAGTAGTGAATACATCTCTGAACTCTGCATAATAAATATGTTCACCTAAAGAATCTTCGGGTTGAGGGGCTGACTAATTTCCAGTTCTCTTCTTGGGAGGCGTATTCTATAAACGGAAGAGAAAAGGACTAGAGTAAGAGATTAACTTGAGATTATACTCACTAGCATGATATAGATACTGAAAGATGGAGAGTTGTTCCTAAAAAATCGTATAGCCTCTTATACATAAATATGGAGCGTAACACACCCATGTACAAGACTCCACAAAATGCAGCTTTCAGACTTCCTAGGACACTGTTGAACCTTAGGCACTGATACCAAGTTTGTAACACCCCAAAAATGGTACTCGCAATGATATACGGTGCTCATGACCCCGAGGGACCATAATCTAACCCATGACTGATATTTGTACCTAAACACTGCATAACATACTGTATAAATGCAAAAATAAAGGCTGAAAGGCCATAAGGTTCAAAACTAAATAAAATATCTGAAAAAACCATATCTGAATAATGTGGTTTCACAATACCATAATTGAATTAAATATCTGAAAATGTTGAAGTTTGAATCTAGTCCAAAAGTCTCTAACTAACTAAACTGTCAGAATAAGGAGTTGATGGGATATGTCCCCAACTAACTCCATTTACTAAAAGCAAAAGTGAAATAATGAAATAAATAATCATATTATCCTTGAATGATAAGGACTCGCTGCAAAATCTAGCTGCTGAAATCTGGAATGCTACTGATGCTCTAGAGCTCGTGCTTCTGAACCTATGGTATAAAACACCATAGCACAAATGTATCAGTATGATTAAATGTACTGGTATGCAAGTGAGAAAGGCTAAATGTAAAATGTTCAAATGCATGAAAAATTCTAACTGACTGTATAACATAAATGTGAGGATACATGCATGAATAAGTAACTTTAACTAAGTTTATGAGATTTTGGACTACTGAGTCTGAATACTAATAACATGAGTTATTGATAACTGATATAACTGATACTGAGCGACTGTGTCTAACAGTCTAAGGTCTGATGGAACTAACTGAGTTTCATACTATTCTGACTTGACTGTATCTGACAGTCCTAAAAGTTGTAGAACTATCTAAGTTCTATTACTGAGACTGAGACTAAAACTGTAATTGTGGGAAGTAGTCATCTAACCGCCATGCCCTAAATAAAACAATATAGCTTAGTTGGGGTCCAATCTATAACCCGAATTAGAAGGGTGTTAATACCGCGCCACTATTAAAGATAAGTTATGAGTGACCCTCATCTGGCAGGTACTCTAATAAAAATGGCGGGATCCTCATCTGACAGGTTAAGCCACCTCATCAACCCTTGACTAATAGGTTGATGTCTCAACCTACACTGGCTACGTAGTTCTGGAATGCAAGGATTGCTTCTAAGAATCACACCCTCAACTGGCAGGTGAGTTCCCATCCTTGGGTTCACTCGGTGCTGAATCCTACTCCCATCTAAATAGATACTAAACATGATTATTTGAACTGAACTGGACTGAGTTCATTGAGTTCCGTTGACTGATGAAATACTACTGAGATTACTAAATTTCTAAGATTTCTGAGATTATTGGAATTACTGAATTTACTGAGTTTTTCTGAGTCATAAGACTGATTGAATTTTATGGATCATGGATTGACAGAGAGTATCATGAAAAAATGACATTGGCTCTAGACATACAGCTAAATTATCAGGTACAAGTACCCCCAGGACTCGATAGCATGAAACTGACAAAACACAAAACTTCTTGATCATAGGACTAAAGTCCACAATTCATAACACCATAAGTTGGGGATTTCATAAAGCACATGGTTATCATAATCTTATACATGGATTAGAATGCATATAAACATGTCATAATTTCATCAATCTAGTCTCATGGGCATTTCATCAAACATTCATAATGCACAACAATATCATAGAAGTCATTTTAATCATAAGGGTAAAGCATGTATTTATCATTTGAGTCACAATTGAGCTATAATACACGATTTCTATCCTCTTAGGTATTTTATCAGATACCTTCCATGAACAGCTTAGGGCATAGGTGTAATCATCAAAATACACATCATAAACAACACAATTCATGAATTTTAACTTGCATGCTAACATAGTTTCATGAAAAACACATAGAGATTCCAACTTGGGAATCATACAAAAAGATAAACATGGTTACAAACAACCCACAACATAAACACCATGATTTATAATTTGAAATAGGATTCTTGAGCTTCATGGATGAAAGGAATCCATAAATCAACACTTGACATACTTTAGATGGAAGATCCTTGAAACTAACAGTGAAATTCTTAAAATTGGATCCTCAATTGAAAATCCTAAGCTTGTTCTTGATGGATTTTGAGAGAGAAAATTATAGTTTATGTGAAAAATAGCTGAATTAGGTATTTTTGGGCTTATATAGGAGTGGGAAATTGACCCTTTTTTCCTTGAGGATGTGGTCATTTAATGACTAAAAACTGGGTGCCGATGCTATAAGCGACGCGGTGAGTTGATGGATGTAATGCAATACTCGATATGTCACACCATGATCATATCGAGCATTAGAAATTTTAGATCTAGCATCCTACACAAATATTGTCCAACGCGATTGGCGACATGGCACACCAAGATCGTGTTAGTCCACTATTTTGAAACTCTAAACATGATCTAAACGTGTTCCAAAAAATCCAAAACTTATCCGGGAACACCTATTGACCTTCCTAATTATGAATTAATAAAAATATAGACCATTAAAGGACATTGATATTGCAAATTATGATCGCCAAATTTTGAAGGATAAAATAAACTAAGTTTGGAAACTTAGCTAGAATTTTCTAAATGTGGGACCCCTTGACAAGCTTAAAAGACTGAATTAAGCTTAAAAATTTTATGGATTCTTTCAAAGTGGTACCTTAAATTTTACATTAGGCCTCCCATAAGACCCCAACACTGTCCAAAATATGACCTCCCAAGCTAAATCATACGCAACCATATGAGTAGTACCATGAAACTGCACCCTAGGCAGAATAGAATCACCTAAACTAAACTTTAGGGCAACAATCGATTGACAAATTACTATTATTACCCTAACATATGACTCATATATTCTAATCATACCTTATATAGAACTAATCCAA
Source organism: Capsicum annuum (assembly GCF_002878395.1). Taxonomy (NCBI): domain Eukaryota; kingdom Viridiplantae; phylum Streptophyta; class Magnoliopsida; order Solanales; family Solanaceae; genus Capsicum; species Capsicum annuum. The sequence goes on from NC_061118.1 coordinate 22,373,852, forward strand.
CTCACTCTGGTCACTATACGACTATGACCCACCAAATCATACCACATTATATGACTAGTATTCCAAGTCGTATGTGTCTAGAAACCAAAAATGGAGAAAAATTCTAAGGGTCAAAAGCTAGGGTGTTTTAATCTGCCCCCACTAGAATCATTCATCCCCAAATGACAAAAAAGGTAGTATAAGCATGAATTACACCCCAACATAACCATTCCAACCTTTAACTCAGTAAGAAAATAAAGATGCAAGGAAGTTGAAACACTCTGGATTCTGGACCTTAGAAAATTTTCCTAAAATCCCACTCTTGACCCAATACAACTCATGGGTACCAGCTGTATGTTGGGGTACGGATGGTAAGGTCTAGTCGTATGCTGACCAATGTTGGTTGGTGGGATGGATTTTAGTTACTAGAATAGATATGACTTAGCAGTACGAGTCGTATTGGTGATTACAGATCATTTGGTTTCATAACTTAATCTTAGACTTGGTTACTTAGGTTGGATCTGAGTATGAATGGCTAACCATAAGCCATAATCTAGGGTATGAGTCATACCCAGGACTCATATGGTAGACAGTGTCTAAATCTTCCTTGGGTTTAATCTGCTAGGGGTACGAATAAAGGGTACAGATAATATGTTTTGGATGTGACTTGGTTGGATGATCCATATTCTGGATAGCGTTGGATCCAAAGATTGAGAATAGGAGATAAGGGGAAGGTAATATTTATATTAGAAAGTACGACTGGTGAGGGTCAGTTGTAACCCTGGGATGGGATTTTGTGCAACTTAAGTAAGGTTATTTTGGATATTTCCTTACTTATCCTAATAAGGTCCAATGACTTCTAACCTACTTGGGAGGTTATTTACCCTATTAGTCCATTCATTAACACTTATAAACTCTTCTAAACACTATAATTCTCTCAAAAGCTTTTGGGCAAGGAAGTTAGATTTCAATTAAAGGATTGATTTGGGGCTTGTCTTGGTGATTTCTTTTCATTATCATCTTAGTTTAAGGCATGTTCTCTTACCTTGTTGTTAATTTTCTCTAAAAGCATGGTTTTATGAATGTTTTCATGACTTCAATTATTGTATGATTTTGGTTTTCAAATATGAATTGGGGGTTTTGATATTAAATGGTTGGTTATGATTTTGCATGGTTTTAATTATGTTTTATGCTCATTAATGGTGGTTTTGGATAATTGGATTGCATGTGAATGGTCTAATTGTGATTGGAAAATACCTATAAGCATATTTTTATTGCATTGAGTACTTTTAATGAAACTCTTACTTATTTAAAAACTTGGTAAAGGAATTATGCCTAGTTTAAATGGCTTGGAAAGGTAAATGTCTAAATAGTTATGCTTGTGGGGTATATGGATTCCACCAAGTGGTTTAATATGGTAAATAAAAAGGCACTTGGAAGTCCCCTTAAACCTATATGTGGTTGGCTATGGATACTACTTGTAACTAAGGTCAGTATAATGATACCACCAATAAATGGCCTTGGTTAATAAATGGTATATATATTGATTGGTTTCTTGCTAATGGTTTTAATAGGGAAATAATGGCAGAATATGTAGCAAAGTGGTGAAAGGTAGAGGTCCCGGGGGGACCAAAATTGGAAACTCATATTTCTCGATGTGAGGTTGGTCTTGTTGACTGTGTGCATGATGTTACACTATATTTTGGGGATGTAATAGTCATCCCAACTTTTCATTCCTAGTTGTGCGGCTTCACGCACTAGGTCCTTTTCAGCAAGGGGATCTGAACCCATATAGCCTATAAGTGGTTTAGGACGGTAAAGCTACACAGCGTAGGTAAAGTTCTTAAAGGCATGATACACCTGGTCACCTTTCTCGACATGGTTATATATATATATATATGTATGGTTGTATGCATACGAGTGATTTTACTTGGTTTTATAAATGGCATTATTTTATCCTTATCCCAAGGTCATGCTAGCGTTCATCCACCAACCCGTCTACTGGCAGTTATATACCCCACGCTATGCTGGAACCTATTGTTCTAATCCTTCTATATAGTGATTGACTCAGGGATCAGTATTTGGACTAAAGTGGTGAACTTCTATCTTTTTAAAAGGCTCTACTTCATGTTATGGATCTTTATAGACACTTTAATTTTATTTTTTATATTATTTTTGGCCATGGTTGGAGGCATGTCCCAATTAAATTTTATTACTTTTTTGGTTAGAGGCTTTGTGGTACTACTATGGGTTGGAATGGGCAGGATCGGTATAGGTGTCAGCCTTAGCATTTGTATTAGTATTGAGTTTGGCATCATCGGACATAATTTCTCACTGTTCCATCATATTTTATTTTGGGATTAATTATATTATATTTTGGAATCTTCTTTGGTTATGGACTGGTTTATGGCCCTTGTTTCGATATTAGTTTAGTGTAGTTGTATTGTTGGTATGAAATGGTTAGACTCAATTGAGTCGGTCACGATTATGATCCTATCCTAGAGTTATCATGTGAGCAGTTACACTATCTTATTACATGCTCAAAATTTATCCAACTCAAGAAAGGCGGCTGGAGGTTGGGTTGGGTTTCGGGAATGGTCTTCGATACCGGTCGAACTTAGGATGCCCATTATGATAAGTCCCTCTGTCTGGTTGCACCAAGATGGTATCAGAGCCTAGGTTCATAGTCAATTTGGAGCCCACAAAATCATGTCAAGTTGATTCTCTTTTAAGGGTGTGTAGTACGCTACACTCATAAGGGAAAGGCTATCAGGCATTTAGGAATGTTTCACTTTCTTGGTATACAATTTTAAAGCTCGGAGTCTCTGTCTTAGAAGCTTCTCTAATCCTTTTTTTTCATACTCAGATTATGCCTCATAGATTGTTTTTTCATACTCAGATTATGCCTCATAGATCTAGAACACAAGGAATTTCTTCAATCCCATCTGGGGGTAATATAAAAAGGGTCCATCCTACTTTTGGGGTTTATTTTTGGTCTCACAGTCCTATCCCTGATAGTTCTAGAGTTTCACTGGTTGCTACTAGTCCTCCTCAAGGCAAGGTAACTAATGTGGAATTCTGTCAGTCTATTCATGTTATTTCTCAGATAATAGTTAGTTAGGCTAAGCAGGGTGCGACTGGTGCTTTGTCTGTTAAGCCCACAAGGGTTGGCCAATATATGAAGATGGGTCCTTCTATTTTTTTAGAATGAAGGTAGATAAGGATCCATAGGGCTTCTTAGATGAAATATAATAGATATTTTGAATGATGTAGGCTACCAATATGGAGGGGTAAACTTTGCAGCTTATCAGCTCAAAGATATTTCATATTAGTGGTATGAAGAGTAGAAAAGGTACAGAGGTGATATAGAAGAATCGGTATTATGGGATACTTTTTCTAAAGCCTTCTTGGGTCAGTTCTTTCCCCAAGAGTTAAGCGAAGAAAAGATGGAGGAGTTTATAAACCTCGAGTAGGGGAGGATGTTGTCAAGGAATATGCCTTAAAGTATCACCAATTGTCAAGGTATGTTCCTAATTTAGTTGCTGACATATGGGAAAGAATAAGGAAGTTTGCTTCTGGGTTAAATCTTCAGTATTTGATTTTAGAGAGTAATACTTCCTTGTTAATTAAAGATATGGACATCTCGAGGTTAACTATTCATACGCAGCAAGTGGATGATGGAAAGAAGAAGTAGGCAAAGTTTGGTATAGATAGGGTAAGAGGAACAGGTTTTCTGACCAGGAAGGTGCTCATTTTTAGGGTGGTTGGGAAGGTGACAAATGGAAGAAAAAGAAGTAGGGGAGTTTAGGTTCCTACTCTTCTGCTAGCGCTCCTTACCAGGTGGGCAACAAGCGTCATCAAAGTGGTGATAATTTCTAGGCACAGAATGCCCAATCTCAGGTAAGCAGAGGTTAGTGAGTTTCTTTATGCGCTCCTTATCGATTTTGTGGTCGTCCTAATTAGGGTTCTTGCGATGAAGAAAGGAACAAATACTTTAATTTTGGCTAGGTAGGCCATCATCTCAGGAATTATTTAGTTAATAAGTTTGCTATGGGGGTGAATAAGATTACTGTGGCTTCATCTTCTACTCCTACACCTAGAGGTGTTGCATTTACTTCTATTACTGCTCCGGGTTCTAGTAATTGTCAGAATAGGTTGTATGCTTTGGCCTCTAGACAAGAATTTGAGGTATCACCTGATGTCGTTACTCATATGTTACAGCTTTTCTCTCATGATATATATTGTTTGCTTGATCTGGGGTGCACAATCTTCTATATGACTCCTTATGTGGATATATTTTTTGGTTTTGATCAAGAAGTTATTTTGTATCCTTTTTCTATTTCTACCCCGGTAAGTGACTTGGTTATTGGGAAGAGAGTCTATAGGGAGTGTGGTATTTTTTGGTGGCAAGTAGACCTTGGTGGATCTGTTTGAGTTGGTTATGATGGATTTTGATGTCATTATGGGTAAGGATTGGTTGCACTCTTGTTGCACATCCTTGGATTGTCAGACCTATAGGGTTATCTTTAGGTTCCCTGGTGAACCAGTTATAGAATGGAAGGGTGGATCTGTAGCTCCTAGGGGGAGATTTATTTCTTATCTTAGAGCTAAAATGTTAATTTCTAAAGGTTGTCTTTATCACTTGGTCTGGGTTAAGGATTCTAACTTGAAAGGTCTTTCTTTCCATCCAGTTCTAGTGGTTTCCAAAGATCTTTTTGGATCATCTTCCTGATGTTCCTCAGGATAAGAAAATAGAGTTTGGTATTGACTTAGTTTTGGACACTTATCCAATTTCATTTCCTCCATATCGAATGGCTCCAGCTGAGTTAAAAGAACTCAAGAAGCAACTTAAGGATCTTCTGGATAAGGGTTTTATTCATCGTAGTGTATCTCTGTGGGGTACATCGGTGTTATTTGTGCATAAGAAGGATGGTTCCCTTTGGATGTGCATTGACTGTAGGCGGTTGAAAAGGGTGACAATTAAGAATAAGTATCCTCTTCCAAGGATATATGATTTGTTTGATTAGTTGCAAAGTGACAAGTTCTTTTCTAAGATATTTCTTTGGTTTGGGTACCATCAGCTAAATATTAGGGAGGTAGATATCCCTAGGATAGATTTTCATACTCGATATGGGAACTTTGAGCTTTTGGTAATGTTATTTGGGCTGACTAATATTCTGGCAGCATTTATGGATATGATGAACAGGGTTTTACATTAGTAGTTAGATCTGTATGTTATGGTGTTTATTGATGACATTTTGGTTTATTTAAAGAGTGAGATGGATTATGCCAATCACTACATGTGGTGTTGAAGACCTTAAAGGAACCACAGTTGTATGCCAAGTTCTCTAAGTGTGAGTTTTGGTTGAATGTTGTAACTTTCTTGGGTCATATTATTTCTAGTTGATGGATCATGGTGGATCTACAAAAGGTTATTATAGTGAAAAGTTGGACTAGACCCACAACTCCATCTGACAATTGAAGCTTCTTGGGTTTAGCCAGGTATTATAGGTGGTTTGTGGAAAGCTTTTCATCGATAGTTGTTTTTTTGACTAAGTTAACACAGAAGAAGGTCAAGTTTTCTTAGGTGAATACTTGTGAAGGGAGTTTTGAGAAGTTGAAGGATAATTTAACTTCGACTTTAATTCTGACTTTGCCAAAAGGCAATGAGGGGTTTTTTGTTTATTGTGATGTATCTCGGGTAGGGATTGGTTGTGTTTTGATATAGTATGGGAAGGTAATTGCCTATGCTTCCACGCAGTTGAAAGTGTATGAGAGAAATTATCCTGCTCATGATTTGGAGCTGTTGGCGGTTGTGTTTGCTTTGAAAATATGGAGGCATTATTTGTATGGTGTTCACATGGATATTTTTTCTGATCATAAAAGTCTCAGTATGTGTTCACTCAGAATGAGCTTAATCTCAGGCAGAGAAGATGGCTTAAACTTTTTAAGGACTATGATATGAGTCTTCACTATCAACCAGGTAAGGCTAACGTGGTTGCTGATGCTCTTATCAGGTTATCCATGGGGAGTTTGGCTTATATGGGGGAAGGAAAATGGGAATTGGTGAAGGATATTCACCGCTTGGGTAATCTTGAAGTTCACTTCTTGGACTCTAAGAATGGTGGTGTGATGGTGCAAGAAGTGGTTCGATCGTCTCTTTGTGCGGAGATTAAGGAGAAGCAAGTCTTAGATCCTATCTTGATGAAAATCAAAAGTGATGTTGGTAGGAAAAAGGTAATGGTGTTTGAGATCGATGGTGATGGTACTTTATGGTACCAAGGGAGGTTATGTGTTTCTGATGTTGACAGTTTACGATAAAGTTTTTTAGCCAAGGCGCATAAGTTGCACTATGTTGTTTATCCCAGCTCGACTAAGATATATTATGATCTCAAGGATATCTATTAGTGGAATGGCATGAAGAAGGATGTGGCTAATTTTGTGGCCAAGTGCATGGTGTGTCAACTGGTTAAGGTTGAGCACATAAGGATAGGAGGGTTGTATCAAGAAATTGAGTTACCCAAATAGAAATGGGAAGTGATCAATATATACTTCATTACCGGTCTTTCTTGGCCTCGGAGTCAATATGATTTGATTTGGGTCATCGTGGATAGGATGACTAAGTTTGCACACTTTTTTCTAGTGTGGACTACTTTCTTGGTGAAGGATTACATAAAGTTGTACCTTCAGGAGACTGTGAAGCTACATGGCATGCCTATTTTGATTATTTCTAATCATGGCACGCAATATACATTTTAATTTTAGCAATTTTTAAGAGAGGGTTGGGGACTAAGGTTAGTCTGAGTACTGCTTTCAACCCACAAATAGATGGGCAAAAAGAGAGAACTATTCAGACATAGGAGGATATGCTTTGGGCTTATGTGAATGACTATGGTGGCAATTGGGTTAAGCATCAACCTTTGGTGGAGTTTGCTTACAACAATAGCTATCGTTCTAGTATTTGTATGGCCTCTTTTGAGGCATTGTATAGTAGGAGGTGTAGGTCTCCTATTAGTTGGTTTGAGCTTGGTAAGGCAGACATATTTGGTCCTTACTTTGTTTACCAGACCATGAAGAAGGTAAAGATGATATGAGAGAGGCTTAAGGCTGCCCAAAGTTGCCAAAATTTCTATGCGGATGTCAGGCATAAAGACTTAGAGTTTGAGGTTGGGGAAAAAGTTTTCCTTAAGTTATCTCCCATGAAGGGAGTAGTGAGGTTTGGCAAGAAGGGGGAGCTCATTCCCCCATATATTGGTCCTTACGAGGTTTTGCGAAGAATTGATAATGTTGCTTATAAGTTGGAGTTGCCTTCTATCTTATGCTTGGTTCATCTGGTATTTCATGTCTCCATGTTGAGGAAGTGCATTAGAGATCCTTCTTCGGTTGTTTCTTTAGAAGAACTAGGTATCACAGACTCTCTATCTTATGAAGAATTCCCAGTTGAGATCTTGGATACGCAGGTTTGTCGGTTGCGGAATAAGGATATGGCTTCGGCTAAGGTTCTTTAGAGGAACCATAAGGTGGAAGATGTTACATGGAAAGCAGAAGAGGACATGATGTCCAAATATCCGCATTTGTTTTCTGCTCCTAAAATTCGTGCGGAAGGTATATGTCTTCAACACATCTTTATTTTCAGAGTTTGTTAAAGGAAAGATTAATATCTTTGCATATTTGTTTTTAAACTTTGTTACAGATCTGAAATATATTTGATAGTGCAAATGGCTTGCGTGTGGTTACCCCTATCTTGTCCTTTATTCATGGATGAATGTTCCTAGTGAGGGAGACTGAAACACCCTGGTTTCTGGACCTTAGAAAAAATTCTTGGAATTCTGGTCTCTGGATCTAATACGACTCATAGGTACGAGTTGTATGTTGGGGTACGGATGGTAAGGTCTACTCGTATGTTGACCAGTGCTGGTTGGTAGATGGATTTTGGTTACTGGAATGGATACAACTTAGGGGTATGAGTCGTATTAGTGGTTATAGATCATTTGGTTCCTAAACTTAATCTTAGACTTGGTTACTTAGGTTGGATCTGAGTACGAGTGGCTCTCCATGAGCCATAATCCAGGGTACAAGTCGTACCCAGGACTCGTATGGTGGACAGTGTCAAAATCTTCCTTGGGTTTAATTTGCCAGAGGTACGGATAAAGGGTACAGATTGTATGCTTTGGATATGACTTGGTTAGATGAGTCATATGTTGCATAGTGTTGGATCCAAAGGTTAAGACTAGGATACGAGTGAAGGGTACCACTCGCATTAGAGGGTATGACTCGTGAGGGTCAGTCGTACCCCTGGGATAGGATTTTGTACAACTTAAGTGGGGGTATTCTGGACATTTTCCTATTTATCCTAATAAGGTCCCATGACTTCTAACCTACTTGGGAGGTTATTTACCCTATTATTCCATTCGTTAACACTTATAAACTCTTCTAAACACTCTATAATTCTCTCAAAAGCTTTTGGGCAAGGTAATCTAGGGTTTTAACTAGAGGATTGATTTGGGGCCTGCATTGGTGATTTCTTTCCATCATCATCTTGGTTTAAGGCATGTTCTCTTCTCTCAATGTTAATTCTATCTAAAAGCATGGTTTTATGAATGTTTTCATGACTTCATTGATTGTATGATTTTGGTTTTCCAATATGAATTAGTGGTTTTGATATTAAATGGTTGGTTATGGTTTTCCATGGTTTTAATTATGCTTTATGTGCATTAATGGTGGTTTTGGATAATTGGATTACATGGAAATGGTCTAATGGTAAATGGAATTGGTTTTGGTTCTATTATGCCCCTAATGTGTTTGACAAAATGTCTATAAACATGTTTTCATAGCATTAAGTACATTTAATGGAACTCTTGCTTGTTTTAAAACTTGGTAAATGGAAGGGCACTTAGCAGTCCCCTTAAACTTTTATATGGTTGGCTATGGATAGTACTTGAAAGTATGGTCGGTATGATGATATCACCACTAAATGGCCTTGGTTAATAAATAGTAAATGGATTGGTTGGTTTCTTGGTAATGGTTTTAATTGGGCAATCTGGTGGGATTTATAGCAAAGTCGTGGAAGGTAGAGGTCCCAGGGGGACCAAAATTGGAAACTCATATTTGCCGATGTGAGGTTGGTCTTGCTGACCGCCTGCATGATATCACAGTATATTTTGAGGGATGTACTAGTCATCCTAGGCTTTCTTCCCTGGTCGTGTGTCTTCACTCATTGGGGCCCTATCAACAGGGGGAACTGAACCCATATATCTCGTGGGTGGTTTAGGATGGCAAAGATACACAGCCTAGATAAAGGTTTTAAAGGGATGCTAAACCCAGTCCCCTTTCCCGACATGGTTATATATATATATATATATATATATATACATTTATGGTTGTGTGCATACGGATGGTTTTACTTAGTTTTATAAATGGCATTATTTTATCCTTATCCTGATATCATGCTAGCGTTCACTCACTAACCCGTGTACTGGCAGTTATAGACCTACGCTAGGCAGAAATCGGTCATTTTACTCCTCCTACATAGTGATTGACTCAAGGGTCAGCCTTTGGACTGAAGTGGTGAGCTTCCATCCTTTCAGAAGCTCTATTTCATGTTATGGATATTTCTAGACACTTTGATTTTATTTTGAATATTAGTTTTGGCTATGTTTAGGGGCATGTCCCCACAGAATTTTATTACTCTTTTGGTTAAAGTCTTTGTGGTACTACTATGGGTTTAAATGGGCGGTATTGGTATAGGTTTTATCCTTAGAATTGGTATTGGTATTAAGGTTGGCATCATCGGGACATAATTTCTCACTGTTCCATCGTATTTTATTTTAGGATTAATTATATTATGTTTTGGAATCTTCTTTGGTTATGGCCTGTTTTATGGCCCTCATTTCGGTATTGGTTTGGTATGGTTGGATTGTTAGCATAGGATGGTTGGACTCGGTTGGGTCGGGCACGATTGTGATCCTACCCCAGAGTCTTTATGTGAGCTGTTACACTATCTTGTTACATGTTAAAAATTCAGCCAACTCAGGGCAGGCAGTTGGAGGTTAGGTTGGGTTACGGGGGTTGCTCCGGTCTCGGTCGGACTTGGGACGCCTATTATGATAAGTCCCCCGGTCGGGTCGCGTCATAAATCAACCTTTCTTTAACAAAGTTAGAATACGTACCTTCCGCACGAATATTCCAAGAAGAAAACAAATGTGGATACTTGTACTTCAAGTCCTCTTCCGCTTCCCAACCTCGAACTCCAAATCTCTATGCCTTAGGACTATTGGCGACTTTGGGAAGACTTAAGCCTATCCTAAATCACCTTTACCTTCTCCATAGCCTGATAAAACAAGTCTGGTCCAATCATATCCACCTCACAAAGCTCAAATCACCCAATAGGAGATCTACACCTCCTACCATACAGTGCCTCAAAAGGGGCCATCCCAATGAAAGAATGATAGATATTTTTTAAGCAAACACTATAAGAGGTAGATGCTCAAGCCAATTACCACCATAATCAATCATACATGCACGAAGCATATCTTACTATGTCTGAATAGTTCTTTCTCCTTGCCCATCTATTTGCAGGTGAAAAGTAGTACTCAGAATGTTGTCTCTATTAGTGGGCATTAGCCAGACACGCACTATTCCCCACCAAAACTTTGCCTCTTGAGTCAAAGAGAACTTGCAGATTCTTTCATTAGGGTTTGTTACCCATGCTAGTTCTCCTTCAGCTATGATGTTGGCCAACCACGGACGTTGTTTCCCCCGGTTCCTAATCCGAGCATAGACTAATGGTGTGGTGACCTGAGGAGTGAAGTTGGGACCATGAAAAAACCTATTGATGGTTTTGATTGAGACATCAACCCTTACGCCCCTTACCTATACTCTATCCAACAGGGACCGATCTGTTACTCTTTCACCTGGCCTGCATATGTTTTCCAACTAAGCCTGGTAGTTCGCATGGAACTCCCAAACCAGTTCGGGGAAAAATGAACCTCCTCCTTTTGTGGTCCTTCCCAAGCCATACTCTTGGAACTTTTGTTCCATTTCAGGGTACCTGCTCAACCCTCTCGTGATAATCATTTTTTTTTCCTGAATTGGCCTCTTAGCACTCCTTCTATCATTTCTGTGGAGCCCGGCGATAAAGATGCTCTCTGCCCTGGGAATTTTCCACCTAGCATTATCTCAAACTTCAGGGTTCTTACATTTGATAAGTGTTCCCCGAGCTGGAGACTCTTCATCATCTTGTTGTATAATGGACGGGGATCCAGATGCTGTTCCCTCAGACTCAAGACACCTCAAACGCTTCCTGCTCCTCTTCTTCAGATTCGGCATGGTCAGATTCATGTTGTTCAAAACCCTCTTGCTCAGAGGCAGTATGTTCAGAAGATGCACTTTCTGGTGATGTTGTGGTCTCAGTATCATCACTATCCTCTACTTCAATGGGTGGAGGTGGCAAAGGTTTCTTCGAACTTTGCTTCTCCTTTTGCTTCCTGAGCAGGGGTTCCTCCTCCTCGTAATCAGATTCCTCATCGATGATCTTAATGCGTACACTTTTGGTGCCATTTTAAGGTTCCTATAGCAGTAAAAAACCATTGGTTAGTCCACAAGAGAACAAACACAAACACATTAATCATTTCGGCTTATTCATGCTTCAGGTTCCAGGTGGGACGACAATTCTTGATAAGCCATCACAACTGTGATAGGTTATCATAATAGTCATCAACCTTAGATAGTACCTTTAAAATTTTAACAACTTTTGACGACATTCCTGATAAGCCATCACAATTCTGATAGCCTATCACGAACGTCGTCAGCTCTAAACAGAAACTACTTCATTCTTGTTAGCCTTTAATGACATTCCTGATAAGCCATCACAATTGTGATAGCCAATCATGAATGTCGTCAGCTCTTATCAGAACCCACTTTTGATTTTAACTCAATTTTTGGTCCCCATTATTTCTCAAAATCCACTTGAATTTCGAGTATGAGATGTCTTTTTAAACCCTGGACCTGCACAGCAGACCCTAGGTGTGATTTTAGCTCCTTTCCAAGTTGAACTTGGTTCAAGCATCTTGGGTACTTGGGTTGTAATCTATCAATACTTACCACAAGAAAAGAAGGGTTAAAGTTAGAGTATACCTGATGGGGGCCGTTAATCTGATTACACGCACAAGAGGAAGTAGGAAGTAGGAAGAATCTCTTGATTGTGAATTTCAAACCCACGCACAAGGGAACTTGTTTTCTTGAAGTGTTTTGCAAAGAGTAGTAAATAAACTAACTAAGGAAAGAAATAAACTAAAGGAAAAGAATTAAAACTAGCAGAAATTTGTAAAGGTTCTTGTGTTGGGTCGGGTCGGATTTGATTTAAACTGGACCCAGAATTTTAGCTTTTAAGGCTTTGGGAAGATGACGACTTGTGATGGCTTATCACAAGTGTGACAGCCTATGACCAACATTTTCACTCCTAATCAGAGTTTGCCTCAAGTTTGGCCTATCTGACGACATTTCTGATAGCTTATCACAGTTGTGAAGGCTTATCAAAGATATCGTCATGGCCTTTCAGCTGACCTCCTCATTTTTTACCTTCTTTGTACTAAATCCTAATTATAAAAGTAAAAACACCTGCTTAAACATAAAAACATTGGGTTGCCTCCCAATAGCGCCTGATTTACTGTGGCTGCATGACTTAGTTGTCTTGACTACTCAGACTTCGCCAAGACAACCTGTTGATACCCCTTTACCATCATCATAGAAGACGTCAACGATTGAGAAAACACTCATCTCATGTTGCTGAGTCATGGATGAGTGTATTTTGAAGCGTGTTTCTTTGTCATTGAACCTGAACTTTAGCTCGTTTAACTCCATGTGTACTAGCACTCTCCCAGTTGCAAGTAGTGGCCTACCTAAGATGATGAGAACTTCAAAATCCATATTGCAATCTAGGACTACAAAATCAGTAGGCAGAACAAAATCGGCTATCTTTACCAAAACATCGTGCAGTATGCCCACAGGCCGCTTCACAAATCTCTCTGCCTTTACCAACCACATATTTGTTAGGGTAGAATCCCCAAACCCAATTTCTTGTACACAGCCAATGGCATTAAATTTATACTGGCGCCCAGATCTTATAGTGCTTCTGTGAACTTCAGGGGGACAATAGTACACAGGATGGTAAACACCCCCGGATCTGCCTTTATCTGCACTAAAGACCTTGTAGAGATAGCACCATAATGGAGAAGATTGTCCTCCGGCTCATGGCTAACCTTTCATTTCTTGGTTACAAGGTCTTTCATGAACTTCGCATATCCTAGCATTTGCTTAAGTGCCTCAACCAAAGGCACATTAATTGTCAATTGCTTGAGCATTGCCATGAATTTGCTGAATTTGGCATCATTATCCTTTTCTTCAATCGTTAAGGAAATGGAGGTACTGGTATCGAGATAGATTTTAATACCACCTCCTCTTCCTTCTCTTTTTCTTTCTCCGAAGCATCAACAGAACTATCAAGCTTCTTAGACTTCACTGGTTTGCTTTCTTCAGATTCATCAACAACCACCTCACCATCTATAGGTTTGCCCACAGAAGGGCGAGGTAAGATCGTACCACTCCTAGTGGTAATTGTCATACATGGGCTATCATTCCGCAGATTCTGAACCGTATCTCTAGGTAAAGTACCACTTTTTCTTAAGTTCAGTGTTGCAGAAAGTTGGCTCATCTGCTACTTCAACTGCTTGATAGAAGTGGAGTGTGAACTAACCAACTGACTCAGGGTATAGAATTCACTCTTCATAGTGGTTACCCCGAGCTGGTAGCCTCAACTCCTAGCAACAATTTTCCCATCATGTCCTCCATAGACATCTTGCAAGATCTAGTTGGTGCAATATCTCGACTTCCAGAAGGAACATACAAATCACTCCTATCATTATTGCTTCTCCAGTTTCCTTGCTCCTTATCTTTATAATCAGGCTTGTCATAAAAGTTCCGACCTTGATTCCCTTGGCTATTGCCTTGGAAACCCCCCTGATTATTAACATAATTTGCCTCCTGATCTGCATCAGTAGCAATAGTGCACTGAGATTCCACAGCCTTAACCTTTTTAGTCTTGCCTAATAGTGGGCCATGTTTTGGTCTCGCTCCTCATCCCTTATGCACTGCTCCATAGTCATACCACCAGAAACAACCGGGCTAGCTACCACAGAATCCCTGGTATGCTAAGCGCGACTCTGTTTGGTCATTCTATTCAGCATGTTTGAAGCATCTTGAAAAGAAAAGTCAATGAATGAACCACATGCAACATTATCTACAATTGGCCTTATCACTGAGTCAACAGCTCTGTACAAAGTCTCCATCAAGTGCAAGTCCGTCATGTTGTGGTTCAGACATTGTGCCATCTTCTTCTTGAATCTCTCCCAAGTTTCATACAATGCTTCAGTCGGGAGCTACCTGAAGTTACTGATTTTGTCCCTCATGGATGTCGTCACAAAACTTTCTTGAACTTTCATCTTTTGTTTAAGGCTGACGACGACCTTAATAGCTTATCACCAGGCTGACGACTTATCATGAATGTCGTCAGCCACACTTATCCTTTATTTTGCTTCACTGTTCAGGCTTTTTTCTTCCATTATTTTTTGTTCTCCTACATCTCAACATTTACTGCAAAAATCAAAGTAAACTAATCAAAAACAACTAAAGTTGCTTAAGACCTTACAATTATTTAGAGTTAAAAGCCTCAAATGTGTTAGAATACCAGGTGCCAGTCTGTCAGCCTCTTGTTGTTCTTCCATTCTCCAATCAGCTGAGGTTCTGAATTAATTGGTAATAACAGTTCTACGAAACTTCTTGTTTTTGGCATAAATAACAAGGAATCTGTAATAAACAAAAACGACAAATAAACTTAAATCTAAGAAACCTAACTAACAGTCAATTAGCGCACATAAATTTTAGTTTTCAACCGTAATCCCCGGCAACAGCACCATTTTTTATAACGCTTAAACTACACTCTTTAATGGGTGTAAGTGATCATCGTCAATATAAAACCCAACTAGATTGGGGTCGAATCCCACAGGGAATATGGTGTGAACTCAAGTCGTTTGTGATTTAATTCACTGATAGTTTAACGTTTCCTGAATGGGGGTTTAAGTTTCACAAATGATTGTTTGTCACTTTAATTTCGATGTTTGTAACCAAGATTTTAAGAAATAACCAGAATTATGTTCATTAGGGCTTACGGTACATGACAGATGCTAGAGGTGACTCAAGATTCTCACGGTGGTTAGGATAACAAGCTATCTTTATCGATGATATGCTCAAATGTCTCTCGACATATTTAAGCATCTAATTTCCTAATCCTCTCGGACTTAGGGAATTTCTGTTCACTGTCCAGATTTTACCTCAAGTTAACCAACCTTGTTACATCGCTGATTATTAAATGAAGTATTTCTGAGTCCCTGTTGATAATTCACTTCCTACTATATATGATTTCTTTCTCAATCGAATCAAAGTAGGTATGTCTACTGTTTGCAACTAACAGATGTTAATTAAAATCTCAGAATTATCAAAAAATCCTAACACCTATTAAATCTTGAGTGTTTAGCACTGTCATGATCTAACCCTAGATCCCATAATTCAGGTTAATGGAGTTTAGCTACTCATGATGCAAGGAACAAGTACACGAATTGAATTCATAAGTGATAAGATTAACTTATAACGATGATAAAGATCAAAAAAATATAACTTGAATTGATTCACAAGACAAAACTCCCAAAATATTGGTCTAGAGAGAGAGAGAGAGAGAGAGAGAAATCATGTGTTGCAAATTATGTTGATTCCTCCTAGAAACCCCTAAAACAAGGCTTTAAATAGTTAACCCTAAATAAGGAAACAAAATAGAAGTTTCAGCTTTTCCTCGAAATAGATGACGACGTCCATGATGGCTTACCAGGAATCTGATGGCTTATCACAGATGTCGTCAGCTCCTCTGCATTTTTGGCTCTTGCTGCCAAGGCTGACGATGATTATGATGGCCTATCACCATCTTGACGACGTGTCATGGATGTCGTCACAAAACTTTCTTCAACTTCCATCTTCTGTTTAAGGCTGACAGCATCCTTGACAGCTTATCACCAAGCTGACGAAGTGTCATGGATGTTGTCACAAAACTATCTTCAACTTCCATCTTCTGTATAAGGCTGACGACGGCCTTGATATCTTATCACCAGGATGACGACTTATCATGAATGTCATCAGCGACACTTATCCTTTATTTTGCTTCACTTTTCAACCTTTTTGCTTCCATTATTTTTGGTTCTCCTATATCTCAACATTTACTGCAAAAATTAAAGTTAACTAATCAAAAACAACTAAAGTTGCTCAAGACCTTACAATTATTTAGAGTTAAAAGCCTCAAATGTGTTAGCATAGGCTCACACATCAAATATTTGGCCACAAAATCAGCCACATCCTTCTTCAGACCATTCTACCAATACATCTCCTTGAGATTATGATACATTTTCGTCGAACTGGGATAAATGACATAGCGTGATTCATGCACCTCGACTAATACCTTTTCTCAAAAACCATCTACATCAGGAACACATAACCTCCTTTGGTACCGCAGGGTACCATCATCGCTAATCTTAAATGCCATTACCTTTTTCCCACCTATATTACCTTTTAATTGGCGAAACCCAAGAAGTTTCGAATGACGGTTAGAGTCATGGGTCTAGACCACTTCTTAACCATCGCCACCTTTTGTGGATCCACTATGATCCCCTCACTAGAAATAATATGACCCAGAAAAGTGACAACGTTCAACCAGATTTCACATTTTGAGAATTTGGCATACAACTGCTGCTCTTTTAAGGTATGCGACACCACACAGAGGTTATTGGCATGATCCACCTCACTCTTAGAGTACATCAAAATGTCATCAATGAACACAAAAATGAACAGATCTAGAAACTAATGGAATACCCTATTCATAAAATCCATAAATGTCGCCGGGGCATTGGTCAAACCAAATGACATAATCAAGAACTAAAGTCCCCATACCGAGTAGAGAATGTTGTCTTAGGGATATCCACTTCCCTAATCTTAAGTTGATGATACCCAGACCAAAGATCTATCTTTGAAAAGAATTTTGAACCATCCAACTAATCAAATAAGTCTTCTATTCTAGGAAGATGATACTTGTTCTAAATCGTCACCTTATTCAACTATTGATAATCAACACACATCTGAAAGGAACAATCCTTTTTATGCACGAATAACACTGGTGCACCCCACGAGGACACACTAGGATGGATGAAACCCTTATCCAAAAGATCCTTAAGTTGCTTCTTGAGTTCCTTCAACTTAGTCAGAGCCATTCTATAAGGAGGAATAGATATTGGACGAGCATCCAAAACAAAATTAATCCCAAACTCAATCTCCCTATCTGGAAAAACACCAGGAAAATCATTCGGAAAGACTTCAGGAAACTCATTCACCACCGAAACCAAATGCAAATAAAGACCTTCCAAGTTAGAGTCTTCAACCCAGACCAAATGCTAGAAACACCCTTTAGAGATTAACCTCCAAGCTCTAATATATGATATAAACTTTCTCTTAGGAGCTAGGGAACCACCCTCCTATTAAATAACCGATTCACCAGGGAACTTGAAGAAAATATTACGGGTCCGACAATCTAAGGACGCGTAGCACGAGTATAACTAATCCATCCATAGAATGACATCAAAATCCACCATATTTAATTCGAACAAATCCACCAAAGTCTCCTTACTTCCAACAGATACAACACATCCCCTATACACTCTTTTAGCAACCATAGAGTCACCTACCGGGGTAGAAACATAAAAAGAATGCAAAATAACCTTATATCAAAACCAAAATACACAATCACAAATAGGGTCACATAAAAGAGAGTGGACCCTAAATTAAGTAAATAATACACGTCACTAAAAAAGGTTGTAACGTACCAGTCACGATATCAAGTGATACCTCAGACTTCTGTCAGGACACAAGAGCCTATAATCGATTCTGGCCTATGCCGGTACCAGAAGCAAAAACAGATGCAGAAGCAACACTCCTGGGTGCAGGAGCAGATGAAGAGGAAACCAAAACATTGTTCGCTCTCGAAGCACCCTTACCAACTGGATAATTTCTAAGTATATGTCCTGGCTGACCATATTTGAAGCACCTGTCCCTCCCTTCATCACAGAAGCCCCGATGCAATCGACTACAGAACCTACAAGGAGGGCACGATAACGCCGAATATGCCCTACTATCCTAAGATTGGGAACTTTATGCCCTGAAGTTATCGCAACCTTACTGATGCCTGTCTCCCGACTGCTTTGGGTAGGGAGCACTAGTTATAAAGAAGGAACTAGAACTTCCTCACTTCTTATTGGGCCACTTATCACCATCTCGATAATTTTTCTGTTGCCATCACCTTTCTTAAAGAATCTAAAATTCTTACCCTTTCTTTTACCTACCTTATCCTACTTTTTATTCTTCTCATCTACCCGTTGTATTTGAACAACCAACCGAAAGATATCCATGTCCTTGATCAGCAAGGCAGTCTTGCTTTCAAGGATCAACTCACGATACAGTCTTGGAGAAAACTTTCTCATCCTAGCCCTTATATCCAACAGTATTTTTAGAGCATAACTAGACAGCCAGTGAAATTTCAAGGCATACTCCTTGACCGACATCTTCCCTTGTATCAGATTAACAAATTCCTCTACTTTTGCTTCTCTCAACTCTTGAGGAAAGAAGCAATCCAGAAAGCATTAGAGAAAGTCTCCCACGGAGATGACTCATCAAACTCGCCCCTTTCCTGATCCCACTCCTCATACCATTAGTACACCATATCCTTTAACTGATAGGTAATAAAATTTACCTCTTCCACATTCATGGCCTGCATGACCCTGAAGATCTTTTTCATCTTATATGAAAAACCCTGAGGATCCTCCTCCACCTTAACACCAACAATAGTTAGAGAACTCAACCTCATAAATTGTCCAACCCTTGTGGCCTCAAAAGAGAGAATACCAAATACACTATACTCATCCTAAGAAGCTACCAACTAAGTAATCATATGGATCAACTGATAAAACTCCACATTTGTCATGTCTGCCTGATGATCTTGAGGAGAACTAGAAGGAATCAATAGAACTCTAGAATAATCAGGGATGGGACCCCTAGACCAAGTATGGAGCCCATGAGTAAAGTGTGTCCCATTAACATTATCCCTAGTTGGGACAGAGGAGTTTTTGTGAGCTTCAGATTATTGAGGTATGATCTAAAAGGTGAATAAACAGGAATTAGAAAAGATTCCAAGACTTAGACTCCAAGCTTAAAAAAAAACACAAAGAAAGAGAGATATTTCTAAATGCCTTGAAGCCTCTCTCTTATGAGTGTGGCGCGCTACACACCCTTAAAAGAGACTCTACTCTACATGGCTTTATGGACTCCCAATTGACCATGAACCTAAAGCTTTGATACCAACTTGACACGACCCGAATCAGGCCCTTATCGTAAAGGGCATCCCAAGTCCAACCAGGACTGGGGACCACTCCTATTACCTAAACTAACCTCTAAACATGTACCCTGAGTCATATAGATTTTGAACATATAACAAAATAGCATTTTGTACAATTCCAAATTCTGGGATAGGTCCATAATTGTGACCAACCCAAGCAAGTCCAACCACCCAATACCCAACCAATAACCATGCCAAAACCAAAATAATAACCAATACGAGTCCACAATGTAATAGGATAAAACAATCATAAATACACTCAAATGGTATTAGCCATAATACCAATACCAATGCTAAGGCTGACACCACTACCGACACCACTCATACCAACCCATAGTAGTCCCACAAAGCCTCTAACCAAAAGTAAAATAATATTTGATTGGGACATGCCCCCAACCATAGCCAAAACTATAGACTATATAATGACTAAAGTATAAAAAAATATCCATGACATAAAATAGAGCCTTTTGAAATATGGAAGATCAACACTTTAATCCACCAAGGTGATCTTGAATTTGATCACTGAGTAGAAGAAGTTGAATAGGCGATTCCTACATCACATAGGGATACAACGCCTAAAGACGGGTTAGCGGATGAACGTTAGCATGCACTCAGGATAAGGATAAAATAATGCCAACCTTTAAAACTAAGTAAACCAACCATATGCATTCACTACCATACATATATATATATATATAATTATGTTGGGAAAGGGAATCGGGTTTAGTATGCCTTTAAAACTATTAACATGGGAATGTGTAGCTTAACCATCCTAAAACCACCACGGGTTATATGGGTCTACTGTAACCCCCTGAACGGGCCCCGATGCATATAGCCGCACGAACTGGAGATACCATAGGAGTAGGGAATTCTCGAGTACCCTTCGCTCTCCATGATACATATGTACAAGTGTCCTTAAGGGATTCCCGTGCACCCCGTAAGTATTATATATGGTCTTCATGGCAAATCCTCATGTCGGGCAAACATGAGTTTCCAGTGTCCATCCATTAGACTCACACCTTTCATGGTTAGCTATCACACCCTGCCATTATTGATCAATTAAAACCACTAGCACATAAGCAAATCACCAATCTATTTATTATTAACTAAGGCTATAAGTAGTGGTATCGCCATATCGACTATAGCTTGCAAGCAATGTCCTTAGCCATCCTGTTTAAGTAAAGGTATTCCCACTTTCCTATAAATTACATTATTAAGTATACTTAGGGGAATCCTATATACCCAACAAGTGATCATTATTATGTTTGCTTAAGGGATTCACTTATACCCCACAAGGCTTTCTGTTAGACTAACCATAATAACCAAGACCTTACCATTTAATTATTTCAAACTATTTAAACCATTTATACTATTTAGGGTACTATTACTGAGTCATACCATACAGAGTTCAATGAAAGTCCAATAGTTTAACCAAAAACATTCTTATAGGTATTTTATCAAACAAGTTGGGGGCATAATGTTTTCAAAGCCAAAACCATGTACCAATTAACTATTCTCATGCAACCAAATGTTCAAACCATCATAATAATATGAAAACTATAAGTAAAAGACATGGGAAAACCATAACCAACCATTGTAACCAAACCCCCGATATGTACTTGAAAATCCAAAACCATACAATATTTATGCCATAAAAACAATTCATAAAATATGTCTTTATTTGAAACTAACAATTAGGGAGGAGTAACCTGCCTTAGATTAAGAAGATAACGGAGAGAAATCACCCTTGTAAGCCACAAATTAATCCTATTGCTGAAACCCCAGCCTTCCTTGACCCAAGATCCTTGAGAGAATTTGAGAGTGTTTTAAGAGAGTTTGATTGATTGAAAATAGGTTAAATAATATACCAAGAGTGTTATAAGTTATGGGACCTTAAGTAGTTAAGAGAGGAAATGTCCAGATTACCCCCAACTTAAACTGCTTAAAAATCATGCAAGATGGTAGGACCACCCCACCCCAATCATACCTTAAGGTACTAGTGGTACCCTTATCTTATACCCTAGGCCTCCCCTTGACCCCAACACTGTCCAACATACAACCTCCCAAGCCAAACAGTACCCAACCATACGATTAGTACCATAAAACCGTACCCTAGGCTAAATAGAATCACCTAGACTAAACTTTAGGCAATATATGACTGACATCTTACCATTAGTACCCTAATATACGACTAGTATGTTCCAACCGTACCTTGGATAGAAACCATCTAACCCACACTGGTCACCATACAACCATAACTCACCAAACCATACCACATCATAGGACTAGTACCCCAAGTCATATGATGTCCAGAAGCCAAAAATAGAGAAATTTTCTAAAGGTCAAAACCCAGGGTATTTTAATTGCCTATCACTAGTATGCGTATATATCTATCAGTCTTTAGGGGTTACATAGGTATGGTTAATGAGTATGGTTTATGGTGCATTGTATGTTGATTGATCCTTTTGAGCCTAGGGCAGTGGGGGTTCATGAAAGGCTTGGTTAGGTCTTGATTATCTGGATTAGCCAGTTACCCGTGTTGTTGTTTCTATTATTATTATCATGGTTATAATCATTCTTATGGCTAGTTTATGAAAGATTGGTTAATAATTTGGTATCAAGATTTGAGGTATGTTTCTGGCTTTTCTATCTTATGATTATATTATTATGCATGATTACCTTATGATTAGACGTTTGGATTAGAAACCCTAAGTATGCTAGCATTAGTCCCTGCTATGATTATAAGGTCTTCAGATGCTAGCCTGATGATATATATATATATATATGTACGTATGTATGTATATCTATTTATATGTAGCTATGGTATTACCGTATATCCATCCTTTCCTTCATTTATTCAAAATATTATATTTATTTCTTGGCCTTGTAGACTTTTATATATCCTTTTTTCACTCTTTTAATCGTACATTGGCCGGTGATATACGGTATAGTGTTGAGATTCCTGAGTATGGCTAGAATAGGATAGTTTATTCTTAATACTTTTTTAGCCTTATTATGTTAGTTTCTTGAACATGAATAGGATAGTTTATCCTAATTATAGCATTGGCTTTATTATGTATTTATTGAATATTTGGGTTTAGAATCTATTTTTATTTATATGTTGTATAAATCAGCATTATCTTTGGAGCTCAGCCGGTAGATGCCTACTGAGTACTACGTGTTTGGTACTCATACTCCACTTCTGCAGCCTACAGATCATAGTATGGATTATCACCGGTGTTATGTGCATCGTGTGGAGAAACCATAATTTGGAGACATAGAGTGAGCTCCTAATGCTCTGAGTATTACTTTTCTCCCTCATATGTACTAGGCTAGTCTCTTTGTTGTATTCAGAGATAGTTGTATCTATATATTCATTTAATATCTTATTTGTATCCTTCTTAAGTTAGAAGCTCTTATACTAATACCACCAGGTTTTGGAACTATATTATGTAATTGATCTTTAATTATTTATTCCAAATTCTTTCCCTCCTCTTATGATAGTTTGTTACTGGCGGTTTTGAGCTATGGATTTAGCTTGCCTACTGGTAGATTAGAGTAGGCTCCATCATGGCCCGAGAAATTAGGTCATGATAAAAGGAGGATTCGTAGATCTTCTTTAAATATTAATTATCAAGAAGAGAGTCTTGATCTCTTTATGAATGTCACAAGAATATGTGGGATTTCGAGATGACACTTCAAAGGAAGAGGCTATTCTTTAAATAGGTATAATTTTTAAGATTTAGGATAGAGTAGCCTTAAAAAACTTTAATAGAAACTGGATTAATCTTACAAAGGTCCACAAAATTTAATGTCTATAAATTCCCCTACTTCAAGGCTTGTCACATTGTAGACTTGATGAAACTCAATGATGAGTCTTGAAGAACTTTTTTATCTTTGTAATCTTTTGGCTCTAAATTTGCAAATTTGATTTGTGAGGGAAGAGATGACGGTCAAATTTGATCACACTAGGAATGTCAATTTATTTGCAACAAATTTTAATTCATGAAAAATAAAATTTAGCCATAAACAAAATATGAAGAAACAAGAATTTTTATTGATAAACTAAGTGGGTACAATTTTGTTCCTTCCTTAGTTTCTCTCTCTTGATTTTCGTCGTAATTCGAGGATCATTAGTAGCATATTTCTAGAACTTAGGATAATTTTGTCACGCCTAAAATCCTATTGGGGCGGACTGGCACCCGTAACCGAGGAGGCCCAGGAGAACCAGCTCATAACCTTATACTTCCCATGCATACCTCTATGACAACCTAAAATTCAGACAGCATCATGTCGCATATAAAAGAAAATAATCACCTGTATAAGCTCAAGCACACATATATATGTATATACAATACTTGGCCGTTGGAGCCATTACGTCTATTAACAAAACACCACCTTGACTGTACATTAGGTCTACAAAGCCTCTAGACAATACACAGAGTTTAACTAAGGTCGGGACATACCCCGCCATATAACTAACTTCTATACAATACCAAAAGTGACTGGATATAACACGGAAAGCTCCAAAGTAAACTGGAGCTTACCAAAAGCAGCTGGATATCCTGGCTCCTACTTGTGCAGTGTATGAGCTGAGGTACCTGTGCCTGCAGCATGAAATGCAGGTCCCCCATGGGGGATGTCAGTACAAAATATGTACTGAGTATGTAAAGCTGTAGATAATCACATATGATATAGGAGCTCAATAGAAATCAGAAACAAGTGAATAAATCATAATAGGAGTGGACGACACTTACTAGAACTTGTGACAACCTGTACATTGTATTTATTCAATCATTTTACCTTCGTTCTTATCATCTTTGTAATCATTACTGTACTATACTGTGACCATTAGGCTGCCTCCAGTACATATCAACTGCGATCGACCCATGATAGGCTTATGCCCCTAGGATACCACCCGATAAGAGAGAACATCCATCACTTAGTTCAATTAATCTTTGAGATTGTTATTTCGGTCGCCACCGCATTTTTGATACTTTGAAACAATGATACATCATTAAGAGACATATAAATAGACCATCAATGCAATAACAATGAAGTAAGAACTCATTGGTACATCAATGAAGTATTTTGGAGTCATCAATGCCATAACAATGAAGTAGGAACTTATTGGTAAATCAATGAAACGTTTTGGAGTCATTAATAGCACATGGATCTTGTTTGAGTAACCGGATACCTTCTGACATTCATTAGTCCAATAAACATGTAAGATTTGGAAAACAAGTAAGTATTGGAATGTCTTGACATCTTGTAGGGTGGAAACAAGTTCATTGGTAACGTAGGACATCATACAAAACCATTATGGATCACATGGTACTGAATAACTTTGGAAACTTTCTTAATAGAACAATTGTTCACTTTCATCCCAAAGATATGGTATAGAGTATGCTTTACATACCTGACTGTCAACCTTCAATACTAGTCCCAAATGGACTTCCCATCTTTTTGGATTACTTATCTACAATGAACATATATAGCAATCTAGTATTAGCAACCAAACGTCACAATTTAATTATTTGAATTCACCAAACTAGTGGTTAAGTAGTAAGCCTTAATTACACCATAAAGGGTGTCACTTTAACCCTCTTATACTCTAATTACATTAACATGCCATGCATATTCATACAATATCCTCCAATATCAAGTTTGGATTCATTTATCCTTCTAACCAATCCATTAAACCAAATTGAGTCATAGACATAAATAATCATCAATTCAATAGTATATCACCATATCCACCTTTCATAACTTAATTACCATATCCATCCTCCACAATTCAATACAACCAAACCATGTAAAATAGTCCATAACCCTATTTCCATCAACTTTCAATAACAACCAATACACATAATCCTCTATCCCACATATACATATGAAAAAGAACAAAGGCAAACAATATTCATACCTTAGAATTCACCTATTGATTATGCAATCCTATTTCCACAAATAACAGGTGCCGTTTGAAGCTCTCGAGATGACAAACGCAGTTATCGGATTACTTTGGAATTTCTATGGTTGAATCAAAAGTAATTTAAAGGTCAAATTTGGCTAGGGTTTGTTCTTCCTCAATGATTAATGATGAAAATGAATTTTTGAACTCATATACATGTATATATAAACATATTACCATCCATAATATAGTAGGAAATGACCAAAATGCCTTTAAAATTTAAATAACGTCAAATCTTTCCTTTGGTGGACTGTTTTGATAAGCTAAAGTAGATCGACCATAACTCTTTGCACCGATATAATATTTAGGAGAAATTGGTATCGTTGGAAGGTTAATTCAAAGGGCTTTCATTTCATATAAAGTAGGCCACCCAGTTTGTCCTGTACAAGGAGTTATGGTCAATTAAAATTGACCCTAAAAATCTATTTTGATAGGCTGAAGTAAAACGAGTATAACTCCTTACTCAAATGTTGGATTTGAATGAAACCAATTGCATTGGAAAGAAGACTCAAAGATATTTATTTTCATAGGTTGAAGATCTCCCAGTTCATTATGTTAAGGGAGTTATGATCATTCAAAGTTGATCCAAAAATCTGGCTGGCCTCAGTAGTTCGTGTGCAGGAAATTTTCCTGCACATTTACTATTCCCAAATATCCCGGCCACCGTTTTATAGTTTCGAACGTGCTCAATTATATACGAAACCTATACATTTTTGGAAATATTTATATCGGTAGAAATCTTATTTAATAACCTTCGCATGGAACCATCGACGGGCAAATTCCAGTATAAATAAAATAAAAAAAATTAATTCCATATAAATAAGACCAATACATGTACTTGAATACTCCAATACACGTACTTGAATATGGGGTGTTACATCCTTCCCCCCTTTAGGACATTCGTCCTCGAATATTAGCATAGTTATTCAACTGAAACAAGTTCAAGTCCATCATTAATATTCACATCATCACATAAATACTATGCATATATAGAAAAAAAACTTACTTGTTAATGTTCTAACTCCGTTTCTTGAACTTCCTCTTCATCTTTGAACAAATGAGGGTACTTAGATTTCATTTCTTCCTCAGCATCCCATGTAATCACTTCCCTTTGATGATTTCTCGAACGTACTTTCACAGATGCTATCTCTTTATTTTTCATCTTCTTAACTTGGCGATCTAGAATAGCAATAGGCACTTCCTCATAGGTAAGATTTTCCGTAACTTGCACATCCTCAGTAGAAGTAATATGTGATGGATCTTCGATGCACTTTCAAAGCATTGACACATGAAATACCGGATGTACTGATGAGAGCTCTTGGGGTAGCTCTAATTCATATGCAACTTGTCCAAACCATCGAGTGATCTTATACGGGCCTATATAACGTGGACTCAACTTCCCTTTCTTGCCAAATCTCATTACCCCTTCTTCCCAAATCTCATTACCCTTTCATTGGTGATACCTTCAAAAATACCCAATCACCTATAGAAAACTCTAGCCCTCTCCTTCTACTATCCACATATGATTTGTGTCGACTTTGGATTGTTTTCAGTCATTGCTGAATTACTTTAACCTTCTCTATGGCTTGATAAACAAGATCCAGTCCGAACAAAAGAGTTTCACCTACTTTGAACCATCCTACTGGTGATCTACACTTCCTTCCATATAAAGCTTCATATGGTGCCATTTTGATACTTGAATGATAGCTATTATTGTAGGCAAACTCAATAAGAGGTAAATGATCATCCCAGTTGCCCTTAGAATCTATTACACAAACTCGTAGTATATCTTCAAGTGTTTGGATGGTACGTTCTGCTTGTCCATCTGTTTGAGGGTGAAAAGTTGTACTCAACTTCACTTGTGTTCCCAAACACCTCTGAAAAGACTTCCAAAAGTTTGCGGTAAATTGGGTTCCCCGATCTGATATAATAGAGATTGGCACTTTATGTAATTGAACTATCTCTTTAATGTACAGCTTCGCATACTATTCAACTGTGTAAGTGGTCCTAACTGCTAGGAAATATACGGATTTGGTAAGCCTATCAACAATCACCCATATAGAATCAAACTTTTGGGATGTACGAGGCAAACCAATAACGAAATCCATGTTGATCATGTCCCACTTCCATCTTGGAAAATCAATTGGGTTTTTGGTGCTCAACTTTAACTTTTTGACAATTTGGACATTCAGCTATAAATTCTGCAGTGCTCTTCTTTATGTCATTCCACCAATACATATCTTTCAATTCTTGATACATTTTGGTTGATCCTGGATGAATGGAATACCTTGAACAATGTGCCTTGTCATAATTTTCTTTCTTAGCCTATCTACATCCGGCACACACAATAGGTTTTGGCACTGAAGTACTCCTTCTCGCATCAGCTCAAGTACCTTGGTCGCACCACTCTGAGTGTTCTCCTTAAGCTGTAATAAAATAGGATCTGCATATTATTTTTCTTTCACTTTAGCTACTAATGAAGATTCCGCAGCATGTACGATAAGCTCTTTATCCAGAGTTTCAAGAAAGTGAACTCCCAAACTAGCTAATTGGTGAAGATCTTTAATCATCCCTTGCCTTTCTATAGGCGCCATCATAGCCTTACAACTTAACACATCAGCTACCACATTTACTTTCCCTGGATGGTACAAGATATCAACATCGTAGTCCTTTAATAGTTTAAGCCATCTCCGCTGCCTTAAATTTAGATCCTTCTGATTAAAAATATATTGCAAGCTCTTATGGTCAGTATATATATCAACATAAACCCCATATAAGTAGTAGCGCCATATCTTTAAAGCAAAAATAATTGCTGCCAGCTCAAGATTGTGTGTAGGATAATTTTTCTCATGTGGCCGCAATTGTCTAGAAGCATATGCTATTAACTTACCATACTGCATCAATACACATCCTAAACTAATTCTGGAAGTATCACAATACACTGTATACCCTTCGGTGCCTTCTGGAAGTACCAACACAGGTGTAGAAATCAACTTGTTCTTTAAATCTTGAAAACTCTTCTCACAGGCATCATTCCATTAGAATTTGGATGCTTTATGGGTTAGCTTGGTTAAGGGTGCTGAAATGAAAGAAAAACCTTCAACAAACCTTCTATAATAACCGACCAAACTGAGAAAACTACGAATGTCCATAGGCGTTGTGGGCCTTGGCCAGTTCTTCACAGCTTCTATATTTTGAGCATCAACCTTTATCCCTTCACTAGATACAATATGACCCAAAAATGCCACCGACTTTAACCAAAACTCATATTTAGAGAACTTTGCATAAAGCTTACAATCACGAAGAGTCTGCAATTCCTGTCGTAAGTGATTGGCATGGTCCTCTTCTGATCTAGAATAAACTAGAATATCATCTATAAAAACTATCACAAATACATCTAGGAATGGCTTAAACACCCTATTCATCAAATCCATAAAAGTTGCGGGTGCACTTTTTAGCCCAAATGACATAACTAGAAACTCATAATGACCATACCATGTTTGGAAAGCTATCTTGGGTATATCTTTCTCTTTGACCCTCACTTGGTGGTAACCTGACCTCAAATCAATCTTAGAAAAGCACTTGGCGTCCTGTAACTGATCAAATAAATCATCAATTCTTGGGAGAGGATATTTATTCTTATTAGTCACCTTATTCAATTGTTGATAATCAATACACATCCTCAGTGATCCATCCTTTTTGCGCACAAATAACACTGGTGCTCCCCAGGTGGACATACTAGGCCTTATGAATCCCTTCTCTAGCAAATCTTTCAGTTGCTCTTTCAATTCTTGTAATTCTGTTAGGGCCATTCTATATGGAGGAATGGAGATTGGTTGGGTGCCTAGTATTACATCAATACCAAACTCTACTTCTCGTTCAGGAGGCAAACCTAGAAGATTTTCAGGAAATACATCAGAAAATTCATTTACCACCAGAACAGCGTGAAGAGTTGGTGGCTCCACTTCTGTATCCCTTACTCTAACTAAATGATATATATATCCCTTAGAAATCATTCTTCTTGCCTTAAAATAAGAAATAAATCTACCTCATGGCGCGCCAATTTCACCTTTCCATTCAAGGACTGATTCATTTGGAAAATGGAAATATACCTTTTTCATGTAGCAATCAATTGTGGCATAACAAGATGCCAACCAGTCCATACCCATTATAATATCAAAATCTACCATTTCTAACTCTATGAGATCAGCCATCGTATCATGACCACAAACAGTTACTATGCAGTTTTGGTAAACCCTTCTAGCTATAATAGATTCCCCAACCGGTGTGGACACTTCAAATGGATTAACTAACAGTTAGGGTATTCTTTTGAACTTTTTAGCAACCAATGGAGTAACATAAGATAATGTAAAACCGGGATCAATTAAGGTATATACATCGAATGAAAAGATAGACAACGTACCCGTAACCACATCTGGGGAAGCCTCTAAATTCTGTCGATCCGCTAGAACTCGTGGCTCCTCTATCACCTCTAACACGACCCATTGTTATGCACCCCTTCCTGAATAAGGCATTGATGATGATGATGCAACAAATGACCCCGTAGGTCTTGCCATACCCCCTATGCCCCTTCATGGGCATTCTCTCATCATATGCCCCAACATACCGCACCAAAAGCAAACATTGGTCCCCAGCCGATATGCGCCCAAATGATACCTTCCACATTTATTGTATGGCTCTCGAGGAGGTCTCGATTAGCTCATATTCCCTTGTCCTTGGTACCCCACTGTCCACGAACTCTGACTCTCACTTTTGTGCCCAAATTGATTTCCTCTGGACCCTTAGAACTGTGGTGGGGCACTAGCTGCAGAATAAGAAGATAATGGCCTAGGTGGTCTAGCAGAAAACTGTGGTATGAACCCTCTTTGGGATGCCATGAACTGCCCTGTAGATCTGGCCCTCTTGGAATATCTTCTTTCTAATTCTTGTGTTTTTCTCCTCTGCCTCTGATCTTCCATTTTCTGTGCAAAAGCTTGGATCCTCGCTATGTCCATATTTTTGTTCAAAGCGGCAATAGTACAATCTCTAGCCAAATATGGATCCAGCCTATCCACATATTGATGAACTCTGTTATCCATAGTAGCTACAACATTAGAAGCATATCTCGACAAGGAATTAAATCGGAGACTGTACTCTCTCACGCTTATATTCCCCTGACGAAGATTTAAAAACTGATCTGCACGGGCCTGATGAATCTCAAATGGAAAATAATGATCAAGAAATGCCTCTTTGAACTCTTTCCAAGTAGTTGGGGGTGCATCAATACCCCTAGATTATTTTCAGTCCTCGTACCAATATATAGCCTCCCCTTTAAATCTATACGCCGCTAACTCCACTGTCTCTCTATTCGTTACATGCATAACATCTAAGGCCCTTTGAATTTGATCAATAAAGTCCTGTGGGTCCTTGTTAAGATTTGATCCAGTAAAAGTGGGAGGATCCATCTTAAGAAAATCCTATGTTCGAAGGCTAGTTGCCCTACCTGTACCACTAGGACCCGTGGTAGGAATGGCTTGCCCTTGATCTTGCCCAGCAACTATACGAGTCAAAAGTTGCACTGCATTTCTAAGATCTTAATCAGCAGCATTAATAGGTGGCTCTGGGGATATAGTTCTCCTCCTCCTTATTTCTTCCAGAGTGGAAAAAGTTTCTGATGCATGCTCAGCTGGAGCCTCACTTTGATTAGCTGGTATAGTGGGTGACTTATTAGTCCCCTCTCTGGCAGCCACATCTACTTGCTTACCGGTATTCTTACTTCTGGTAACCGGCATCATTACTATAATGAGAGAAACAAATGGATTCAGTGGTCAACTATGACTTCATATACAATATAGGCTCTATCGCACGATCTAAGACACAAAGAAAAGAAACAATTCCTAAATGTCCATAGCCTTCTGTTTATAGATGCGGTGCACGATACACCGATAAATGAGACTCTACATAGACACGGCTTTGTAGACTCACTAGGATGAACTTCTCTGATACCACTTTTGTCACACCTCAAATCCTATTGGGGCGGACAGGCACCCATAACCGAGGAGGCCCAGGAGAACCAGCTCATAACCTTATACTGCTCATGCATACCTCTATGACAACCCAAAATTCGGATAGCATCATGTCGCATATAAAAGGAAATAATTACTTGTATAAGCTCGAGCACACATATATATGTATATACAATACTTGGCCGTTGGAGCCATCACGTCTATTAACAAAACATCACCTTGACTGTACATTAGGTCTACAAAGCCTCTACATAATACACAGAGTTTAACTAAGGTTGGGACACACCCTGCCATATAACTAACTTCTATACAATACCAAAAGTGACTGGATATGACACGGAAAGCCCTGAAGTAAACTGGAGCTCACCAAAAGCAGCTGGATATCCTGGCTCCTACTTATGCGGTGTATGAGCTGAGGTGCCTGTGCTTGCAGCATGAAATGTAGGTCCCCCATGGGGGACGTCAGTACGAAATATGTACTGAGTATGTATAGCTGTAGATAATCACATATGATATAGGAGCTCAATAAAAATCAGAAACAAGTGAATAAATCGTAATAGAAGTGGACCACACTTACTAGAACTTGTAACAACCTGTACATTGTATTTATTCAATCACTTTACCTTCGTTCTTATCATCTTTGTAATCATTACTGTACTATACTGTGATCATTAGGATGCCTCCAGTACATATCAACTGGGATCGACCCATGATAGGCTTGTGCCCTTGGGATACCACCCATAAACACATAAATAGGGATCAACCTATAATAGGCTTATGCCCCTGGGATACCACCCGATAAGAGAGAACTTCCATCACTTAGTTCAATTAATCTTTGGGATTGTTATTTCGGTCGCCACCGCACTTTTGATACTTTGAAACAATGATACATCAATAAGAGACATATAAATAGACCATCAATGCAATAACAATAAAGTAAGAACTCATTGGTACATCAATGAAGTGTTTTGGAGTCATCAATGCCATAACAATGAAGTAGGAACTTATTGGTATATCAATGAAACATTTTGGAGTCATTAATAGCACATGGATCTTCTTTGAGTAACCGGATACCTTTTGACATTCATTAGTCCAATAAACATGTAAGATTTGGAAAACAAGTAAGTATTGAAATGTCTTGACATCTTGTAGGGTGGAAACAAGTTCATTGGTAACGTAGGACATCATACAAAACCATTATGGATCACATGTTACTAAATAACTTTGAAAACTTTCTTAATAGAACAATTGTTCACTTTCATGCCAAAGATATGGTATAGAGTATGCTTTACATACCTGACTGTCAACCTTCAATACTAGTTCCAAATAGACTTCCCTTCTTTTTGGATTACTTATCTACAATGAACATATATAGCAATCTAGTATTAGCAACCAAAAGTCACAATTCAATCATTTGAATTCACCAAACTAGTGGTTTAGTAGTAAACCTTAATTACACCATAAAGGGTGTCACTTTAATCCTCTTATACTCCAATTACATTCACATACCATGCATATTCATACAACATCCTCCAATACCAAGTTTGGATTCATTTATCCTTCCAACCAATCCATTAAACCAAATTGAGTATAGACATAAATAATCATCAATTCAATAGTATATCACCATATCCACCTTCCATAACTCAATTACCATATCCACCTTCCATAACTTAATTACCATACCCACCTTCCATAATTCAATACAACCAAACCATGCAAAATAGTCCATAACCCTATTTCCATCACCTTTCAATAACAACCAATACATATAATCCTCTATCACACATATACATATGGAAAAGAACAAAGGCAAACAATATTCATACCTTAGAATTCATCTCTTGATTATGCAATCCTGTTTGCACAAATAATAGGTGCCGTTCGAAGCTCTCGAGATGACAAACGCAGTTATCGAATTACTTTGGAATTTCTACGGTTGAATTAAAAGTAATTTAAAGGTCAAATTTGGCTAGGGTTTGTTCTTCCTCAATGATTAATGATGAAAATGAGTTTTTGAACTCATATACATCTATATATACACATATTCCCGTCCATAATATAATAGAAAATGATCAAAATGCCTTTAAAATTTAAATAATGTCAAATTTGTCCTTTGGTGGACTGTTTTGGTAAGCTAAAGTAAATCGACCATAACTCTTTTCTCCGATATCGTATTTGGGTAAAATTGATATCGTTGGAAGGATAATTCAAAGGGATTTCATTTCATATAAAGTAGGCCACCCAGTTCGTCCTGTACAAGGAGTTATGATCGTTTGAAGTTGACCCTAAAAATCTATTTTGACAGGTTGAAGTAAAACGAGTATAACTCATTACTCAGACGTTGGATTTGGATGAAAACAATTGCATTGGAAAGAAGACTCAAAGTTCTTTCTTTTCATAGGTCGCACCTCTCCTAGTTCATTATATTAAGGGATTTATAATCGTTTGAAGTTGACTCAAAAATCTAGCTCTCAGTAGTTTGTGTGCAGGAAATTTTCTTGCACATTTACTATTCCCAAATATCCACGCCACTGTTTTATAGTTTCGAACGTGCTCGATTATATCCGAAACGTATCCGTTTTTGAAAATCTTTATATCGGTGGAAAGCTTATTTAATAACCTTCGCATGGAACCATCGATGGGAAAATTCCGGTATAAATAAAATAAAAAAAATTAATTCGATATAAATAAGAACAATACACGTACTTGAATACGCCAATACACGTACTTAAATACGAGGTGTTACAAATTTAAATTTGATTTCCATGAAAGAAAGATATTGTGAATTTTCTTGATGTATTTAATTATCAAAAAGAGAGGGTTTTGATCTCTTTGTGACACCCTAAGAATTTATGAAATTTTGGAGATGTTTTTTCAAGGAAATATTATATCCTTTAAATTAGCGTATTCTAAGGTTAAGTAAAGTAACCTCCAAGTTAGGTTTAGGGTAAAAATAACTTGCAAGAACTTTGACAGAAATTGAAATCATCATGCAGAATCTCATAAAATGTCAATGTCTACAGATATATCTTCAAAGAGAGGTGCATTAAATATCATTAATAATTTAAAGAATAAATAGGTATTTGACAAAGGAGGAAAAAAATAATATTTGGTGTAATTTAGAGAAGAGCATTTTATTTTGGTCTATATGGCAAAGTTAAAAAAGGTGAAAATCTAATTGGCGAAACAAATAGACAACCCCTTGAAGTGGGCATCAACTTTCAGTTAGATAGCTCAACAAGGACTTGTTCATTATAATCACCTCAAGTACGGCCAACTATGTCATTTTGATATTTTTTTACAATCAACAAAAATATACAATGTGCGTGCTACACTCACTAATGACCTATAATGCACCAAATAAAATGAGGACATTTGTCATTATTCCTCAAAATAATTCTTAGACAATTAATTTTAAGTAAAATAAAACAGTTGTCTTCTCCAACACCCTTCCCAATTCATTCAACCCACCGCTTTCATCTTCTCCGCCATATCCAAACTCTATATCATCATAGAAATCTTTTAGGAGTACGTCTGCTAAATACTCTTTCCTATAAAATTAAGTATTCCTTCATACTTATCCCAAGATAAGATAAGTTGAAAATCTGAAGAATTTGAGTGTGAATAATTCATGTTACATACTTAAAGTGGGGTATAAAAGAAATGTCATTGCACAAGAAAATTTAGGGATTAAATTAAAGGATTTGAAAGCACGATTTTAAACCATAAAATTTGAATTATTCTAATTAAACAATAAAATTTAGCACCAATTTGATCATCAAATCTAATCCACATAGAGATGTATATCCAACTCTAAAATCTCTATCTATACTTTTCACCATTAAAGGAGTTCAAGATTGAAAAAAAATGATGGTTGAAAATGAAAAAGAAGAAGAAAGAATAAAATAAAAATAGACTAAATAATGAGTGTATTATATTTACTATGATATGTGAGCAAAAAGTGTCAAGCTAACACAATTAAATTCTACTTGAAGTGTTCAAAATGAATAAAATGTTTTAAATGAAAGTTGGTGTTAACTTTTCGGACCCTATGTGTTTTGCCAATCTAATGTGGTAGGGTGGACAACCAAAATAGGCCGCCTACTTAAAATAAGTATCAAAATATGTCATGTTTTTAAAGTAGTATCAAAATAGGCCTAACTTATGAAAAAGTGAGTTATACCTTTTACTGTTAACGGAAGTTGATTGATGGAGTTAAGTTTTTTTTATAAAAAGTGTAAAACTCACTTTTTTTGTGAGTTATCCTTTTTATTTATGTATAACTCACAAAAGAAGTGAGTTATATTTATGAAAAATATAAGACTCATTTTTTTTTTATAAGTTATCCTTCTTATTTATAAATAACTCACAAAAAAAGTAAGTTATATTTATAAAAAGTATAAGACACACAAAAAAATAAGTTATGTTTCTTATTTATATATAACTTTAAAAAAAAGTGAATTATATTTATTTTTATAATTTTATATAAATTATCTATTTTTATTTTATAAAACTCACATATCATATGAGCTTACTATTTTTCTTTTCTAATTTTTATTTTTATAAAGTTCACATACTACAAAACCACTCATTGTTGGTCTATCAAGCAAGAATTTCAACAAAAATAAAAACTGTGAAAGAAAAAGTTTCCTTCTTTACTTGTGGGGGATGAAAGAAACGAAAGGACATAGAAGAAGAAAATATTCTTCTTTATGATAATTATTCATAGACCCATTTGTCATGATTTGTCTAGTTGTTGAATATTACAAAACATTTAAATCTTTTCCGTTGAAATTGTTGACATATTGTTTAATTGGAATTCCACCTCATTCAACTAACTTTATTTTTTAATGCACGAGTCTAAATTACATAGATAAGTTTACTTATAATAATAATAAGCGATTTTATTTGAGCTAAGAATTATGAGGTCTTAAATTAAATTTTAATCATTTAAGTTTTAATATTAATGAATTAAAATATTTTTTAATCTCGTAATCTTAAATATATTATGTGAAAAATTAGAATTAAGAAATTATCAAAACAAATTCTTTTATAAACAACTAAAAATAAAAATTAGTGATCTTTATAAACTAAAAATTAATTAAAAAAAGAAAAATAAATATGTGAATTTTATACAATGAAAATTAGAAAAGAAAAATAGAAAGTTCATATAATATGAACTTTATAAAATAAAAATAGATAATTCATATAAAATTATAAAAATAAATATAATTTACTTTTTTTTGTAAGTTATTATAAATAAGAATCATAACTCACTTTTTTTGTGAGTTATACATAAATAAAAAGGATGATTCACCAAAGTAAATTTTACACTTTTTATAAAAACTTAACTCCGTCAGTCAATTTTTGTTAACAATAAAAGATATAGCTCTTTTTTTTGTGAATTAAATTTATTTTAATATTACTTTAAAAATATGATATATTTTATTATTTATTTTAAGTAGCGGTCTATTTTGATCCCCTGCTCAATTTGGTGGAAGACCCATTCTATTTTGAAAAAGAAAAAAGAAAAAGAAACAAAATTTCATTAGTTTGTCAGAGCTAGAGGTGTCAAAATAAATTTAAATTAAGTTGATTCGTCTAATTCGTTCAATATTTAATGAGTTGAGTTCAAAATAATTTACTATTGGGTAATTCTCAACCCATTAAGTTCCA
The DNA here is from genome assembly GCF_002878395.1 of Capsicum annuum. Classification (NCBI taxonomy): domain Eukaryota; kingdom Viridiplantae; phylum Streptophyta; class Magnoliopsida; order Solanales; family Solanaceae; genus Capsicum; species Capsicum annuum. Next base: position 22,411,044 of record NC_061118.1, read on the forward strand.
ACTCATTTTTAAATTGCGTTTAAATGAGCCAAATTCAATGTCCAATTTAACCCGTTTAATATAAAATTTTTCATAATGAAATTAAGAAAAACAAGCAACAATGTGTCATCTCACTCTCAAAATGACCCACCGCACCTCACACCAACCACACTACATCCCCATCTTACCCCCACCCCCACTCTTTCATTAAATATATTATTTTATTTCTTAAAAAGTTTTTTATGAAAAAAATTTTCCCCACTCCACCTCATCCCCCTCCCCCTCCCTACCTCGAAACTCTATCCCCGCCTCCACCCCAAAAAATTAATTTTTTTAAAAAATATTAAAAAAAAAATTCTTATCTCACGATTAAAATCCTACTCGCCTTCCTTTATCGCATTCCCTACCCCTCCCAAAAATGATATTTTTTAACAAATATTTTTTAAAATTAAATATATAATTTTTTTTATACAAAAATAGTATCCCAAACCCCATCTCCCCTAACCTCTGCACCCCCTTTATACGACAATACCCCATTCTTAAAAAATATAATTTTTTAAAAAATTAAATTTTCTTTTTTTTTCTAAAAAAAAACTTTTACCTCAACTCTCATCCTTTTCCTACCTTTCCACACTCCACAACTCCCTCAATTTTTTTTTAAATATTTATTATTTAAAATAATAATAATATTTTTTTTTAAATACTTATCCCATCCCTATGACCTCCTAACCTTCCACCCCACCCCACCCCACGACATATTTCTTTCTCAAAAAATTATATTTTTTTAAAAAAATAAATTTTTTTAAACAAAATTCTTAGCTCAACTTCATCCAAACCCCCAACTTCATACCCCACACTCCTCCTCAAAAAATAAATTTTTAGTTTTAAAAAATCAAATTTAAAAAAAAAAAAATTTTACCCAACTCTTCCTTCACCCCATTCTCTACACACTTATCCAACTTCTAAATCCCATCAAATTTATTTTCTTGAATTGAATTAAATTTTATAAGTGATAAATATATTTTTTAATCTAAGGAGATTAAATTAAATGAATGAAGATCCAACTTAATTTTTATCCATATCAATTTAATTTATTTCAACATAAAATTAATTTAAAGAAATTATTATCCAACTCAATATTTAATTTAATTCATTTAATAATTTCAATCTCAAATCATCACGTTGGTCAGAGAGAAAAATGACTCCATAAACCCTCTCAAGTCTCTAATTAAAAAAAAAGGATAAGTAGATCTCACAATATCTTCAATTTAAAAAAATAAAATCTTTAAATAATTAAAATAGTTATTAATAATTACATTAATTATCTCAATAATTTGGGACAGTTACCAAATAACTTTGCAAAATTGTCAAAGATCATGCTCGTGACACAGTTTTAAAACCACACACCGTGACTCATAACACTGACGTCTCCAGTCTTTATGCCCAAAAAGATCCAGCCTTCGAATTTTCTTGAGAAATTTCTCAGATCATTACAAACTTCAAAGATCCAAACCTCTCAATTTTTCTCAGGTTAGTCAATCAAACTATACTCTTGAATTATATACATGGAACTTTTGTCTCAAGATTCATATATTTATTGTGTAGATCGGTTTCACGCTGATCCAATAAACCCCTTCGAATTTTCCTGAGGGATTTAGATAATTTTGATATTTTGGATTATAGTTGGTGCAACAAAATCAAGAATGTTTACCCGAATGTTTGGAAAACCTAAGCAAGAAACAAATGCTCTAGCTACGCTAGACAAGTTAAATGAGGTATGATCTTGATTTCTTGATTTTTTTTTCTTTATACTCTTGTTTTTTGGGCCGTTCAACTTTTACTTCTAAGGTCTGATGGTGCTTGGTATGGAGGAGGTGGGCGTCTAGTATTGGCTATACTATTATCATAGAAAATGAGTTTTGTAACTTGCTGTTCTTAGTTATATGAGGTTCTTTTTTGTGGAATTTGTTACTAGAAATAAACTTGCTGTAAATCTGCACCATACATGTTGTTATCGTGGCAATCATATATTTATCGGTTTAATTCATGTTTTTTTTTTTGTTTCAACTAGAAGTTTGCCCTATCAGAAATTGTATCTATTGCTAATGAAGCCTGGCTTGTCAAAAGGAATATAAGAAAGAATAATGAGTCATAATGCAGATTGATGTTTGGTCCTGTCTAATGTAATTCACAGACACAACTCCGTTCATGATGTTCCTTCTAATAAGACTGCACCCTTACCACCTCGAGGGGCTGGTAGAGAGTAAGTTAGTGTCAGATCTCTGTATGAGTTGGATGGCTCTGTTTTATGCTTAGATTCAAACTAATGTAAAATGGAGCGAACTTCCTTCCTTTTGCTTATGGCTGGAAAACAGACAAAGGTTATATACACTATTTTGGGTGTGCTAGATTTTAGCTGCCGCCTACCACAGATGGATATGATAGATTTTACAGGTGTCTAACTCTTTTGCAACCAATTGTATTTGAGAGAATGTGAGAACAGCTATGAATTACCCTCTACTGAACAGATGGGATGCAATGTTTGGTAGTTTTCGTTTATCTAGGTGCAGAAATATTGTCCTTTTGTGGATTTTTTGGAGGGCACTTATTGGGAGAAGCAAAATTCAAATTTGTACAGTCTGATCTTTCTTCTACTTTCGACAACACGAGCTTCTAGTGCTTCTTCTTCTGAAACGATGGAGGTTTGTCGTTTGAAAGGATTAACTGAAAAAAAATTATGATCTTGAGACCACAGCTGTTTGGCCTAGTCTTAGTTCAGGGCAAGTTCATTAGGGATGTGGGTGCTTTTCCGAATATGTTTATGATAGTTATTCATGTTATTTCATTCTGCATTCAGGTATGGTTTTCTTTTGGACTAACTTGTTTGATCTAGGAGGACAAATATAAAGCTAGAACCAGAGGGGTTTAAACCTAATGTTCTTGTTTCCTCCTATTTTGGTGAGGAAATTGAATGCTATCTTCTGTCCCCTGGTTTGCTAAATCGTTTTGTAATAACTTCCTTCTTGTTAATTTCAGTCAATGTTGTCAGCTTGTTTAATATCTTTGAATAAATGATAAAAATCTTAAATTTTATTTTGGTTATGCTGTTCAGACTCTTGAGATGCTTGAGAAAAAGGAGAAGGTTTTACTGAAGAAGTCTGCTGCCGAGGTTGAAAAAGCAAAGGAATTTACTAGAGCGAAAAACAAACGAGGTATGTTATATTGAAAATCATTAACAAGACGAGATTTATTCTTTCTATGTAGTTCACTAGTTATGAATACTTCCTAGTTCCTAGACTGATATTTTTGTTTTCTTATGATATATGTTATTGGCATGCACTAAGGATGTGACATACTATGAAAAATACTCTTTTGTATGTACAATCAACTACTGGATGTTTAATGTTCATTATTCCCATGTATTTGCATGATTTCTGGAATCGACTAACATCGGACTGATTTGATAATTTGACTGTGTTTAGTGTGCGAGATAATGCTGTGTATGTATGGTGAACTTGCTAGGTTAATGTTTGAAATATTGTTTCACAGTATGAAGAGATAACAGGGTACTGTTTTTTTATGTCACTGGTATGTTTTGAAAATTTGACAAATTATAGTGTAGTCTTGAGCCGGGGGTCTATCGGAAACAACCCCTCTACTTCTTTAGAGGTAGTGGTATGGATTGCGTACATTCTACCCTCCTCAGACCCCACGATGTGGGATTATACTGGGTTTGGGTTTGTTGTTGTTGACAAATTATAGTATACATATTGGTTGTCTTTGCCTTCTCAAAAAAATATTGGTTGTTTTTTTGAACCTTCCTTTCTAATTTTCTGCCTGGCGCGTTGGGGCCAGTACATGAGGTTATCCCATGAGATCCTTGTCATTTCACAAATTCCTTTATTCCACTTAAGGTTCAATTTAATGTTCCAATTGGATAGTTCGAAGTAAGGAACAAAATGGAAAAGAAAGTTACTAGTGTTGATATGAGTCTTTGGTCTCTAACCAACTTTATCTACTTATTTTCATTGAGGGATCGTTTCGAAAGAAGAATCCATAGTTAAAGCTTAGGAGATTTAGCGTTCAATAGTGGAGACTTTAGTCCTTTCGCTTACCTTGTAGGTTACAATGGTTATCTTTGCAAATTCTCATTCTACAGAAATATGCAGGACATGATCAACCATTTAACTAGGCCTCAATTCCATACAAAATTGGTGTTAACTCTATGAATCCTTTGAAGCTGTTCTGCTGTGTTCGGAACCAAATCAGTTAAACAATCATGATGTCTTGCCACTAAAATTTTGAGTTGTTTTTGAAGGCATATTAGGAAATGTAAATAGTTAGAGATAATAATGTATTTTCCCCGAAAGACTGGTTAGAGAATGATGTCAACGAGAATTGCATTTGATCGTGGCTGACTCTGTTTGAATTCTGGATATCTTGCTTCATTATTGTGTGTTACTGGAGATTTCTGCCTTAAAGAACAGGAACAAACGTGGTTTACTTTCTCATATCAGCTCAAGCTGGTCTGTTGGGTCGGAGTTACTATGAATAGTCATCATTCTCGCCCATGCACTTACATTTCAGTTTTCACTGCCTTTAGCATTGCGAGGACATAATATATAAAGGATGGTGTTGTGACTCATGTTCTTGTATTTTGAGTCGTCATGCCCTTGCTAAATTCTTAGATTTAGTTTGTTAACATCAATAACAGATATCTTTAAATTTTAGCGGCAATACAATGTTTGAAAAGGAAAAGGCTTTATGAGCAGCAAATCGAGCAGCTTGGAAACTTTCAATTGCGTATTCATGATCAGGTGCTCTTCATGTGTTCCTACATCTTGGTATCTTTTCACCTCCGTGTATCATAACAGTATGAAGAGACAACGGTCTTAATTCACTTACTTGTTTCTTGGTTTCAGATGATAATGTTAGAAGGTGCAAAAGCCACAACGGAGACTGTTGATGCTTTAAGAACTGGAGCAGCTGCAATGAAAGCTATTCAAAAGGCAACGTAAGTTTCATATCATAGGCTACTTGTTTGTTGTTATTTAGTGGTCTTTTCTTCTGAAGATGCAACCATCTTTTGCTGAGAAAAGCTTCAGAAAAATACAAACTGATCAAAGTGGGAAATGAGAGATCTCCATGTCAGGACTTTTTGCTCGATGCATGTTAAAGCATCAAATTTCCCTTGTAATGTTCTTTCATGATTTAAGAAAAGGTCTGTCATTACTGAATCACCACAGAGGTTCGCTTATTTGAAGTGTGACCTTAGTAGATGTCAGTAATCTTATATTCAATGACACTTATATCTTTTAGTAATGAGTTGCGGGCTTTCCATATGCTATTTATATACACACATGAATGTAGTTTCTCATATCACCCATGCCTACTCAATTTGTTGTCTGTATATGTCATTTGAGTGTTTATGATTCGTCAAGATCAGTCTACAATACTTGCTAGTAATTAGATCGGTTTGTTGTTATGGTTTTCCTTTTGACTCAGGGTTTTGTCCCTGATATAAGCTTATATATTCTGCTTTCTCAGGAATATTGATGATGTCGACAAAACAATGGATGAGATCACTGAGCAGACTGAGAATATGAAAACGATTCAGGAAGCATTGTCAACACCAATTGGTGCAGCTGCTGATTTTGATGAAGTATGTGCAACTTATTCCTTATATCTATCTTTTTTAATTTTCTTATAATTTACTCTTTCAGGACTAGAATTTACATGTATCTTTCTGCAGGATGAATTGGAGGCAGAACTTGAAGAACTGGAGGGGGCTGAATTGGAGGAACAGCTCCTTCAGCCTGCTACAACTGCTCCTGTTGCGCCAATTAATCTACCTGCTGGCAGGCAACAAGTGCGTCCTGCTGCACAGAAGACAGAAGAAGATGAGCTTGCTGCTTTGCAGGCTGAAATGGCTCTTTGAACAGGTCATTTCCATTCATGTTCCCCTGTTGCCACCGGTGTTGAGTCAAAGAACTTCTGATTTGTCTTTTTAATATTTTTAATTACCTGATCATAGATTTCTATTTACGTGTGCAAATTACAGCTGAGACATGCTATAGTTTAGATATATCCTAAAACACTTCCTGTTTTATTTTCTATTTTCATTTTTTTCCCTTTGTGGTGCGCTAGTCCCTGGGTTGGGGTTTTGTGGATGGTAACTAGTATCCAGTTTCATCACTTACACGTGGATTATATCAATTGATTGATATGGCTCTTAGGTTTCTAACTTGAATGATCACAAGTTGTCAAAGGAATTTTCAAGATGGGCTTAGCGAGTTGTAGTTCGGTCGGCTATGTTTTATGGAGTGGAGTGTTGGCCTGTTAAGAATTCTCACGTCCAGAAGTTGAAGGTGACGGAAATGAGGATGTTGCGTTGGATGTGTGGATTCACGAGGGCCGACAGAGTTAGGAATGAGATTATTCGGGAGAAGGTGGGGGTGGCGTCGGTGGAGGATAAGATACGGGAAGTGAGGTTGAGATGGTTTGATCATGTGATGAGAAGGGGAACGGATGTCCCAATTCGTAGGTGTGAGAGGTAGGCCTTGGATGGTTTCAAGCGGGATAGGGGTAGACCGAAGAAATACTGGAGACAAGTGATTAGACATGACATGGAGCAGTGAGGACATGACCCTCGATAGGAAGGTTTGGAGGAAGAATATTAGGATAGAGGGCTAAGGTGTGGGGTCAAGTCATAGGCTGTAGTTAGGAGAGTTTGGTGTAGCTTGGTTGGTAATGCTAGGATTGGGGTGAGGGGGGTGTCCTTTGTTGGTTAATGTACTTTATTTTTGTGGTTGTTGTATCTCTGTTATTTTTATCATGTTGTATGCTTGCGACGTTTGTCTACGGTCCTTTGTCTTGAGCCGGGGGTCTATCGGAAACAACCTCTCTACTTCTTCGGATGCAGTGGTATGAACTGCGTACATTTTACCCTCCCCAGACCCTACTATGTGGGAATATACTGGGTTTGTTGTTGTTGTTGTTGCTTAGCGAGTATGAATATTGTGCATTCAAACTTGTTTAATTGAAAAGAAATTGTCCGACTCATGTACTTTCACCTCCCATCTGGTATGGATAAATGTGTAGGACACAATTAGACGCCTTCCTATTTGCTTATCAGTTTCTTATGTGACTCCACTCTCGCCTCTTAAGAACCAACTAAAGATTTCTCTTTACTCACTTTGTTCTCTACCGGTCTACCCTTGTGGAAAACCCATTTGAAAACAGGAAAAGGGACCTTTAGGCCCAATGATCATAGAGTACAAAGAATGTTTCTGAAATTGTACCAGCAAACAGTGATCCTGCATTTTGCCAATTCCTTTTCGTTGCTTCTAACTGGAGATATTAGTTCTCGCTTTTCAGAAGGAATCTGTTAATGAGTGCAAAAGAACGCTGGAGATATTAGTTCTATACTGCCTTGTTCATATATGTGCTGTGTTTCGACAAAGCTGCGTAGATTTTAAATGACAGTAAATTTCATGATCGTTGGACGGTGTTTTCCATTTTCCCTGCATTTCATATTCATAGTTGCGGCAATAATGCAGCTGGAGTGTTTGCAGTTTCTATCATGAACATTGGTCTGTGTTTTTTATTTTTGCTGCATTTCATATTCATAGCTGCAGCAATGATGCAGCTGGAGTGTTTGCAGTCTCTATCATGCTCGTTGGACCGTGTTTTTCATTTTCACTGCATTACATTTTCACAGCTGCAGCAATGATGCAGCTGGAACCTTTGCAGTCTCTATGATGAATTTAGTTTGTAAACTTTCTTGACTGCTTCCTTCTTTGGTGTCTTTTTGCAGTTTTTGTTGCCTGCCATGAGACTCTGTAAAGGCTTGATGTATTCTAATGATTTGGTTTTGGGGGGAGGGGGTGTTGTTTACTGGGAAAGTTTTGAATTCTTAAGGATGCATGCAGGACCAGAAGTTATTACTGTATAAATGACAGCAGATGATGAGTTTATATTCTACGTGAAGTTGGAAGTGGGAAAATAGCATGCTAGTTCTGATGTCCTAAAATACTTTTACATGAATTCGCAAGCTTGTTTAAGATTGAAATATTCCTATGCTCAGTAAATCTTAATTTAAAAATTTAAAAGATTAGGACCTATTATTGCTATGACGTTGCAGATGAGTGAAAATTGGGTAAGAAAAAGATCATGGGAAACAAAAGTTTACATAGTTCAATTAACCTCTAATATCAAGCAGTACAAAACAGTTGTACTTCCCCGATTGTTTGGTGTCTTCACATTAAGAAATTTTGTTGCATGACGTTTTATTTGAGTGTGTAAGACACATTGTTATTACGACTGTCCTATGGTGAAGAAACAATGCCATCACTCTAATAATATACTAGATGGCCTGTGCCTCGTGCCCGTGCTGAGCCACGGTCGTTCCCACAATATCATTGTGCAAAAGAAATTCTGATTATCGAAAAGGTAAATTAGGAGTTAAAAAAAAAAAAAGCACTATCGTCGAGTTAAATGACAACATAAGATGCTCTAACTATACGCATTCAGCGGTACCATGACACTGTTGAGCCGTCTAGAAAAACAAGAACTGTGAATTATTCATGTTGAAGGTCCAACTAATAAAGTAGCTCTTTAAGTGAATAAATTCTGGATTCTAGTAGCTATTGTGGGCAGCACGTGCTTTCTCTAGGTATTTCTTGAAAAAAAAAAAAAAAATAAGACACAAAGTTAGAGCAGATTGTCTTGTCCTAGATCACTGTAGTTTGAGTAGAGCTTAAAAGGAAACAAAAACAATTTTACTTTGTTGATTCAATAAGACATGTCTTGGTTAATGTTTCCCTTCTCCTTTTTTCACTTGTACACAGATTCTTTAAGAAATCCAGTTAGCTAATCGTCTAGGCAAACACAAGTTCCATATGCAACATCCAAGTTTATTGTCTCTTCCCCACCACCCAACGCCCTAATTCCATCCCTTGACCATTTCAACCCCACTCCCCATCTCATCCCCCACATAGATACTTGAGATATCAAGTCTCCATTCCATCCTTGTATCTCGCCTTTGCTGGTTTACTTTCACCTTAAAGAAAATTCAAATGCATACACATACAACTACAAGTAAGTAGCTTTAGCATTGCTTGATTGAAAAGGTATTTAGAGATTCTAGTACAATTTAGCTTCAATTCTAATATTCAACATCATCTTTTAGAGTAAAATTATACAGAGATATGTGCAACTTACGGTAATAGTAAAGTTATTAAATTGTTGAATGTTTCACCTCATTTGCAAATTCTAATAAAGATCAAAGTATGTTGAAAACTTTCTTGAATGCAATTCAGTTGAAAAAATGATTTAACACTCGTTCACTTTGGCTAAGTTCAAGTCTCAACTACCTCAAGCGCACACAACAATTTTCAGTCAAACATTCAGCAATGAATGATTAATAGTTCCTGTTATTTAATTAATCAAAGTAAACAATTAAATCTTCAAAAACTGAGCATAGGTGCTAGCTAACCATTTTCCCAAGATTGTTTAGTTTGCTTTGAAGTACCTTTAAACCTCTAGAATAAGTCAGTAAGCACATAACTCTTTTTTCCTGCTAGAAATTGACGTAGTCATTACCATAACCATTATTGAAACACCATACCTAATGAGCCGAACAAGCAAAGTAAGCACAACACACCTATAATCAAAGTAACGTTTCAAATTTTATATGATCTAAAACATTTAATTTGCAATTAACTCAAAAGAGACAACCATTCCAAATTAAATGAGTTGTATCTAATTTGTTGGATATATTGTTCTGTATTTATTTTAAGAATTCTTTCGATAATTTATTACCTTGTAGAATGATCTTGTCTATTTCATTGTATTCTTTCTTAAAGTGTGGCGACTGCGGTACATATCTAATGAACCTGAAACAGAAATTAAGGTTAGATTTTATAACTGCTCCAAGAATAGATACAAAGATTTTGACGATGACGATTAAAATCATGAAGGAAAAAGTATCAAAAAAATTGGTTTCAAATTTTCAATGCTAAGGAAACAAATGCTATAAAAATTAATCTATCATATATCTTATATTGACGATTGAAATCATGAAAAAAAAGTGGCAAAAAAATTGGTTTCAAATTTTTAATGCTAAGAGAACCAATGCTGTAAAAATTAATCTATCATATACCTTATATGGTGAGCCTTTCTATGTCTTCTCATCCATAAATGTACTATTGGAACTCAAAGAGAAGTAAAGGATTATAGGAGGTTCTCATTTTGACAATATTGTTATAATAAGAGTTAGTTTTCAAATAAACAAATTAAAAAATGAAGAAGTATAAGTTAACATCAACTATTCATCTCAAGATATAGCTAACACATGCAGGCAGTGATGTGCAGAGAACAACTCCATAAATATCAGAGAACATCAAGCCTTAAAATTATACTTTGAAAATCTAAGTTGCTCGGACTTTCTAAAAATGTTTTCACATCTGCGTCGAATTCCTCACTATTTTTGAAGGATCCGACTCTCACTTGTCTACATTTTTTAAGAGTCTAAGCAACATAGTGAAAAATTGTATGAAATCACCTACGAAATCCATAAAAAAATAAAGCAACAATGAAAGAGGAAGAAGAATAGTCAAAGAACAATGCAACTTGCATATTTACATTTGAAAATAGAAATATAAAAGTGACTAAAAATCAGAGGGAATTAAAAAGACAGCTATGAGATTCACCAAAAGTAAGGAAAAAAGAGGAAGAGGAAGAGGAAGAATGTAGCATAATCTAAAAAATGCAATAGGAAAAAGTAACCTCTTTATTATTTTCACATTGAATAACAAAAATAACCAAGTTTTCAAGCTAACTTAAATAAAAATTTCAAAGTATTAATTAGTCTTCTTTCCACCAAGCCTCCAAAATAAAAGATCAAAAAAATAGATAGTGACAATAATTGGCAGCATTTTCTCTGTCTTTTGGAAACAAAACTAATGAAATCAAAACGACTATAAATCAGAATCACGGTAAATAACTGAAATTATTCTATCTCTATTCATTTTTTGGGCTTTCTTTCTAATGTACCTTGCTGACAATTGCTGAGAGAACATGATCGTCCAAGATGGATGCTTACATTCTCTTTTACCTACACCTGACCCTTCCTATTAGCTTTTTCATGAGCTTTTCGCAAAGAACATGCATGTCAATTGGCAACCCTGGATGTCGATGTGGACATTAGTAGTCAATTTTTCTATATTCCAGAGCTTAGTAGTTGAGAAAAATCTATAGCCACAAAAAGAGATTCAAAGAAAAGAGAAACTAGGTAGATAAACAGAATTATTGGAAAAAAATTTAGCACAAAAAGAGAGTAGAAGGAAAAACTCATCAGAACGCGGAACAAGCACAATATTAGACTGCCTAGCCTTTGGACAGAAAACAAGATCAAAGAGTATTCTGTGATTTTCTTTAATAGATGGACGGGTACAGGCACATTCTGTTGAATTCTACATGAATTCATCATATGTTGGTAAAAATCAGGCATGTCAACTGATAAATACTTCAGTAAAATTTCTTTTCTTGGGAAGCATAAGAATTTCCTTCAGCCAGATGGATACTATCTGACTCCTCAACCTAGGGTGATATTAACAAAGCTCCAAACCTGATTGTTTTAAGCTATGGTTTTCGAACTCTTCAAAGAAGTCATCAGGTGAGTGTCAAATTATTCAAAAATAGTGTAATTTTGGAGAATTCTACACACATGTGGCATCAAAAGTAAGAGTTTGCACAACTTAGGTTTTTAAATGCCAATTGAGACAGAATCTGTGTTTAAATGCCAATTGAGACAGAATCTAAATAGAACAGTCAACTTGCATAAGCTTTCAAAATAGATTTTTATATTAATTAATAGGTAAATTTTTATCCAAAAATGCTTCTGTGATAAATTTTATCGAAATAGTTAACTCTGTGTGTCTAATCAACCATTAAACTTATCATATTGTTAGCCCACACAAATTATCAATTCACCTTCTATCCGAATACATCACCCCACCAGCTAACAGAGCTTGATATCGTTTAGTTACCTTTTGCTTTCACATTCTTCTCCGAAACATGAAGAGAATAATAATGATTAAAACACAATCAAAGTCACCTCAACTTATAGGGTTTATATCTAAAAATAGAGTTTTAATTCTGTCTAGATCAAAATCTTCTTCATAAATGTGGTGGGTTCTCGCGATCACAAGATTGATGCCACCCGACCTATCTTGATCGCGATGACACCTCCACGAATGCGCAACATACATAAATAGTCCATTGGTCCCTTAACATGATCATTTAGTCTTTATCATTCCTCGATCAATATAATATGTTTTAGACTTTAGGCCTTAACCAATATCACAAAGATCCATATATCATCTCACATATATCTTAATCTAAACTCCTATAAGCTTTAATAGTACTCATGCAGATTTCGTTCCAGAAGACATTATAATAGAAAAAGTTCATAAATATACATGTTGAAGATGACATTTATTGAAAAATTATCTATCCACGAGACTCTTAAGCTGTTAATTAGCAAGATAGGTCAAAATTGTAATTGTCTTTTCGTATGTGGGTGTTCATGCTTGTTTGTGCCAAATCAATAACCGACAAACTCAACTGCGCCAATACTATTGAAGTTTACCACCTGGATGCATTAAAAGCTGAAGATTATTTAAAATAATTTAAACAAACTTTCATATAAATGCAGATGTATGATAAGAGCGTCAATCATAGTAGTTTCTCAAAAAACGACAACAAGCTACTCTAAAAATAGGATATAATAGGTGTACTCCAAAGAACTTTTTTCATACAATTACAATCAAAGCTTAAATAGATTCATATTTTTAGATTCTGTTAATCATTCAAATTAACAAAGTTCAAGTTTGCAGCATCGAGATAACCTACAAATCATCATCGGTAGCATATTAAATTTATACCCTATTCGAATTAGCATTAATGTATATAAACTTCACCAAATCTCCTGCATTTTAAGGGAACAATTATTAGGGTCAGCTTAGATAGAGTTAAAAAATTACTACATAAGTTAAATACAAACGGGAGAAAAGTGAGCTAAAACAAAGTGAAAGACCAAATTATCGCATTATTCGGATGGACATGTATCTACTAAAATTTTCGGCGACAAACCTTTAATGGGAAACCTGCGTCTTTGAAGACACTAATCAAACATCTACGATACAAACTCAAATAAAAATTTTTTTTAGAATTTTAGTGAAAAGTAAATACCTACTCTACAAGCAATTTTATTATACCTAATTTTTTTGTCCAACAAAAACTAAATGGAACTTTAGCTTTGACTTATAGTATCCAATTATATAACCCACACAATCAAATTGTATGTGCATATACAAAATTCAATAAAACATTTACGCACCTAGTGAATCAGTAAAAGTACAAGACAAAAATAAAGTACACACCAGAAAACTTCAAACACGAATTGAGAAATTCTCCCAACTACAAATAGATGCATGGGTAAATTTTTTTGCTAATATACAGATTGAAAATAAAAAAAAAGAATTAAATGAAAATTACCATTAACCATAAATCAATATAAGTAATAACGAAAAAAATAAATAAAACAAAGAAAAATCAGAACAATAGGAAAAAACAAGTATCTTTTTTTAAGAATAGTTTATTTAGGCATATTATCAAACACCCTAGGTGCATCAAAATGCAAATTGAATATCGTTATCTACCTGCAGAGGCGGATCTATTAAGGCCTGTGAGGGTGCCACGCCACCCGTAAGTTTCAACGTAAACTCTATATATGTATAGGTATATATATATAGAATGTACATATATAATAGTAGCGCCACCCTGAATGTCAAAGTGTTCCATAGCACCATTGGTAAAGGGGCTTATATTCCGCATCAGAGGATGCAGATTCGAATCCTGCTGGCATCAATACCGTTAACTTAAGTATAATTAGAACTCTTTATTTGACTTGTTCTTTCAACATAAATAATATTTAAATATTTAAATTAAGTTGATCTATAATAATAGCCTATATTATAATTGAAATTTTTTTTTTTTCCTCTTCACTAGAGATGTTTTTAATTATTGTTGACTTATATTAACTAATTTATTTTTGACTGAAATAGCAAATTTAGGGCGAAGAATGGAGAGAGTTTAAATTCTTTATATGTTACTAAGTTTGCTATTTTATTTTATTTTAAAAAAAGAGTAATTATATTGTCACTTTAATGTCTGAGTTTTGACTCTATTTCAAAATACCAAATTGTAAATTTTGAATATATAATGGATTTTAATTCTTAATTGTTATAATAAAAATTTGCACACAAAATTGAGGCCAAATTGCGAAAGTCATAATTTTTTAATATTTTTTTTAAAAAATAAATAGATAAAATGCTAAAGCATTCCTTCTTTTAACCACTCCTGTTAAGAGAGTGACAGAGCCAAAATTTTTATGAGTGAGGTTTAAAATCTTAACCACTCCTGTTAAGAGAGTGACAGAGCCAAAATTTTTATGAGTGAGGTTTAAAATCTAAAGAAAAAAATGCGCGAACTAGTCGAAGGAGTTTCAACATCTACTATATATATCAAAGAGTTTCTTTTAACTATATATAAATAATACAGTTTTCTGATGAAGGAGATTAAGATGAATACTTTGGCCACAAGTTGGTTCTGCCCTAGGAGGCGAATTCAGAATTTGGAGTCTAAGATTAATTAAATCTATGAGTGTACTTGACACCCTGAGACTCCGAATTCTGAATCCGTCTCTGCCTGCCTGCATGTGAAATCCAACAAAAAGCAATTCAGAGAAACAACTAGATACTTACTAAAATTCCATCATAATAATTGCATGTAAAGGAAAAAACTAAAATAGAGAAAAACTCACCAGAACCAGAACTAAATCACATAAAGCACACCATCAAGATTTTTTTAGATCTGAAATTGAGAAATTTGAAAGAAGAAAACTCTCAAATACATATTCAATTATGCATGCCTATGCAACATTTTTCAATATATATCAACTAAAAGGAGAAAACAAATTTTGATTGGAACCCATCGAAGAAAATTATGGAGAAGCAATCAGAGAAAATAGAACATAGTTTGAAAGCAATATAACATAGAGAAACTACCAAGAAGAGAAACAGAGGAAGCCGATGAAAAGTTGGAGAGGGCAAAAACTTAAAAATTAGACACACATGGCACGTATACTTGGACAACTGGCTGGTGTGAATATCAATAAGCCAATTAAAACATGAAAATTACATAATTAACCTTGGTAGTACTAAGGACTTCCACTTATAAATAGTAGAAATTTATTTTTGTCTCTTTTTTTGGTCCGTCTTATTTCTCTTTTGCTTTCCACAAAATACAGTAAAAACCCATTATAGTGAGGTGTATTATCTATAATATATATTTATATCTATATCTATAATATATTAAAAGTATGAAGACCTTTAGACAAGTGATTTGAACTTTTTGCCCTTCGTTTAAAATCGCCGCAATAGATAAAATCATCTTTTCGCTTATTTTCTCGAATTATTATATAATTATATTTATAATATTAACTAGACTCCTAAAATATATAGGAAGAAAAATTGTTAATGTTTCTATTTTGCTAAATTAGAAAAGAAAAGACTCAATTAATATAGAAAATAACTCCCATAAATTAGAAAAGGACTCGATTAGAAATTAATGTTAGGAGTGTTTTTTTTTTCTTTTAGAAAATAAAGGCCATCTTATTTTTCAAAAACAAAGAACTAATTAATGCAAACTTGATTTATTTTTAGAAAATAAAAATTTAAAAACTTTTAAATCCGTATGTTTTGTCCTAACAACTTGCATATTACCTTATTTTTGGAAAGGATATATTATTTTTGAATAACAAATATATAATCAATGAAAACTTGAATTATTTTTGGAAAATAAAAATTTTAAAAGTCGTTTATTTTGTCATAAAAAATTGCTTTTTTTTTAAAAAAGAATTCAGTGTTATCCTACTATAATACAAAGAAGATATGTGCAATATAAATTTTATAGAAGTTCTAAATCAAATTCTTTTAGGTTTTATTAATATACTTTTATAAAAAGAGTTAGCTTTAAAAATAGGAAGTGTGGAATCTCTACAAAAAAAAGTCACCAATAATATCTTGATGTCATTGAATTACTTTCTTCTCATTCGTTGTTCATTAGTATTTTCTTAAAAAAGTTTGGACGGAATTCTATTTATTGTTCTATGGAGTTGTGTGATAACGTAGACTTTTTGATAATTTAGGTCATAGTTGTTTATTGGTAAATGAGATTATGTTCATTCAAATATGACAAGGTGAATTTATCACACTTCTTTTTTTCGCCTAAAAATTTCATAAATTGTTTAATATTTTTGAGATTTCAACGTCTTCATATTTTGATTTTACTTTAAGTAGTCTTTGAAAAAGGGGAAAACTCTATAAACTATCCACCAACAATTTCGATGTTATTAAGGTACTTTCTTCTCTTTCTTTAATGTTTATATGGCGTTTTAATGCTTTTCTTTTGAATTTTGATTTAGGTTGTCTTTAAAAATAGAAAATCGATGCACTCTTCACCAACAATATTGGTATCATTGAAGTACTTTCTACTCATTCATTGTTCATTACTATTTATTTGAAAAGGTTTGGATGAAATTCTATATATTGTTATATGGAGTTGTATGATTTTTGATATTTATATCTTAATTGAAATACTTTATGTAGAGACTTATTGCCTAAAAGTTAAGTGTAAGGACCACTCAACTCTGTTGCATGACGTATAAATTTTCTAAGTCTCCGCATGCATGTTGATTAATGATATATCCTATGGAACCAATAGTTAAAGAAAGGGTGTATGTTTCAGTTTCAGACAATATTTTTAAATGAAGAATTGATGCATCACCTATCCACAAAGATAGTTTCTTTCTTCCGTTTCATAATGTTTATCGCAATTTATTTTTTGAGAATCAAACTACATGAATTTTTATTAATATTTTAAGATATATTTTTTATCATACCAATTTAATTAAAGTTATAGTATTTTTCGCTATTTATTAAAATTAAATTATTTTAAGGATCAGTTATTTAGTTAATGTCAAATATGTAGGTACACGCACAAAGCGCGTAAATTAAACTACTTTATTTATAGTTATATTTGATGTTTTAGATTTCACTTAGCTATTACAAATAAAAGTACACAAAATTAGTTTAATGACTTTGTGTACCAAAAAGGAGGATGTACTTATTAACCAATTTAACTAAAAAGAACTAGTAACTTTTCCTTTTGACGTTATGACCATATCTGATGGATATAGTGGCGGACTCGGTGTTTAAGGGTGGTGGATGCTCGGGAAGTTCACACATTAGCACCCAAATATTTAAGGTTCCGCCTGAAAATCAAAGCACACAACTATCTTCTTAATTTTATGGGTGCATTTTTCATCTTATTTTAATTTTTATATAATTTTTATATAATTATATCTATTTTGCGTTAGACTTAACGGGTGTTGGAGCATAATATTTGAGCCTAGGTCCGTCCCTAGATGGATACCATTTAAATATAATTTCTTTGAGATATTCGTACTTAAAATTTACTATGTACATGATACTAGTGGTGATTACTATGAGTACTTTAATAATCTCTCTAATCCAAAATAAGAGAACTTTTGCTTCAATTAAAAAAAAGAAACTAGGGCATAAAATGTACTTTACTTTTCATTTTTACCCTTTTAGATATTATCAAACTATTCTTGAAATTTCAGTCGCATTAAAATAAAGTCAATTAAGTCTTTTGAAACTAATAATGTAGAAAGTGTAAAACTGAAATAAATTTCCAACATGTCTCTTGAAGAATGAACAATTCACTTATTTTGGACATTAAAAGATAACTCAAATTCACTTATTTTGGACTAGAGGAAATATATTATGTTATGTTTATATATATATATATATATATATACACATATATTTCTTACAAAATAGTACCTATTACTTAATATTTGATTATGAATGTTATAGAAGAATAATTTTGCAAAGAGTGGACTACAATAATGAATATCATTACTATTATAGTGTTATTATAGAAAAGTAAAAATATAAAATGAAAAATTGATTCTAGAAAAAATAAAATTATTATAATGAAATGATAAAACGAATAACTGCTATAATGAAATTGTACCGGAGATCAAAAAGCTAGTGACTGAAACCAGAAAGGCAAAGTCCCAAGTGCAAGCAATGAAATTAGATTAATTTATTATGTAAAACTCCCTTTTCTTTAATGTTTGTGTACTTCTCATGTTTCTTTTTTTAGTTAATCTCATAATTCCACTAATAAATCATCTAAATACTAAAGGAAGGAGAGATTAATTTACTTTGTATCTTTCACATAATCTCTGTTGTTTAATCATACATCTCAATGACTTAATATGAACCTGCAAGCGTATCAGGTAAAAGTATGTGAAAAATCAATTATGTCATTTCCACCCATAGCTTCATCAGTGTTGGAATTCATTGGGAAGTAGCTTTCAAACCATCAAGTGAAGAAGATGTCATTGATCCTGATTCTATAGATCGGTCCTCAGAGAATCTTTGATATTTTTGATCATTTTGAACCATGTTTTTGTTTTTATTATTAGCAGAGTCCAACTTCAAAACTGAAATGAAAATTTCATTAGAGAATAGGCTTCTTGTTTTAAGGAATTGAAAACTTGCTTACTATCATCATCAGAGTTGGCTTTTATTGGTGAAACCTTGTTCTTCAACTTGCTATTCCAATGATTCTTCACATTATTGTTTGTTCTCCCTAGAAACTTAGATGCTATAAAAGATCATCTGCAAATTCAAAATAAATTAGGAAAAAAAATTGGGGTGGCATTTAAATACTAGAACTATTTTGGAAAATAATTAAAGGGAAAAATATCAAAGTTGAAAAAAAATAAAGGTGAAGAGCAAGATTTAGCTTCCAAGTTTAGTGTAGAGAGAGCAGATAATGTTGTCTTTCTCTTGTGTAAAATTTTCAAGTTTGATATCTGGTCTCAGATAATTCACCTATCTTAACCTGCAATTCTTGCCGCACCGATTTAGCCTGCATTTTGTACGTACAAGTAATTGGTCTTATGTGTCAAAAAAAGAAGCAATTAATGGGTAACAAAAAAAAAGCCTGTATACATATAATAGGGTATTAAGGTGTATTTAAGACTCATTTAGAATATCTATTAAGAAAATTATTTACTAATAGAATTAACTGTATGGATCATTTGACTAGATTACACTTTATATGATAACGATCTCAATCAAGTGACTATAATCGATATTAAAAATATGGAAAATCAACAATACAAAATAAAGATACTGGAGAAATAAGAGATGAGAATTGAGAAATTGAGATGAGAATAAAGAAAGACGGGATAATTGAATCAATTAACCAAGGAAGAAGAAAACTTGATTTCAATTAAGAAGTCTTAGATCTTCAATGGGAGTCCACCCATGACTAATCTCACTAATATTATGATTATAATAAAGAGATTCTACCCTACACTCTCAAAGGAGTTCAATTTTCAATTCATCGAAGTCTAAAGATGAAAAATAGATAAGGCAACTATTTATACTTATTGTTTTTACATAAATAGTCTATTAAAAAAATATCCTAAATGTGGTTATTTAGGAAATAACCCAAAAATGGTCCTTCATGATTGCCTAAATGACATCTTGATCGCTTGTGGCTTTGTGCATTTGTTACTCCATAGAATCGTCCGGGCTCCAAAATATCATCCATATATAGAAGCCCCTACTAACGTTTCCCATGCTTACCGTGCTCGTATCATTCTCCCCCTCTTCAAAAGAATTCGTCCTCGAATCCAATCCTCGCAAAAACATATGAAGGACAAGCAATCAAGAAATTTCATAGTATGAGAGTTAGCAAAGGGTTAATGCTAATATCATCATACCAAGGAGGCTCAAATTTGAAATACAACCATGAAACCTTTGTGTTAAATAAGAGAAATACGTTGTAAAACGTACAAAGAAGCCGACTATGAGAAATTTCACAGAACAAAGAAACCACAACGATCCTAAGACACAATTATTTTTCTATCCCGCCATAAAACCATACCAAAGGTGGTGTCATCATTGGTTCAAACACCCATAAAGGTTTTCCGATATGAAAAATATGAAAAACCACATAGTTTGGTCACAAAAGTAAATGGACCTACCCAACAAGCCCTATCTCTATATAAAACAAATCCAATACAAAAATGAACATCATCTTATGCAAAGAGATAGAAGAGAAAGAAAACAAGAATATGAGCCCCATCCAAGATGTTACCATATATAAGAGTACCAACTTGATCGAGAGAGCTATCAAATAAATAACTACAAGTTGGAACATCCAAGGATGGAATAATGACAATTAGGTACATATTACCTCTCCTTTCAAGACAACTTTTCATGAAAAGTGAGTTCATAAATGGAGTCATGCCACTAGAGTTGTTGAGGAATTGATTAGAAACTAATTCAATCCAGAACCAATGGTCCTCTTGACAAGTTTTGCTCCCTCTATTCATGATATTAAGCATACTCCTAAGAGTATCATTCGATACTTCAAATTGTCTAACCCTATGAAGGTGACAAAAAGTCTTGAACATCCATGGACTCTTCTAAGTGACAAATCCCTTGCCATCTAGACCAAGCAACACATCATAAGTGTCATATTACATTTCATTATCGGGGTCAAATGAAAAGAGATTCCATGAAAATAGGCTAAGCAAACACCTATATGCCTTATTGGCACTCTTTTCTTCACATAATATATTCCACTCAAAGACATGAGTATCATCATATAAAAAAAATAATATAGAAAGGTGTCGCATTAAGAAGGTTCACTTGTTAATTCAAGTACAAGAACACCACCCCTTCCAATAGTGGAAAGACAAAAAGATGAAGGGATGGTTATAGAACATAACTCACTTTCATTTTGAACACCACCCCTTCCAATAAATATTCTATCATCTTTCAAGAAGAGATTTCTTCCATTGAAAGATATGTCATCACACTATAGTAGATTTTCAAGCAATCGGTATCCTTCAAGCGTGGCTATACTTACAACATTATAAGACACATCACTATGTTTATCATTCACATTTGCTAGGTCATTATTAAATTAGAGATTATCCCTAAGTTTATACTCCACCTCAAGATCCCCATAACAAGAATAATAAATAGAATCAACACTTACGGAATCATCATCTCTCAGTAAAGATTCTACATGGCTAAATAAATGACCAACTATATCATTATCATTACTAAATTGAGGTTCATTTATCACATAATTCAACTTCTTAATTAGTAGGCCATTTTTACAAGTAAATTGGTCATCACCACAATTGACACTTGTTGGTAAAATGTTGAGCTCAAAAACATCTAGCACATAATTAGTACAATTGGACCCAACTAGTATTGGATTACCCCTATCACATAACAATACACTTCTACTCAAGTCATCAGTTCTAACACTAGGTGGACTTAAATCGATCTTACTAAAAAAATCAATTCGGTCATCTATAGGATCAACTAGTATTTGGACACCCACACTAATAGCATTATCATCACGCAATAAGGTGTCATCATTTACATCACAAAGCAAAGGCTCCTTAAGCTCATACACATACAAGCTATCATAGCCAACTAGCATTTGACTATTCCTATTACATGACAATATATTTTTATGCATGTCACAAGTGCTAACACTAGGTGGACTCAAATCATTCTTACTAGAAGAATCAATCTGATTATCTATAGGATTAACTAGTATTTAGGAACTCACAACAATGACATTATCATCATGCAACAAGGTGCCATCAAGGTCATCATAAGGCAAAGGATCTTTAAGCTCACACATATACAAGCCATCACTTACATTTAGTTGGCTACTAGCCACTCCAGAATCTCCTACTTTCAATAAAGTGTAAGGTTTAGCATTGTTACCTTGTAGCTCATGAAATGAATTGCATTGACCTTGCTTTGTAAAACTGAAGTACATTTTCTCCTTTGGGAAGCTTTCTAACACCTCATGATTCTTTATTGCTTAAGATACCTCAGAAGGCTTGTTTCCGAGGATACTTGCACAAGAATCAATATAGCTAAAAAGGATGAGAGGTTACAAAAGTTAGTATAAGATTGTGAAAGCCCTCTCACTTCACTCCACACAACCACTTCTTTTTTCTCTCTAGAGTTGTCACATATAATACCTTTACTTTTCTCACTTTTATTAGAGTTCAGATAAGTGCCAAGAATCCCTTGTGAAGAGTTTGGAGATCTCTTCTACTCTAGCTTTTACTTTGGTGCACAAGGAGTGAATTTTGTTAAACTCCTTAGCACCAACCTCACAAGGAGTATCTTACTTTGCCTCCAAAGGGAACTCCTTATATTTAACTTCATGATTCATAATTTGTCTTCTTTGAAATATTGACTTGATTTTTCAAGCAGTCGAGAGAAATCATCCAATTTTTCATCTTTTAAAATTTTCATCCAAATCTTCCCTCAATCAAGCACAATTTTTCCTCAACGCGGTAATTATTTTACTTGCATCAACTTTATTAAGGTATGTTAGAGAAAAGAGAAGTTGCCCATTGAGATTCATGATGCAATAGAACCAATCTTGTGTATATGAAAGTCCATGACTTGAAATCATAGAATTTCCAAATACATTTGACAAGCATCCAAGGGCACTATATCACACCAAACCTCCTCTTGATAATTTTCAAGTGAAATAGATACCTTAACTCTCTTATCAACCAAAAATTTCACTCGAGTAACAAATTTTTTTTCTCTAAAAAGAAAGGTAACCGAGCATGCTAACCATTAAGGAATTATAGAGTTGATAACACTATAATCATCCATCATAACTTCAAGTTTCACTCTCCCATAAATGGTCATTTTTGTTTCAAGAACTCGTCTTTTCTAAAGATGCATATTTTTAAATCTTGAGTTCCATTTACTTTCATGGACTATTGATATTTTCATCCCACCTGCAATACTCCACAAAAAAATTAATAGAAAAATTTCTCATACCTCTCATATGTGGAAACTCTCAACTCACGTAAAGTGTCTTTCCGAAGTTGATAGAGAACTTTCGTTGTCCGATCAATTCACAAGGTCACTTATTCTTTGTGGAAGAATGAGTTTTTGATCAAAGAAGAACGAACGACTCAATTAAAAATAACATACTTGAATCAAGAAATTATCAACAAAACAAAACTTGAAAAGCGCATAAGAAAAACACAAGAAAAAAAGTGGAATAGAAAACTTGCTAATATTTAGTAGGGTAATCTACTAATTAAAATCAAGTTATGAAGATAAATAAAGTGTAAAATTAATAAAGAAACAAATTTACCAAGATCTGGACTTAGAAAATTATTTGAAAAGAAATTTGGTTGAAATTTATAAAAAAATTGCGCCAAAAAGGAGGAGAAGAAACTTGAAAAAAGTGTTGAAAATTGTCCCAAAAGAATACTTGAGGAAGCTTCCAAGAAATTATATACTTTGTACTTAGGGATGACAATGGGGCAGTGCTAGTTTTAATCTATGCAGGGCCGTGAGAGTTTTAGGCTATGTAAGTGCGGTGTGGGTGCAGGGTGGGAAGGATTGCGGTTACATACGAGTTTAAATTAAAAAAAATTAATATTATTCTTGTGAATCTACCTAAAATTATAAGTATTCTTTACTTAAAATTTTATCATGCTTAAAATGACATATAAAAACTACAAACAAATAATTTCATAACTTTTCTTTCCAAATTGGTAAAATAATTTTATAACTCAAAATATCAAATAAATGTTTAAAAGGTTTTCCTTACTAAATCACTTGGACGTGCATAACTTGCTTAATTTATCTATAGTAAGGACTCAAATAATCAGATAAACTAATTGATCTCCAATTTTAATTTCTTGATTCATCTTATAAATGATAATGTGATATTTGATCATTGCTTGTACACATGATACTTCTTTGATAATTTCTTAGTAAAAAGTGATAGACTAGAAATTGGTTGTTGCAACTTCTTAATTGCAGAATTGAAAATGTCATGGTTTTCAATGGAGTTATAAATTTTTCAAAAAATAAAAAAATAAAAAGTAGGGTGGTCCAGTGCAGGTATGCGGCCGGTATGAGTATGGGGTAAGTTTATGTGGGTTTAAAGGTGATGCGGGGTGGTGCAGGGCAATTTTTAAATTCGCCGGTTTAGAAAAAACCCGCACTATACCGCCCAATTGCCACCTATATTTGTACTTCCTTTTTTATCTTTTCCCCCTTTTGAAATATTCTATTTTATACTACTCTCAGACACTTGTCTTTTCTCTTTCTTTTGGATCAAAAAACCTTTATGAATAATTTTTTTCTTGAAGATGAGATTTTTCAAGAACAAAAAGAATAAATATGAAGATTCAAAATTCACAACTCTCTTGATTTAACTCAAAATTGTACGAAATTCAAAACGCAAGGTCCTTTTGCTATGGAGAACAAACTCCAATTTTTTTGAAGGCCTCGATTTCAAGTCAATAATTTCAGATTTTGAAATCCATTTGAACTTTTCTTCAAGTCATGAAGAATACCATGAACATGAAGAATACCCAAAATCAAACCTAATGGTTTTCTACTCCATTTTAGCTCAAATTTTGGGATCCAAACTCCCAATGATAAGGAGCATAAACCCCAATGCAAATCAACTTCCAATTTTACCCAAGTCTAAGAACCAACTTGTTTTCTTCAAAAACATCCTTCAAACTCCAATAATTGGTCTTAGTTTCATAATGTAGTGTATTAAAGCGCTTAGGGAAGATAGTCACTATTTCTGGCCAAAATAGTTCCTACCTATCCTTTAGCCTGCATTACAACCCGTAAAAGACCTATTTGATCATAATCTTAGCATTCTGATATTAGTGGAGCATTACACTAAGGGCAAGCATATAGTCATCAGTTGTAATTTGAGAATTCTTTGTAAGAGTGAGCGGAACTTGATTCTTGTACCCATTTCGTTAGAAATTGCATGATTGTGAGTGATTATGGGTAATTTTCTTGTTGTTAAGGCACATGGTTGATGAAGGTTGGGTAATTTATATGATTTCTTTGCTTAAACAGTATTCATGACTTTTCCAACTTAATGAGTCTATTATTGAGGGTAGGTTGTCTCTAGTAATGATCCATGAATTTACTTCTTGTTCATAATTGTTATGTGAGCCTATTTGAGCATCTTCTTTTTCTTCGTGGGTGTTAAGACTTGTGTAGTATCCATAAATGGATAATTTGTTCAAGGAAGAACAAAGCTTTAAGTGTGGGGTGGTGATCTTGGGTGTATTTATACTCCTAAGCACCATAACTTACCCATATTTTAGCTAAGTTTGGAGAACAAAGTGCCTAGTTTCTTATGTTTTTACTCTACTTCTATGTAATTGAGCTAACCGATGTGATTAGCATGATTTCAAGTATTAATGAGGAAGATGGAGACATAATGGAACTAAGGAATGTGGATTGCATATGACACAAGAGAGAGTATCAGTCTGGACCAAATGTGGTGCCTAAAAACTATGTCCAAGACTAATTTGTCATTTAGAGTTAGCCTAGGGACTTAGAAGGAAATTATGAGGGAAAAGTTATTAAAACTACATGATGCTGAAAAGTCATGTATTATTCATTATTCTGTATTATTTTTGCATTGAGAGTGGCGACTTAGCACTAAGGGTGAAATGCAACTTCTTCTTCTCTACTAAAAATTAGGTTCACTTTTTGGTATGATTGATATTTCTATTGTGACTTCCGTTTTACTCATGAGTAGCTCAGTTTATTAGTTAGGGTTATGGAAGCTTTGTAGCATACAATCTATTACTTTAGGTTTTGAATTCATTATGCATTGATTTGTTTACATCATACTCTTTTTGCTTATCTTGAATTCTCGTGGTTGCAAACATAGAAGATATTCCTTAAAACACAACTTGTTCGATAGAAAGGTTGATGTTTGGAAAAGAGAGCAGAAACAAGAAAATAGGATTCCCAACTCCTATTTCATATGTTAATTCCTTAACAGGATTAACTACTTGGAGATTTCGTATTGTTTTTGTAAACACTTTTGATTCGAGAGAACTGAAGCGAATTAGTCCTTGTGGTTGAGAAACACTAGGATTATGTTATTAAATGTAATATGTTTCTCTATAAGAATAATGCATGTATGAACTCGTAAATCCTATAATTAGAAAGTATTGATAACTACAAGGTGGACATAACCCTAGCTTACTATTTTTCTGAATTCAAATACTACACATCTATCATCTTGTTAATCTAAAACTATAAATTTGTGAACTGAATCAAACCCCCTATTTGTTTTATGGAATTGAATGATTAAAAGTCAATTAATTTGCATACAACTTAATTAGCACTATATTCTATGTGGGATTCGACCCCAAGCTAGTTTGGTTATATATTTGACAACGACCGCTTACAGTCTTGTATGCAAGTTGTAATTTGAGTGTATCAATACTCTATTGATTTTACAGCTATCATCCAGCGTGAGATCCATGACAGAGAATTTGGGGAGGTTACTAATCTGTCATTCCCTTGCATGATTCAGAGACTATGTAATGAGGTTAATATACATGAGATATCGATCATAGATGAGGGGGTATGTGCTATGAATACTGCATAGAAGAAGAGTATGAAGGGTCTGGCACACCCAGACCTTTCTAAGAGATCTACAGAGCCAACCGCAATACCTAGGGTTCAGACTAAGGGCCCAATAGTTTCCATAGAGTCTGATGATACATATGGAGGTGATGTGAGTATTAGTGCTGATATGAAGATTGGGAAGTAGAAGGAGGATCTATATTGGAGTATACAGGATAAGGGGACACTAGTTACTTTTTCATTAGCCTCAACTTTAACCTCAGAGATGACTGGCATATCTTTAGAGCCTACTCGCCCATCAACTACAGCTCCTACTATAGGTATGATCACTTTATCTATAAAGTTCTTATAGATCTTAGTGGACAGTTAGAGGGCCATCGATGCTTGGTTGAGGGTTGTTGAGATTGAGATGACTACTCTCTATGAGCAGATAAGATTAGGGGTTAGGACCAGATTCGAGTAGGCAGAGACCAGATGGGAGGCCGCGTAGAGAGCTACACTGTCTAAGCTATATACTGACTTCCATGCATGGCTTAATGAGTTTGAGATATGGGTTACTGCCTAATTCACAGAGATATATGCATTGGATCTAGACCAGATGAGGGAGAATTTTGACATATTACAAGCAGAGGTATGCTCTCTCATAAAGAGTTGTGTAGCATCCACTCCCTAAGTTATACCCATAGTGGTCCAGATATCACCTCCACACATACCAAAATAGTTTTATTCTTTGCATAGGATGATAAAGTGGTCCCAACAATTGGTGCTAAGAGAGGTGATATAGGAGACTTAAACGATCCTCATATGATATACAATTAGGTTGTTAAAATGGCTAGACATGACTCAATAGAGACTGCAGTCATTGACAGAAAAAGGCATACAGAGCTAGCAGTGAGTGCAACATCTAGTAGTGTACAACCACCACTACCGCCTCTTCCAGCTGATCTACCCCCATTTAGGGTTATTCATGATATGGGCGACTAGTGCATCCCAGGTATGTTCTAACTTCCCTTTGTTTTATTTATTTTAGCACATAGAAGATAGTGCACAATTTTTAATTGGGGGAGGGATATACCATAGCCATCATGGGTTTTTGTCATCGTGCTTCTTTTCTTATCAGTTGCGGTAGGGTTGTAGAACCAATATGTCTAGAATAATTTGTGTCATATTGTGTTTTTCTTTGTATTGTGATTTTTTTGTGTAATTAGGAGATTTTTAAGTATTTAGGATAGTAGTCATGTTTTTTTATTGATTTTGAGAAAAATGATACCTCTACAAAAATTGTGTTTTAGAACTGTGTGTAAACATATATGTGTGAACTTTTGTTGATCTTGTTATGGCATTAGGATTAGGGACATGGTAATCACTTGCTAATAGTTATATGAACTAGATATGTAGTAGTTGGTAATATTGACTCTGTTCCATATGTGTTAATATTCTACTTAGTTCCATTTATGTGTTAAATCCAGAGCTTATCTGGTTAGTCTTGCCTAGATTATAAGATATTCGATTAGGAAAGTATCATAGGCTGTTTTTTATTTTAGTCAACTTTTATCCTAATTGACCTTCCATGTTTGAAATAATATCCCTTGATCCATGTTTTGAGTCTTATAGATTATTTTTCTTGTTTCACCTATTCACCTTTCCATTTATATTATAATAATTATGTTTTGTCTTTGGTCTTCCTTGGATATTGTGCATCTCAACTCAGACAAACTATCTAAGTGAAGGGTGGCTATCATAGAGGTGCATAGTGTAAACTGGGTATGGAGAAGAGTAAAATAAGAGAAAAAGTTAGTAGGGCTGGATGTGGTAGATAAACAAAATAAAAAGAAAAATAAAATGAAAAATTATGAAAATCCAAAAAAAATAACAAAAGACCATACCCAACCTGAATGGGCAATAAAGAATAAAAAGAGAGAAATAAGAGTGGAATAAAAGGAAATGGGATAGAATGTGAGACCCCAAGGTTAGTGTAGTTCCAAGGAGGCTTAGTCACTTTGTATGTTCAAATGTACCATACCATCCCCCAAGCCTACTTAATAAGCCGAGAAAAGTCCTATAGTGATCTTAACGCGACTGTCCAAAAACTAAGGTAAAGAAAATAAGGGCAAGCCTATGGTATTTGATGTAAATTGATTGGAACTTCTTTCTGAGTTTGAGTATCTCTTGGAAATCCCTAAATTGTCATGAATGATTTTATATGAGTGAGTGAGACTTATTTGTTGTGACAGTGCATGAGTTTTATTTCTAGCTATATGCTGTTTTCGGTAGTGTAACTTGTATATATGTGTGGTTGCCTGTTTTTAGTGTAATACCATACCTTGATCCCATAGTGTTATATTATTGTGCTTCATGTTCATACGGAGTTGGTTTTAAAAAGTAAGATTGGAGAGGGTGTTGATGTGTTATAGAAATATAGCACTTTCGACACTTAAAATGAGGAAAAGATACAAGTTTTTGTGATTATTTTGTTAGATATTATGCATTTTGGGTATGTTTTGAAGAAAATCATGTTTTGGATGATAAGTTCATGAAAAAGGTCAACAAAGGTGTTTTTGGCTATTTTTGGAGCAATTATGGATGTTCGGGACACTTTTCAGCTTGATAGTGATCAAAGAATGTTTGAGAATCAAACAAGAGTTGAAAAGATGACACCCGACACCTACTAAGTCAAACTACGGACCGCATGTTAGATCTACGAACCCTCAAGTAGGCAAAAAAAGTGCCAGAAGTCCAAAATCCCGAGAGACGAACATGCAGGAATTTTTCATCTGGTACCTGCACCCAGGGTCAGGACCATAGGTACTACCTGCGTCCGGTGCCTGACTACAGATACAGACCACATATGGCCACCAATCCTATTTTATCTTTTTTCTTCAGTTCTTGGTTGTAGGGTTACCTCATGTATTATAAATACCCTTTATGTGTTTTTAGTAGGAGTTATACACTTTTGATATTCACAAACATAATTTGATTACAAAATTTGATTTTGATCTTGATATTATATGCATTGACTTCAATTGATTAATTTAGATATGGTTATGGATTTTTACAATTTTTGTCATTGTGATTTTATCTATGCTTTAAACTACGAATGTTGTTGATTTCTTCAAAAGCATGAGCGGCTAGAAACCCATAGCTAGGGTTGTTGAAACCCTGACATATTGACAAAGTAGGGGAAGTGCTATTATTTTTCTGAACCAATACCCATGCATGTATTTCTTTATCTTTAATATAATAGGTTTCTTAATGGATGGACAACGTTAATATCCTGCCTAGATTATTGCTACTTACTCTAAAAGAGGAGTAGTGATTAGGAAAAGATAAATACAATAGTAATTGGGAGTTTAATTATCGATCCACACTTGTAGGGTTTATCTTAGTAAGATGGTTAGATTTTATCTAATAACTAAAGACTCAAAAGATAATAGTTAACTGGGATTAAGATAAGGGTTAGTAAGGCAACATTCTGAGACTCAAAAGGTAAAGGGTGAAATTTTTCTACTCATCCAAAAGGTTGTTGATGGTATATAACTTGTCAATCCTGCATACAAGGTATCAGGTTTGTTTAACAAATCATGATAAAACTACGGAGTTGAGATGCCAGGGGGAACACAATCCTAGTTTTCACCAATACTAATCTCAATCGAAGTAGATATTTGTTCCTTGTTCGATATTGCTATTTAAATCCCCCATTTACTTTTCCAGTTTTTGCCCATTGATTACAAAATCTGAGATCCATATGTCCTTGGATTCCCTAGGGATTTGACCCAACCTTTGTTGGGTTACTATATTTGACAACAACCATAATTATCTTTGGAGTGAAAGTGTAGCTTGTGAATTACTAAATTTTGGCATCGTTGTTGGGGAATACAGTATTGAATTGTGATTTGAATTTATTGTAATTTTTGAGTCTTTTTGTTTTTATTCTTAATTGAGTATATGCCAGTGTATGCCTAACACACGGAGTAGAGGCAATCCTTTACTCCGAGTGAATTTAAATGCAAAAATGATCCTACAAACACCTAGTAGAATGGTGGAATAGAAAAGAGATGGTATTCCTAAAGGGGTTCGTGATAATATGCCTCCCCTTCCTCCTAATTGAGTTTAGGATATTATTGCTCAGCAGACGACGGTGCTATTAGCTTAAGCTGAAAATAAGAGGAGGGCAATAGAAGATGCTCAACGAATAGATCAAGAGGTAGAGTTAGTTATGCAGAGACAGGAAATAAAACATTGAGAAGTAATCAGTGGAAATCAGAATAGAGTTCGAGTTGGCCGAGCCCATATGATCCAGCATACCAGTACTTGCAACCATAAAAGAATGATGAAAAGGATCTGGGGTATGTTGAGCAGAAAGAGATTGGTGCTATTATTTCTTCTATTTTATCCCCATGCATTAATTTTAATATATCGAGTGCTATGATCCATTTCTTATACATGAATGGTGTATTTACAAGGTTGACTACAGATGATACAAACAAAAATCTAGCCAATTTTATTGGAATTTGAATTTCATATATATATATATATATATATATATATATCCAGAGATGAATCAGAAGGCACTTAGATTGAGGTTGTTCCCTATCTCGCTTACAGTAGATGTATCTTTATGGTTAGGGGAACTATTGACAAGTTCTATCACTACATGGAGTGAGTTATGAAGACAATTCTGGAACTGGTTCTTTCCTCTATCCATGATGCCATAGCTTAAGGATAAGATCTATAATTTCATGGAGTATCAGTCAGAGTCTATGTATATGGTTTGGTTTAGGTTTAAGAAGAGGCTGAGTATGGTGGCCAACCATCAGATATCAGTGTCAGACTTGTTGGAGTTATTTTATAGAGACTTGACCATCAATTACAGAGCTAAGGTAGACACTATCTCTGGAGGATTTTTTTATAATATTATGATGGGAAGTAGCTTCTGATATTCTAGACCAGATATCTCTCACAAACTGAGGGTGGCAAACTCGGGAGATAGGGAGTAATTCTGGCACTTATGCCATTAGAGCTGCTGGTGACCAGAGATTAACTGATGATTTTGTAGTATAAGAGATTTTTCTACTCAGGATTGATCTTGGGTTGCCAACAAAACAGTTCTTGACTATGAATTTTGAGAAAGTTCATATAGTAGGAGCATAGCATGCAACTTCCAAAGGTTATAAGTCTGCATTAGAAGAGGGGGCTATGTATTCAGATTGTCAGTTAGAGGGTTTTTGAACCCAAGGGAAATGAAACCAAGGTCGAGACTTTTATGATGATCGATATAGAGACAGCAGTAGGAATAAAGACTGGAGATGAAGAGATGATTACAAAGAGAAGGGAGACAGGTACATTCCACCTGGCAGACAAGACACAAAATCAAGAATGGAAGAAATGCTGACCAAACTAGTAAAGGGTCAATAAAATTAGGAGAACAACCTTAAAGAGATTAAGGCTGACATTTTATCATTGACCCAGAAGGTGGAGTCTCATTTCACTACTATCAAGTAGTTAAAACACCAGTTTCGGTAAATGTTTGCTATGATCAAATAAAAATAGCCTTTTACTCTTCTAAGTAAAAAAGTTTAGAGTCCACCACCTTTAAGTCATTGTCTAGATATCACCACTAATTTTGGTGCCACTACTGATGATCCCCTTGTACCTACTATTAATGAGTTGAAGATTGATAGCAAAAAGAGTAATAAAATACCTGAGGTAGGGTCCTAGAAGTTGATAAATAGGGATGATGATTTTTAGTATTATAGTGGTGAGGATTGGGTCATCAATACCAATGATCATGTGTACCCTTATAGTGTGACCCCTTCTATATCATTTGTAGAAAAGATGGAGGACCCCGTAGAAGTCACTATTTCGTGTTCTATTGGGCCTTTCAATGTCATGCAGGCTTTAAGTGACTTAGGATTGGGAGTAAATATGATGCCACTACTTGTGTACAAGCTGTTGAGGATGGGGGAACTAAAACCTACATCCATAAAGTTATTGATGGCTGACTCATCAGCATCCTTTATGTTTCCTTTATATTTCTTTGATATTAATTGGGAGGTATTGATATGGAATTAGGGTGGATCACCTTTAAATTGAATGATTAGCAAGTAGTATTTGATATGTGTATGACAGTGCAATAGTTAGACAATATGCGAGTGGTGTCTGTAATAAATACTATTGATAAGGATGTTGCTACAAATGACAATGTACCAAATGCACCAGGTGTTGCTAAGAGATGTTTGTTAGGATGGTTTGTATAAATTGAGACACTGAATCTAGGATATATGACGAAGGAGGTTGATATCTTGCGAGTAGAGGTATGCTCTTTCACTAAGAGCCACATATTAGCCATCCCTTCAGTTGTTTCCCTGAGTATTTACACATCACTTTTACATGGTCCTAGACATTTTGATTTATTTATGAAAAATAATGTGGCTGTCCTCATAGTTGGGATAAAGAGAGGCCAAAAGGATGAATTGTAAAATGCAGACATGCCATATGAGCAAGCCTTGAAAAGGGCCACCCATGATTTGACGGAGACTTTATTTCATGATAGGAAGAGGCATGCCGAACAAGCTGCATGTGCATTTTGTCATAGTGCACCGCTACCATCATGGCCTCCGCCTATGGACATATCTCCATCTAGGGATGTTCATGACATGGACGCTTAGTGTCCCAGGTATGTCCTCATTCCCTTTTTTTTCTATTATTTTAGCACATTAAGGACAGTGCATAATTTATAGTTAGGGGTGGGACACACCATAGCCATCATGGCATTTTATTGCCATGCTTCTTTTCTTGTCGGCTACGGTATGGTTGTAAAACTGACATGTCTAGGATAATTTTGATTCGAATTATGTTTTATTTTATGTTATGTTTTGTTTTTTTTAATTAGGAGATTTTAAGTATTTAGGGGAGTAGTCATGTTTTGTCTGATTAGTGATACCCCTCAAAATAATTTGTGTTTTAGAACTGTGTGAATATATATATGTGTAAACATTATGGATCTTATTATGGCATTAGGATTAGAGACATGATAATCACTTTCTAATAATTGCATAAACCAAATAGGTTGTAGTTGGTAATATTGACTCTATTCTATGTGTGTGTGAGATACTACCTAGTTCCTTTTGTATGTTGAATTCAGAACTTGCCTGGTTAGTCTTTCCTAGGTTGAAGGATAGTCAGCTAGGAAAGGATCACAAGTTATTTTTTTATTTTATTCCACTTTTAGCCTAAATGACCTTTCATGTGTAAATTATATCCCTTGATCCTTATTTTGAGCCTTTTAGTATATTTTTCTTGTTTCACCATTCACCTTCCTATTTATATTGCAATGGACCTATTTTGGCCCTGTTACTCCTTGGAATTTGAGCACTTTAACTCAGGCAAAAGGCCTAAGTTGAGCGTGGCTATCATAGGGGTACATAGTGTAAAATGAGTATGAATAAGGAAAAATAAGAGAAATGATAATAGAGCCGGGTGTGGTAGGAAAGAAAAGAAAAAGAAAAGAAAAATTATGAAACAAAAAAGAAAAAATAAAAGACTACACTTAACCTAAATGTGCTTTAAAATAAAAAAGGAGAAATAAGGGTGGAAATAAAAGAAAATTGGTTAAAAGTGAGACCCCAAGGTTAGTAGTGTAGTATCAAGGAGGCTTAGTCATTTTAAAATCCATATATATCATACCATCCATAAAGCCTACATTATAAGCTGAGAAAAGTCTTATAGTGATCTTAAATTAACTAGTTGAATGCTAAGGTAATGAAAATAAGGGAAAGCTGAAACACCTAGAACCATTGAGAAACTTCATCTTTAGGTGTCACTGGGGTAGGTACGACTAGCGGCTTGAGCTGTACCTCTTGGATATAAGTTATATCCTTATTCTTCTCCCCTTTTGTATCCTAGGTAGTTTCGTTAGGGTTACTCAGTATCCTAGGTATGAGTGACCCTCCACTCAATCGTACATAAGGGTATGAGTCATACCTAGGAGAGTCGTATAGAGTAAGGTCTTAGCTCGGATAGGACCTTTCTTTTTACAAGTGAAGAATACGAGTTTGGGGTAAGTGCTACCCTTTGGATATGACTCATGGGTGTATACTCGTATCCTTAATAGTGTGTGTCTACGATAAGCCTAGGGTATGAGTCAAGTTACCACTTATACCCTAGGGTACGATTACTTAAGTGAGTCATACCCCTGGATGGGTTCAATTTTCAGATTTTAACTTAGGGACTTGTAGTCATTTCCCATGTCTAAAACCCTAATCCCTCTCACTATATAAGTGTTTGTAGAATCTTAAACATCTATTTTGATGGATCAAACACCCTCTCAAACTCATCTTTGAAAAATTAGAGCCTACGGTTTCAAGAGTGGTCTTCAAGAGGCAAAAGGGGGTCTATATTCCTGGTGATTCATCTTGTTTAAGGCATGTACCTCTTCCCTTTGCTAAATAGCTCTAAGCCCTTGTATTTCACACTTGGATTAGTAAGTGTACATGGTGGTTTTAAAATCAAATGAAAAGGGCTTTGTTGCCTAATGATAAATAATGATGATTCTTGTTTAGACTTATGTTTATACATGTTATTGATGGTAGTTTTCACAATGAATGCTTGTTGTATGTGGTATAACATGCGGGTCTTGAGTAACCTTAGTCTTGATGATTTCTACTATAAAATTAGCCTTGGTAAAGGCATGTACATAAGGTGTTTGTGAAAATATATAAGTGAGATATCTAGTTACATGATGATGATTCTTTAAACTAGGGAATCGACCAATATGTATGAATGCTTGATAAATGGCCTTGATGGTTTAGTGAAATAAGAAGGGGGTTAAAGTCCCTAATATAAAAATAAACTTGAATTGTATATTGAACTAAATTATGGTGTAGAATTGATAATGAAGTTTGAATGGATTGATAGGGTCTTGAGGACCATAGTTTGAATTGTATGATGATTTGAATTAAGGCATTAGTCTATTGGAATGGTTGAGAAATGAAGGCTCCCATGAGGACCATGTAGTCATGTATGGTGTTGAATTAGCTAAATGGGTTAAAGTCCTTATGTGTGGAATTGAATGTATGTGGGTGCATGGACAAAGGGTTAGAATCCCAATATCAACTAGTGATAGTCGTGATGGATTTAGGTTAAATTCCCTTCCTTAATAAAATCTCTTATGGTTAAAGTCCCTTGCATAATGAGATCTCATGAGGCCGAACTGCCTCACCAAATAAATTGGCTTGGGGTTAGAATCCCCTATCTAATATGGCATGAGTTTAGAGTCCCTTGCCTAATGTATGAGCATATGGTTAGAGTCCCTTGATTAATGAATGTGTATGAGTGGTTATAGTCCCTCACTTATATGAATATGTATGAGTGGTTAGAGCCCCTCACTTAAATAAATGTGTATGTGGTTTGATTCCCTTACTTGTTGATGTGTGAATATGGTTAAAGTCCTATACCTTTTGATAAATTCTTCAATCTATAAATGCTGAAGGTTTGAGTCCTCCATTGCATGTATGATGAATGAGTTCTTCCATAATATTGAGAAGACTGGCCCCCTTGATTATCATGTGATAAGTATATATGTAATAAGGTTATGAATGTGATTGAATATGATATATTGATTATTGTTAAATGATAATGCTATTTTATCCTTATCCTTGAGTTACATACTAGCGTTCCAACCAATAACCATCTTTGAATGCTATGTCCCCATGTGATATAGGGGCCAAAGCATCATCTTCTCTTCCTCTGCAGTGATTAGGTAATCAAAGCAGTTTGTGCATTGACTATGAAGTGCTGATCTTCCTTGTTTCAGAAAGCATTTATTCTTGGTCCTATCTTTACACTTAGTCTTATATTGACTTGGTTTAGCTATTGTCGGGGGCTTATCCCGACATATACATTTCTAAACTTCGGTTTGTATAAAGGTATTATCGATGACTGTAGACTTAGGAATATTGGTTAATTGATAAATCTAATGAAGTGCTTAGACATGTTTAAGTTATGACTTTTAATATGTTTTTCGCTATCATATCATATTGTTGGATTCAATTCAACCATTGTGAGGTATATTGATGATTAGGTCAGGTTATCGAGGCGACCTCTGGTTTATGTGAGCTGGGGGTGTCCATATGATATGGCCCGATTTTGGGTCATGTCACAAGCCTATGGTATTTTACATGTATTTATTGGAACTTCTTTTCGAGTGTGAGTGTCTCTTGACCGTCCCTGCATTGACATGCATTATTTCATACGAGCGAGTGGGACATTTTTTTCTGAGGGAATTTCCATTATATTGCTAGCTATCTGCTTATTTTGGGTAGTGTAACTTGTATATATTACTGGTTGTCTGTTGCTAATGTAATTGCCATACTTTGATTCCAGTATGTCACTGTGTTGTTCTTCATGTTCATACACTGTTGGTTTTGAAAGATACTATTGGAGGGGGATATTGTGTTTTGAGTTTTTTGTGTTGACTGACATGCATGAATAACTTAGTTTCTCCTAGTTAAGCATCATTTTTGGTTTTGTTGTGTTTTGTTTCCTGAGGACATGCAAATGTTCTAAGTTAAGGTTGTCAATGTGCTATAGAAAATAGTACTTTCGATGCTTAAAATGAGGAAAAGATGAAAGTTTCTGAGGTTATTTTGTTAGATATGATGTGTTTTGGGTATGTTTTGTATGAAATCTTGTATTGGATGATAAGTTTGTGAAAAAGGTGAACAAATGTATTTTTGGCTATTTTTGGAGCAATTATGGGTGTTCGGAACACTTTTTCACTTTATCGTGATCAAAACAAGTTTAATTATCGAAAAAGAGATGAAAAGATAACTCTTGGCACCTATTAAGTCAACTTATGGACCACAAGTATGCAAAGAAAGTACCAGAAGTCTAAAATCCCAAGAGCTGAACCTGCAGGAATTTTTCATCCGATACCTACGGTTTGTACCTGCGCCCAGGGTCAGGACCGAAGGTACTACCTGCACCTGGTGCCAGACAGTAGTTATGGACCTCATGCGGCCATTGACCCTGCTTTTTCCTATTTTATTCAGGCTTTGGTTGTAGGTTTTCCTCATGTACTATAAATACCCTTTATATGTTTTATAGTAGGAGCTATGCACTTCTGATATTCACAAACATAATTTGATTCGAAGATTCAATTTTGATCTTGGGATTTATATGTATTGACTTTAGTTGATTAATTCAGTAATGGTTATGGGTTTTTACAATCTTATCATTGTGATTTCATATATGCTTTCAACTATGAATGTTTTTTATTTCTTCACAAGCATGAGTGGCTAGAAGCCGATAGCTTAGGATATGGAAACCCTGGTGGATTAATGAAGTAGATGAAGTGCTATTATTGTTCTTAACTGATACCTATGCATGGATTGCTTTATCTTCAATAAAATATTTTTCTTAATGGGTGGCCAATGTTAGGTTCTCACCTAGATTGTTGCTACTTACTCCAAAAGAGGAGCAGTGACTAGGAAAAGATAAAGACAACAATAATTTGGATTTAACTGTCGATCCATGCTTCAAGGGTTTATCTCAGTAAGATGGTTAGATTTCATCTAATAACTAAAGACTCAAAAGGTAATAGGTAACTAGGATCAAGGTAAGGGTTAGTAAGGCGTTGTACAGAGACTCAAAAGGTAAAGGGTGAAATCCTTCTACTCGTCCAAAATACTGTAAAAAGTACATAACTTATCAATTTTGCATGCAAGATATCGGGTTGGTTCAATAAAGCACGATAAGCGTATGGAGTTAAGAAGCTAAGGGGAACATAATCCTAGTGTTCGCCAATACTGATTACAACTAAAGTTGTTATTTTCTCCTTGTTCGATATTGTTATTCAAATCCGCCCATTTACTTTTCTAATTTTTGCCCCTAGATTACAACATCTGAGATCCATAAGTCTACTTATTTCCTAGGTATTCGACCTAACCTTTGTTTGGGTTACTATATTTGATAGCGACCACAATTATCTTCGGAGTGAAAGTGTAGCTTGGTCGTTACAAGGGTGTAGTGTTCTGAGCTTAAAGTGTTGACTGACTACCTTGAATAGCTAAATTCTCCTAGTTAAGCATTATTTTGATATTTTTTTGTGTTTTGTTGCCTAAGGACATGCAAATGTTCTAAGTTACGGGTGTTGATATGCTATAGAAATATAGCACTTTTGATGCTTAAAATAGGGAAAATATGTAAGTTTCTGAGTTTTTTTGTTAGATATGATTCTTTTTGAGTATGTTTTGTAGGAAATCATGTTTGGATGCTAAAACCATGAAAAAAGATGAAAAGGTGTTTTTTGCTACTTATTGGAGAATTGTGGATGTATGGGACACTTTTCGGCTTGTTCTTGATCAAAGAATGTTCAGGAATTGAAGATGAGCTGAAAAGATGACTCCTGGTACTTGCTATGTCAACATGAAGACCACAAGAAGTACATGTGGGCTGCATATGGGCAAAGCAAGTTCAAGAGTTCCCTAATCTCGAGAGCTGAGATGCAGGGTTTTTAGTCTCTAGCACTTGCGATCGCTACTTATGCCCAGCCTGCAAACCGCGAGTGCTACCTTCGACCAAGGTCAGGGCAGACGTAGAGACCATAAATGGCCACCGACCTTGTTTTCTCCTATTTCGTTTGGACTTTGATTTTAGGATTTTCTCATGTACTATAAATACCTTTTATGTATTTTTTTAGTAAGTTTGACGCACTTTTGATACCCATAAACATATTTTGATTTCCATATCTGATTTTGATCTCATGATTCTCTTATATTGACTTTGGTTCATTAATTCAGTTAAGGTTGTAGGTTTTCTACTTCTTATTATTTTGATTTCATATATTCTTTCGATTATGAGTGTTGTTGATTTCTTCACAA
Source organism: Capsicum annuum (assembly GCF_002878395.1). Lineage (NCBI taxonomy): Eukaryota > Viridiplantae > Streptophyta > Magnoliopsida > Solanales > Solanaceae > Capsicum > Capsicum annuum. Next base: position 22,450,579 of record NC_061118.1, read on the forward strand.
GCATGAGCAGCTAGAAACCCATAGATAGGGTTATAGAAACCCCAAAAGATTGACAAAGTAGAGGAAGTTCTATTGTTGCTCTTAACCGATACCCGTGCATGTATTGCTTTATCTATATTATAATAGTTCTCTTAACAGGTGCACACGTTAGGATCCCACCTAGATTAATGCTACGTACTCCTAAAGAGGATTAGTGACTAGGAAAAAATAATAAGACTGGTATTATGAGTTTAACTATTGATCCACGCTTCTAGGTTTTATCTTATTATGATGGTTAGATTTTATCTAATAACTAGATACTCAAGAGGTAATAGTTAATAGGGATCAAGATAAGGGTTAGTAAGGCGACATCCTGAGACTCAAAAGCTAAAGGGTGAAATCCTTCTACTCATCCAAAAGACTGTAGAAGGTACATAACTTATCAATTTTGCATGCAAGGTATCGAGTTTGTTCAACAAAGCATGATAAGCCTATGGAGTTAAGAAGCTAGGGGAACATAATCCTAGTGTTCACTTACGACTGATTAAAACCAAAGATATTTGCTCCAAGTTCGACATTGATACTCAAATCCCCCATTTATTTTTTTAGTTTTGCTCATTGATTACAATAAATGATAGCCAGAATTTCACATATTACCTGGGGATTCAACCCCAACCTTTGTTAGGTTACTATATTTGGAAACAATCATATCATCTTCTTAGAGGAGGTGTAGCTCAGACGCCTCCAAATTTTGGCACCATTGTTGGGGAATACGGTGTTGATTTGTTATTTGAAGTTGCTACAATTTGTGATTTTTTTATTTTTGTTCATAGTTGGGTAGACACCGGTGTATGCCTAGCATACGAAGTATAGGCAATCCCTTACTCCCAGTAAATTTGAATCTAGGGATGATCCTACAAACACCAAGTATGATGGTGGAATAGAAAAAAGATGATAACCCTGAAGGGGTTCATGATGTTGTACCGCCCCCTTCCTGAAAGAGTACAAGATATTGTTGATTGATAGTTTTGTGAAATTTTAGCTCAAGTTGAAAATAAGAGGAGGTCAACAGAAGAAGCTTAGCGGCTAGCTAGGGAGGTAGAGTTAGTTGAGAAGAAATAGGCAGCAGACTACCAAGCAGGACTTGTGGGAATCAGAACAGAGCTAGATGTGCATTTGTTCAAGTGATCCCTGTATATCAGTATGTGCAGCCCTATATAGATTATGAAGAAGATATGGATACATTGATCTGGTAGAGATGGAGCCATTATTCCTCTTATTTTATCCCTTGGCATCAAGTTTGAGTGCAATGATCCAGCACTTAAATCTGAAGGGTGTATTTGTGTGTTTGCTTACAAATGATGCAACTATGCACCTTTTAAATTTATTGGGATCTGCAGTTTGTATACTATTCAAAGGGTGAATTAGAAAGCACTTATACTGAGGTGGTTCCTCTCTCACTTAGAGGAGAAACATCTTTATAGTTAGGGAGTTGCCAATAGACTCTATTACTACATGGAATGAGTTGTGAAGGCGATTCTTGAATCGATTCTTTCCTCTATCTAGGATGTTCCAACTAAAGGACTAGAACTATAATTTCAGGTAGCTGTAGTTATAATCTATGTACGAGGCATGGTTTAGGTTTAAAAAGAAGCTGAGTATAGTTCCCAACCATCGATTGTCAGGGATGAGCTTATTGGATATATTCTACCGAGCCTTGACTATCAGTTCCAAAGACATAGCAGACACTATCTCTGGAGGAGATTTTAAGAGGATACGCTGGGAGGCAGCTTCGAAGATCATAGATTAGATCTCATTCACTAACCGAGGGTGGCAAACTTGATGATTCGGTTGTACAAGAGATTGTGTTGGAGAGAACTGATCTAAGGGTAATAGCAAAGAAGATTATAGCAGTAACTTCCGATAAAGTAAATGCAGTAACAGCACAAGGTTTAGCTTTAAAAGATTACGAGTTAGAATTAGAGGAGGAAACACGTTATCTAGATTGTCAGTTGACAGGTTTCTGAGACCAAAGGAAAGGGAACCAAGGTCAGAACTACTATGACAGATACAAAGACCATAGTAGAGAGAAAGATGGTAACTGAAGAAAGAAGGATGACTACAGAGAGAAAAGAGATAGATACATTTTACCTGGTAGACGAGATGCAAAATCATGAATGGAAGAGATACTGACTAAGCTGCTAATTGGTGAATAAAATTAGGAGATCAGCCTTAAGGAGATTTAAGGCCAGCATTTTAGGGTTGAACCATAAAGTTGAATCTCATGCAACTGCTATCAAGCGGTTGGAGCACCAGTTCGGGAAGATGTCAGCAACATTGAACTAGAGGCAGACAAGTACCCTTTCGAGCAACACTAAGAAGAATCCAAAAAATTATGGTCCTGTTCTTGCTATTACAACAAGAAGTGGTATGACTACTATAGATCCCCCACTACCTGTTGCTGAAGCTGTTGTTGATAAGATAACTATCGTGGATTCTAAAAAGACAACAAGTGGTGATGATTCAGTTGCTAAGAAAAGAGGTAAGGTCCCAATTGTTGAGCAAGAAATAAGATAAATTTCAAGACCACCCCACCTCTTCCTCAACAACTAAAGCAAAAAAGAGAGGAAGAAAAATTCAAGTGATTCATTTAGATGCTGAAAAAGTTGAGCTTGAATATTTTTCTTCTTGAGGTATTTGAGCAGATGCCTAGATATGCCAAGTTTATGAAACAATTGGTCACAAAAAAGAAAGGAGCTACGATCAAGGATGTTGATGGCTTGCACCACTGTAGTGCAGCCACTACGACGTCTTTCACTCAGAAAAAGGATGACCCAGGAGCATTCACTATACCCTACACTATTGGGTCATCCTGATTTGATAGAGCCATATGTGACTTAGTAGACAGCATAAATTTGATGCCCCTAGCCATATTCAAGCAATTGGGTTTGAATCCTCCAGAATTGACTTTAATATAGGTATTGATGGCTGACCGCATAATGAAGAAAATTATTGGCATTTTATTTGATATGATTGTGAGAGTGGCAAAATTTCATCTTTTGGTCTGACATTGTCATTCTGGACTGTGAGGTTGACACCGAGATGCCCATCATATCAGGGAGACCTTTTATGGCCATAGGTAGAGCGATTATTGACATGGATAAAAGAGAGCTTAAATTCAAAATCAATGATGAGAAGGCCATATTAAACATCTAAAAATCAATTAAGCATCCTACCGAGATGAGAGTGGTGTCAGCGATTAAATGTATTAATGACCCAGAAGGGTATCTTATAGTTAACTTGACGAATACTGAGTAATCAAAATAATCGCGTTGTGCCACGATGTTAAATGAAGCACTGCATAAGAGGCAACCCATAGGCTTATTGCTAATATTTGAGTAACAAATACAGCCACGTCGTGCCACGACATTAAATCAAGTGTTGAGTGGGAGGCAACCCACTATTTTAGTGTTCACATTTTTGTTGTTTTTTAGGTTTTCGCTTATGGGCTTGCCCAAGATATGGTAAGAATGCTACATTCATCGATTTATAGGTAAGGGGATTATGTGACCAACCCATCATGGTCATAAATCCCACACAGGCTAGGTAAGTTGAGCAATAATATGAAAAGTCGACATTTTGTGGATGAGAATAGAAAGTTGTGGACTTTGGCACCTAATCATACTTTTGGGACCATATAGGTTACAGGACCATAAGTAGTTTGAAAAATATCAAAAATCCAAGTATGTATTGCAGGAAAGTGGGCCAAAATCTTTTGCCCTACACTTGCGCCCTGCACCTACTGGTCGCAAGTGGCACTTGCTCCCTAGGCGTGGTCACAGGTGGTAGGCGCAAATGGCTGCCGCAACTAGGTATTAAGTGGGCCGAAATTTTAATTAAAATTTTAGGCCAACCAACACATATATATGATCTAAAATAGCCGTTATCCTTATTTAAACATCCTTAACCTCATTATAACTCATTCAAATCCTTAAAACATCACTTTCTCTTTGAATTCAAACTTCCCATCTAAAATATAAACTAACTCCACACTTAAGTAATGGCTAAAATGATACTTGTTTGAGATACCAACTTGTACCAATACACTAAAAACAAGTTTCAAATTTGATTTTGCTCGAGTTCTTCATTGTTCACTTTCGGTTCAACATAAAAGAGCTAACTTTCTCGGCTCCTAACGATTATGTATTGATTTATTTATTGTTTAAACAAGTTGATATGTGTATTTACATGAAAAATGTGTAGATTTTATCATGCTTGTATGTAAGGGCATTGAAATAGCCTAAAATCATAATGTAGGGCCTTGTTTTGAATTAAATTCTAAGGTTAGGACCTAGCCAAAAGTTGAGAATGAATGAATAAATTAAAGGCACAAACTAAGTATGTTAGTTTAATGTGATAATCATGATTCTTGAGTGATTTGTGAACATTGGACTTGTTGGGATTTTAAACAGGTTATAGGGGTGTGAAAATTGAGGAAAAATTTGAGTTTTTCTTCAACTTTTGTTATCCCGCATTTTTTTTGGAAACTAACGACTAGTTTTTCAGGAAAATATGGAACCTAATTCTTTTAATAAGAAGGAGGTTGATGCGTCAAGGAGACGAGCAGAGTCTCCTAAGCCTAGTGGTTTAGTGAAGGTGTACCCAATGCAACGATGTAGAGACACTGTAATTAGGTGACACGTGGATTTACTAGAGGCCAGATGCTCCAGAATGCTCAGACAGTTGCAGCTCGGTAAAGGATGAAGTCATCATAGATATCACCCCCAGATACTCCTCCACCAAATGATGATGATGAGGAGGATGAGACAAATTTTAAGTCTACTCCACAGGTTCCATCTCAGGATCCCTAGTCTAAAAAGGGGTCGTAGGATTTATCTGAGGATGCTGAGTAGGAGGAGTCATTAGTGGTACACAAGTATAAGGAGCGTAGTGCCACACTTATACAATAGTCAGATTTACACCAGTATAAGGAGGTTACAGAGTAGGCTTCCTATGATGCACTAGTATAGTAGGGGCAGAGTCCTGCACCCACGTATTCATCGGAGGCACCTCTTCATGAGGAAAATCTGAGGTGGTGTATAGAGAGGATGCGAGAGATATTTAATAGAGATAGTCACATTATAGAGGCCGACCAGCCTAAGAGGGTTATTTATGATGAGCATCAGATTGATATATCTAGGCTTAGTAGAGTACCATAGTTATAGGATTCCTTTGATGGATATCAATTAGAGTGGATGACTAGACCACTCGATTCTTACAGCCGGGCCACAGAACATTATTTTTATGCATCATAACAAGCTATAATAGTTATTCCTTTGCTTAGTTTCCCAATCCTAATGAGGCATACAGAGTATCCACGTCTTGATCATACTCTTTTGAGAGGGGCCAGAGTTAATCTGTCAGCAGAGACAATCTGCCAAGTCATTTTTGGTCGTAATTATATTACTCCCGCATCTATAGCTGAGTGCAACCAAATAATAAGTCGCACATGATCGACATATCATGCGGGAGGTAGATCACATATATGAGAGGGTTGATATGGCTAGGTGGATAGTTGATCTGAGGTGGTTTTATGCAGCTTAGTGTTGTTGTCCGAGCTTTTTAGCCTTATTTTGAGGACAAATTGTGTGATTAATGTGATAATTATGATATAATTGAGAATATAAGTGTTTAAGTATGTGGTTACAATGTTTAAGATGTCTTTCAAACAAGTTTGTACTTAATTTGGTTATTTAGAGTTTAAACGAGGAAACTAGTATTACTAGCTTGAGCTAGGTGTTGTTCTAGAGTGTGTAATGAATTCATAAGGTTATATTGTGAGATTATTTGTGGAACAATGTTTTTACAGTGTTTAGTATCAATTTAAAAAATCCAAGTGTCAAAACACTAAGCTAAAGATTAATAGGACGAAACTAGTTCTTAGCTTGAGTTTCTAGTTCACCGTTGTGGAATGTTTGTTGTTTTGAGCTCTAATACGTGGGTTATGATGGTATAGGATGCTTGATGAGTAGATTATAATGATATATGGATGATGAAAAAGCTATAAATAAAATGTAAATAACACCTCAGTCTTGGGATAGAATAAAAATGAACAAGACAAAGTTTACACGTCAATTTGGATGTTCCAGTGAGCCTTTGCGATAGAGGGGCATAACAACACATATTTCATGGGAATGGGAAGAACATCGAAACCCCTATTCCATTGGAATTAGTGGAGTTTAACTTCCCCTAGTCCCTTGGAATGGGTGGCACATCGTGGGCCTTGTTCTACCATAGGCCAAAATCTTATCCTATAAATTGGACACTTAAACACATTGTTGTGTACTTTTTTTGGACGTCTTGGAGGATTTGAGAGGGGATGAATACACTTTAAATAGGTTTTTTATTATTTTAATTTATTTGATTTATGGATTATATCATGTATTCATTAATCTTAATTACGGGAATGTCCCTTAGTGGCTAAACGCCCCTTTTTTGGGGTTAAAGCCAAGAACATGACTACAATTGGTTTGAATTGATTTAGTTTTGATTGATTATCATATTTGCTTATTTATTTATCCATTATATAACTATTTTAAGTATTTGCGACCCTTATAATACATCTATTATCATCTTGTGTGCCTGGGAGGGGGAATTAGTAGATAGAATGTGGGGATAAATAGTGTCAGGTTCTTATTCTTTTATAAAAATAAGGAATTTGAATTAGCATCTAGGATAGAGATATACCTTAAAGCCTTGCTTGGTTCACTTTCAGGATGAAATCTTAATGCATCTAAATGGATTATTACATCCCCGCTCAACGATGTTGTTGTAATGTCCAATTAGGTAGAAGTTAGAGGTTGGGAGACCATGATCATACGATAAACCCTGCGAATCAAAAACCAAGATAAGTAATCTATATATTGACGTTCAATAGTGTATTATTATTGTTCATAGTTCTTTAACCCCGGTTTTTCATCCATTGATAGTCCAAAGTCCATACTTTTCCACATTATTTTAGTTCACTTTTAATTTTAAATCAAAAACTCATTTAGTTACGTTTGCACTAATTCAATCTCAATAGTGAACTAGAATTGGATAGTTGCTTAACACAAGTCTCTGAGGGATCAATATTCAGCTTTATTTAAAGTCACTATATAACTTGGTGAGACCACATACACTTGCGCGTGCACTTGGGTGTAACAATAGATAACTATTTTCTCCTTTAGCCGATGCGACCCCATGGATTGAGGGTCATGGTGTGATCAAAAAGGGTATGTTGACATTTGAGGCCAAGTTTTTTAGGTTACTGATTGGATATCAACTTTTCCTACTTCTTCAGATAATTTTTTAACTTGGTAAGGAACAACCTCGGTTGCCCTAGTTCCCCATCGAAGTTGATATTTGCTAAAAGTTTGACATTGATACTCAAATCCCCCATTTACTTTTCCAGTTTTTCCCATTGATTACACCAGCTAAGAGCCACAATTCCACGTATTCCTTTGGGATTCAACCCCAACCTTTGTTGGGTTATTATATTTGGCAGTGACTGTATCATCTTCTAAGAGGAGGTGTAGCTTGGATGTCACCTTGAACGAATTAATTGATTATCTTGAAGAAAACCTAGCTTTTTCTTGAAGAGAGAGTTTAAGAGAGTCTTTTAGAGTGTTTGACTGGAAAAAATAGGTTAATGATTTCCCAAAAGATGTTTTAAGTCGTGGCTTCAAAGAAAGTTAAAAAGGGAAATGTCCAGAATGGCCCTGACTTAAAACGGTAAAATGTCATAGATGGTTATGAGTCGATCTCATGAACACAACATAAGACTCGTACCATTAAGTCATCATCCAAACATTGAGTTGGACATCCATACACTATCTACCATACAACACCCTGACCCCTATTCATGACCGGACCGTACGACTCTTACGGTCTAGTTTTATCCAAGACAGAACCTAAAGGGATTGGACACTAGACATCTTATGACTCAACCTTACCATCCATAAACTATCCGCAAGGCTCTTAGCAGGCCGATTATACTCAGAGCCAAGTCAAGTCACTAAGTTACTAATTTTATAAGGGACTGACCTAACGAACCATTACTACCCCTTATGACTGAACCACCCCAATAGTAACAATAGTAGAATCCTAACCACCAACTACTAAACACCTAATGACTAGGGTCTCCCAACCCGTACCCACACCATACGACTCGTATGGTGTGTCTTTACTAGGACAGTGAGTTCAAAACTCAAAAAATTTCCAAGGGCCAAAACTTAGGGTGTTTCAATTCTCCACCACTTGGATCATTCATCCCAGAACAAAGAAATAAGGCATTGACTGGCACGATTAAACCCCCAAATGTCTGTACACTTTCCTTTAAGAAATAAAACAAATAACAAAGCAATCTACTATCTACCTTTAACAAAGACAGAAATCAGCGATGCTAAGAGCAATACATACATTAAACATGATTTTCTGGAATGGGAAACAGGATTAGAAATTTTGACTTCATGTCCTCTTTAGCTACACATGTATCCTCTTCCACCTTGTGGTTCATCCATTGAACCTTTACAGAAGCTACATCCTTGGTCCGCATCCAACTAACCTATCAATCTAAGATTTTAATCGGGACCTCCTCATAAGATAGAGAATCTAAAATACCAATATCCCTGATAAGTACTATTTGCAATGGAACACCCACACACTTTTTCAACATAGATACGTGAAAATCAGGATTAATAGAGCTTACACTAGAAAGTAGTTCCAATTAATATACAACATTACAAAACCTTCTCAAAACCGAGTACGGACCAACATATCGGGGACTGAGCTTCCCCTACTTCCCAAACCACATGACTCCCTTCATAGGGGACACCTTCAAGAACACCCTATCCCTAACCTCAAACTCTAACTTCCTACGCCTCACATCCACATAGAACTTCTGACAACTTTGGGTGGATTTACGCCTATTTCGAATCACTTTCAACTTATTCATGGCTTGGTGAATCAATTTTAGGCCAAACATCTCTGCCTCACCAAAGTCGAACCACCCAATAGGAGATCTACACCTCCTACCATACAAGGCCTCAAATAGAGCCATCCCAATTTTAGAGTGGTAGCTATTATTACATGCAAATTATATAAGTGGAAAATGCTCAGCCCAAATACCACCATATTCAATCGTGCAAGCATGAAGCATATCTTTTAATATTTAAATAACCCTTTCCTCTTGCCCATCCGATTGTGGGTGGAAAAAAGTACTAAGACTCACCTTAGTCCCCAAACCCTTAATGAACGACCGCCAAAAGTGCTATGAAAATAGTATGCCACGATTTGAGATGATAGAAATAGGTACCTTATGCAACTACGCAGTCTCTTGGAGGTACAACATCGGATAATCCTCAGCCAAAAAATTTGTCTGCATAGGGAAGAAGTAAGCAGAGTTTGTCATCCTAGTCACGATGACCCAAACCAAATCAAACTAATTTTGAGACTGAGGAAGACAGGTAATGAAATCCATGTTGATCACTTCCCACTTTAATACAAGCAACTTAATTTCATGACACAAATCTCCGGGCCTCATGTGCTATACTTTTACTCATTGTCATACTATACACTTTGCCATAAAACTAGCCATATACCAGTTCATATTGTTCCATTAAATCATTTCCATAAGGCATTGATTCATATTTATTAAACCAGGATGAATAGCATAGCGCGACTCATGTACCTCAGCCAAGATCCTTTTGTGCAATCCATCTATGTCGGGAACACATAACCTCCTTTGGTACTGCAAGGTACTATCACCATTAATCTTAAAGGAAATAACCTTTTGCCTACCTACATAACCCTTTAGCCTCATCAAGAAAAGATCCAAAACTTGTTTCTTCTTTATTTTAGCACCAAGAGAAGACTGTGACACCTTCTGCACAAACATACCACCACCCCAGAGTCTAACAGAAAAACTCCATAGTTAGCTAAACGTTGAATATCTTTCACTAACTCCTACTTCCCTTCATCCACATGAGTCAGGAATCCCATGGATAACCTACTAAGAGCATCAACAACCATATTAGCTTTACCTAAATGGTAGTGAAGACTCATGTAATAATCCTTGAGAAGCTCAAGCAATCTCCTTTGCCTGAGGTTCAGCTCTTTCTCAATAAACACATACTGCAGAAACTTATGATAAAAAGAGATATCCAAATTCATGCCATACAAATACCACAACTAATAATTCCACGTCATGAGGTAGATAATTCTTGTTATGCACCTTCCATAGTTTAGATGAATAGCTATCACCTTACTATGTTGCATCAAAACATCCGCAAGCCTCACACGGGATGCATTACAATGAACTACAAAACCATCACTACCTTCGGGAAAAGTCAAGACCAGAGTCAAAGTTAGCTTATCCTTCAACTTCTCAAAAATACCCTCACAAGCATCAGACTATAAGAACTTTACATTTTTCTTGGTAAAATAAGTCAATGAGGTAGCTATAGAAGATAAATCATCCATAAAATTTCTGTAATAGCTAGATAAACAAAAGAAAGTCTGAATATCCATTAGAGTCATAGTTCTAGGCCACTTCTTAACCACTATAATTTTCTGTGAATGTATCATGATCCCTTTAATAGAAGTGACATGACCTAGAAAAGTGACAACATTTAACCATAACTCACATTTCAAATTTTTTTCTTACAACTGCTGCTATTTCAGGGTCTGCAATACAATATAAAGGTGATTGGAATGATCCACCTCACTCTTTGAATACACCAAAATATTGCCTATGAACACAATAACAAACAAATTGTGAAACTGATGAAAAACTCTATTTATCAAATCCATAAATGCTGTCAGGGCATTAGTCAATCCAAAAGACATAACTACAAACTCAAAATGCCTGTATCAGGTATGGAAAGCAGTCTTAGGGATATCCACCTCCTTAATATTTAGTTGATGATAACCAGACCAAAGATTAATTTTGAGAAATACTTAACACCTTATATTTGATCAAACAAATGATCTATTCTTTGAAGAGGATGCTTATTGTATACTATCACCTTATTCAACTTTCACTAATCAATACAAATCCGATGGGAATTATCCTTCTTATGCATGAATAAAACTAGGGCAGCCTACGAAGACACACTAGGATAGATGAAACCCTTGTCTAAAAGATCCTATAGCTGCTTCTTCAGCTTCTTCAACTCAACAGGAGCCATTATATATAAGGGAATTGAGATAGGACAAGTTTCCATAACAATATCTATCAAAAAATCAATCTCTCTATCAGGAAGAACCCCAGGAAGATCATCTGGAAAGACCTCAGGAAATTAATTCACCACCTAGTGGAATCTAAAGAAAGATCCTCAAAATTAGAATATTTAATCTGGACCATATGATAGAGACATCCCTTGGAGATCAATATCTGAGCTCTAAGATACGATATCAACCTTTCCTTAGGAGCTCGAGAACCACTTTCCCATTCAATAATCAGCTCACTAGGGAATTTAAAGACAACCTTATGGTTCCGAAAGTCTAGAGAAGCATAGAGTGAGTGCAATTAATCTATCCCTAATATGACATCGTAATCGACTATTTCGTATTCAAATATATCTACCAAAGTCTCTCAACCACCCACGTATAACACAAAACCCTTGTAGACTCTTCTAACCACCACAGAGTCACCCATAGGGGTAGAAACAAAAAAAGGATATGAAATACACTCGATACCAAAACCTCAATGACTGTGACTAATAGGGTCACATAAGAAAGAGTGGACCTCAGGTTAAGCAAATGGTACATATCATGAGAAAAGAGTTTCAATATACCAGTAACGACATGTAATACCCCATACTTTTACCTAACTTAAAAATTATCCTAAAAATGTTAAAGAATTATTTTAAAGATGAATCCACTCTTATTCATATGGTATTTTAAATATTTTCACTTTTTATCATTTGGAAAATTGAATAAGATTTCCATTGATACTAAATTCACCTAAATCCGGCACCCGGGCGAAGAGTTAGAGCCATTTTAGTAAGATAGTGTGCCACCTGAGCCATCAACGCGTCATGGAGCCAGCTAAAATATCAATCTTAAAAATCCAGTGAGCCTCTAGATTATGGCGCATCACTCCAAGGTTTAAATTCAAAATTGTCAAATTCCAGTGACACGACGCGATAGCGCCGCATTACGCCGGGGGTCCAGGTCAGGAAATTTTGACAGAATTAAAATATGCATCTAAGGGCTAAAAGGGTTAATTTATCACCCCTATATAACCCAATAACATGAGATTCAACCATATTTCACCCAAAATATATTGTTTCTCTCATGTTTCTCTCAAGAACTAGCTAGGGTTTTCAATTGGGGGTTCAAATCCAAGACTCAAATTTAGGAATCTCTCCATCAATCTTCATATAATCAAGAACTAAGGTATGCACAGTGTTCATTCATGAATTCCTTTCATCCATGAAGCCCAAGAATCAAGTTTTAAATCTTGCATTGTGAATATTTTGTTATGTATTAATTATGTTCATGTGATTATGGTTGTATGATTCCCAAATTGGAATGCTAATGTGTTGTTCATGAACCTATGCTAGTATGTGGTCTGAAGCATATGAAATTGAGTTGAAATATGGAATTTTGTTGTATTAATTTGATGGTCATGCCTATGCCCTAAGTCATGCACCCTAGGTGTTTGATAAAATGCCTAAGAGAATAGAAATTATGCATTATAGCTTAATTGTGACCCAAGCGATAAATGCATGATTTACCCTATGACTAAGAATGACTTCCATGATATTATGGGCATTATGAATGGTTGAGGGAATGTCCATGAGATTAGGTTGATGAAAGTATGACATGTTTATATGCAATTCCATTTATGTACAAGACTATGATAACCATGTGTTTCATGAAATCCCAAAATTAATGTATTATGAATTGTTGATATTGGTCATGTGTTCAAGAAGTATCATGTCCTGTCAGTTTTATACTATCGAGTCCTGGGAGTACTTGTACCAAAAAATTTAGCTGTGTGCCTAGAGCTAGTGTCCTGTTTTCATGATACTCTCAGTCAAGCCATGATAAGTAGAATTCAGTCAGTCACATGACTCAAGAAAACTCAGTAAAATCAATATCAGTCCATTCTTACTCAGTAATCTCAGTAGTTCAGTAATTTCAGTGATTTCAGTATTCCCAAAAATCTCAATAACTTTAGTACTCTCTGTCATTCCTCAGATCTCAGTAACATTCCATCAGTCAACGAAACTTAGTGAACTCAGTTTAGCTTCGCTAAATAATACGATTAGTATTAGTGCAGTTTAGTTAATCAGTTCAGTGCCTATTTAGTTGGGAGTAGGATTCAGCACCAAGTGAATCCAAGGATGGGGACTCACCTGTTATTCAGTAGGGGGTCCGATCCTTAGAAACAATCCTTGTGTTCCAGAGATACATAGCCATCGTAGGTTGAGATGCACCGTACGCATTTAGGGATTTATACATCTTATCTAGGTTACCTTCCAGGAGGGGTTTGCGGAAGAGCTCCCTATTAGAGAGGGTATACTCATAGCTTGTCTTTACCCGTGGCACGTTACTGACACCCTTCCAGCTGGGGTAACAGGTTGGACCCCACCAGTTTAGTTTTAGGACATGTCGGTTAGATGATTACCTCTCACAGTCTCAGTTTCAGATCTAGTTTCAGTAATAGAACTTAGTTTAGTTCTACAGAAATCCAGGACTGTCAGATGCAGTTAAATTAGTACAGTGTGGAACCTAACTAGTTCTATTAGTATCAGGACTATTAGATACAGTCACTCATGTTATTAGTATTCAGACTCAGTAATCATGTTATCACAAACCCAGTTAATAGTATATTATTATACGAAACTCATGTTATCAGTATTCAGTTTCAGGACTGTCAGCTACAGTCAATTAGACCAGTTCTTCATAATTAGAACTGCCAGAAACAATATTCCTTTATTAGTAATATGCCATAAGTTTCTTAGTACTCTATAGATTCAGTCATTCAGTATCCCAGTATTAGTTCTTAGATATCAGTAAATCCACGTTATCAAAATTCATGAGTCGGCATTATCACGATCTCAATTACAGTTATGTATTTATGCATGTATTCTCATGTTCATGTTATTCATTTAGTTAGTATTCTTTATGCATATGAACCATTGTATTTAGCCTACTCACTTGCATACCTGTACATTCAACGTACTGACGCATTTGTGCTATGGTTTCTTATACCATAGGTTTAGACGCACGAGCTCCCGAGTATCCTTAGTAGATTAGACGTTTAGCAGCCAGACTAGTATGAGTCCTTATCATTCGAGGATAGCATAATTATTTTATTACTTTATTATTTCAGTAGTTCAGAGTTATTTGGGGACATGTCCTATCAACTCCATAATTTTCAGACAGTTTAGAGGCTTTCAGACTACGACATATTTCAATCAGTTTATCTCAGTTTTGGGTATTTTCATACCTATTATAGACATTGTTTTATATTCATTTTTTGTTCAGTTTTGAACCTTATGGCTGTACAACTTACATTTCATATATTTATAGTATATTATTCAGTGCTCAGTTACAGATATCAATCATGGGTTAGCTTGTGGTCCTTCAGGGTCATGAGCATTGTGTAGCGCTCCGGGTACTAGATTCGGGGAGTTACACGACATTAGATGATGTATTGAACTTCTAATGAGTAGTGAGAATAAAGTCAGTTTCAACCAGTACTGGAGCCAGATGGTGCACCCTTTGGTGCCTGAGTTGAAGAACAGGCAACAAGAACCTGTTTTGACCCAAAAGCGACCTTACCAACAAGATAGTTTTTAATCATGTGCCCTAGCTGACCACAGTTAAAGAACTTGTCCTTTTTTTTCATCATAGTAGCCCTAATACAATCAACTACAAAATCAATAGGGAGGGTATGATGGAGCTAATTGGGCTTCACTAGCCTGAGATTAGGCACCTTGTGCCCTATAATTATCGTCACTCTAAAAATATTTGTCACTAGATGGATTTAGGTTGGGATCACTAGCCGTTGAGTGAGACCTAGAATTACCCCACCTCTTCTTGGGCCACTTTTCACTATCCTTACCACTCTTTTGTAGACCACCACTATGATTGAAAATTTGAACTTCTTATTCTGCCTCTCACCAATTTTAGCCTGCTTTCTTCTTCTTTTCCCCGACCTGCCTCATATACACAACCAGTCTGGAGATGTTCATATCCTTGTTAAGAAAGACAACCATTCTCTCTAAAATCAAGTCTTGGGATAACCCAGAAGCAAATTTCATCATTCTAGCCCTTATGCTCAAAACTAACTCTGGAGCATACCGTGATAACTGGTGAAACTTCAAGGCATACTCCTTGACTGTCATCTTGCTTTGATTTAGATTACAAACTTTTCTGCCTTTGCATCCCTCAACACCTAAGGAAATAAGAAATCCAGAAAAGCACTAGAGAAACCATCCCACAGGGCTGACTTAGCATCGTCACCCCTTGACTACTTCCATTCCTCATTCTATTTGTATGCTTTATCTTTCAGTTAGTAGGCTGCAAGTTCCACACCCTCTAGATTAGTGGAATGCATAACTCGAAAGATCATTTCCATCTCATCAATAAAACCTTGAGGAACCTCCTTAACTTTAACAACAGTAAATACATGAGGGGTTAACCTTATAAATTGGCCAACCCTTGTGGCCTCAAAAGATGGAGAACAAAGACACTAAGCTTGTCCTGAGAAGCTACCAACTTAGCCAACATATGAATAGTCGAATGATACTCAATATTTCTTACTTCATCCTGAGGAGCTCGAGGAGGGCTAAAGGGGACCGGTGGAATCTAGGAGAAAAATCAGCAAATGGACCCCTAGATCAGGTTTGGACCCATAGGCAGAGTGTGTCCCATTAGCATTGTCCCCAAGTGTGATAGAGGAGTTTCCATGAGTTTTAGATCAGTGGGGAGGCATGATCTGAAAAGCAAACAAATGTCAGTTAGAGAAAAATTAAGGACTTTAGACCCTACAGCTCAAGAATAGAACACAAGAAAGAGAAACATTCCTAAATGCCTCGTAGCCTCTCCCTTATGAATTTGGCATGCTACACAACACTAAAAGAGACTCTACTCGACACAGCTCTATCGGACACCCAATTGACTATGAACCTGGGGATCTGATACCAATATGACACGATCAAAACTAGGGCCTAGTTGTGTCGAGAATCTCAAGTTCAACTAGGATTGGATACCACCCCCAATACCTGAACCTATAATAAGATAAATCAATAATAATTCAAAAACATTAAATCAAGTCAATAATCATAATCCAATAACCTTAAGCAAATATCCAATTGCTGCCAACCGTAATGTCAATACCATTACCAAGGCTGACACCAATACTGACACCACTCATGTATATAGTAGTCTGTCAAATCCTCTAATTAAAATAAAAGAATGTCTAGCTGGGATATGCCCCCGACCATAGCCAAAACCATAACCAAAGAAATAACATTAATAAAATGAAGTCCATAACATAAAATTGAGTCTTCCGGAGTATTGAAACTCACCACTAAAATCTAACTCTAAGCTGTCCCTTAATCTAAGTAGCAGAACAGGAGGAATGGTAGTATGGTCTATTCCTACATTACGTTGGGATAGATCACTAGAACCCAATTAGCAGAGTAAACTCTAGCCGGTACTCAGGGATAAAGATAAAATAATAACATTATTCAAAATATACTCAAATAACCATATACAGTAACACATGTGCATATATATCATGTTGAGATGAGGAACTGAGTTTAGCATACATTTAAAACCTTAACCTGGGTTTGGTAGCTCTGTCGTCCTAAATATCCACCCACGGGCTAAATGGGTTTTTCTCTCCTTGATAAAAGGGCCCTATGTGTGTTAGCTTCATGAACCAAAAAAAAAACCTAAGATGACTAGTACATCTCCTAAAATATAAAGTGTGTCATCATGCACACGGTCACCATGACCAAAGCTCACATCGGCAAATATGAGTTTCAAGTATTGGTCCTCCAGGGACCTCTACCTTCAACGGCTTTTCTAACACAACCTTCGTTGAGCCCATATTATAACCAATTACACAATCCAACCATTTAAGCAAGAGTCCTTTCTTTAGTCTTTAACCGTTGGTATTGTCATACAAAAATTAGAGCTAAGTCTATCCTTTTATGCCATACAAAAACCATTAAACTAAGTAAAGTCCAAAGTTTCCAATTAAACCAAAACCATAGCCACCAAGGCCTTTCCAAACCATTTAAATTCAACTAGACCAATTCAAGTTCCATTACCATTTATGCAATGCAAAAATATGAAGAGTAGTCATGCAATGTGACAAAATCCTTCGAATTGCTATTTCAACAAACCGGTAGAGGGAACATAAGTTTCAAAACCATAGCCAAGTAATTTTGGGAATCTATAATACCCAAAAATCCATTTACCATTAACATATATCCCATAATGTAAAAATCATACTAAAAGAATGAAAGAAAACATAATTAAACCATGAGAACCATTATTCAACCATAAACATCCAAAAATCCCACCATTATTTCAAACCATAACAATATCTTGAAAATAATACATTAAAATATATGCTCTTTGTAAAATAACAATGATGGAGGAGTAACATGCCTTAGACGCCAAGGAAGACGAAGAGAAACAACCCTTGAAAGCCTTAATTGATTTTCTTGAAGAAACACTACCTTTTGCTTGAAGAAAGAATTTTAGAGTGTTTGATTGGAAATAATAGGTCAATGAAGACCCAAAAGGTGTTTTAAGTCATGCCCTCAAAGGATGTTAAAAGGGGAAATGTCCAGAATACCCCAACTTAAAAACTATAAAATATTGCAGGTGGATACGAGTTGATCCTTTGACTTCTGACACAATATAAGCTTATGCCATTGAGTCATCACCAAGAGTGTGAGTTGGACACCCATATACTGTCCACCATAAGAATCCCTGACCCCACTTGTGACCAGACCATACGACTCGTATGGTCCAATCATACAAAAGAAAGAATACAAAAGGATCGAATACTGGACAACATATGACTCAACATTAATATTTCTAGCCTATCCTCACAGATCTTAGTGAGCCACTTGTACTCATAGCCAAGTCAATTAACTAAGTTACTTATATGATTAAGGACCGACCCAATGAACCGTCACCACCACTAATGACTTGTTCCACCCCAATAGTAATCATATTTGAATCCTAACTACCATCTACTAGACTCCTAATGACTAGGGTCTCCCAACCCATACCAACACCATGCAAATTATTTTGTGAGTCATTACTAGGATAGTGAGTTAAAAACTCATGAAATTTCCAAGGTCTAAAACCTAGGGTGTTTCAGATATCATTAATAAATACAAGCATGAAGGAGTCTAAATAAGGCCTGAACACTCAGTTCATCAAATCTATGAACATGGTTGGGGCATTAGTAAACCCAAAATACATTACTAAGAACTCATTATGGCTATAATAGGTCCTAAAAGCTTTCTTTGGGACATCCTCAACCTAAATCCTTAACTGATTATAACTACACCTCAAATCAATCTTAGAAAACACCGTTACACCCTGAAGTTGGTCAAACAAATCATCAATATGTGGCGTAGGATAATGATTCTTCACCTTTACCTTATTAGGCTGCCTATAATCAATACACAAACGCATAAAACCATCATTCTTTTTTACAAATAATACAGGAGATCCCTATGGGGACACACTCAGTTGTATAAAACCCTTACCAAGAAGGTCTTGAAGTTGAGAGCTCATCCCCTTAAGCTCGGCAGGAGCTATATAGTAAGGTGCCATAGAAATAAGTCGGGTACTAGGCTTTAGGTCAATAGAAAACTCAGTCTCATGCTAGGGGGAATACTAGGCAGGTCGATAGGATACACATTAGAAAACTCAAAAACAACAAGGACAAAGTCAAGCGACGGAATCTCCATATAAGTATCACAAATATCAGCAAGATAAGACTCATAACCCCTAGAAATAAGCTTCCTAGCTTGAATGTAAGAGATAATCCCCTTCGGCTAGTGACTAACCTCTTTCTTCGGTATGATTGGGGTACGTCGGGTATGGCTAAGATAATAATCTTGGTAAAAAATCCAAGACCGTATGATAGTGAGATAACTAGTCCATGCCCAGAATCATATCAAAATCTAGCATGTCAAAAATAATATTTGCCTAAGTATCAACATCACTAACTATCACAACACATTATTTGAATACTTGATCCACTACTAAAACATCATTCATTCGACTATATATTCACAAAGGAAAAAATAATAAATTACTAGTCAACTACAACTGTGGTGTATAATAAGTAGATATATAAGAATAAGTGGACCCTGAATCAAATAAAGCATGAGATGACTTGCAGCATAAAAAAATGTACCTGTAACTACCGCATTTGAAGTCTCAACCTCTGGTCTAGAAGGTATTACATATAACTAACCACGCCCACCACCATGTTGGGCAACTGATCGAGCTCTTTTCCTACCAGCCTGAGAACCTCTTTGAGAACTTTGGTAACCACCTTTGTACTTATAACAACTATCTCTACCTGAGGAATGAATTGGTCGAATAGGGGAAGCACCCTATGCTAAAACAATAATCCCCCCACGACTAGGGAAATCTCATGAATAGTGACCAGGAAGTCCACAAGTAAAACATGAAATATGAGCCAAACGAGAACCAATAGATCTAGCTGACCTGAAATATCCACCACGTATAGACTAACTCGAATATAAACCTCTCAAAGACTGATTCTTTCTCTTAACAGGGTGACAACTAGCACTAGATTGACCTCTGTCTGTAATTTGAAGAGTTGTCTAAACTAGTTGACCAGGCTGACTCTGAGCTCAGAAGATAAACGTGGAGAATACCCAACATGATAATGACCACCTTTGAATCGGAAACCACTATTACTCTAACTGAATATGCCCTAAGACATAGGCTGCTTATCATGACCCTCATGACACTTATGGTGCATCTTCTCCATTACCCTAGCATGACCTAAAACCTCAAAAAAAGTCCCGCCTAAAGTAATTAAACAATGAGTAGCCATATGAATGGGGAGTCTCAACTCTCTAACAATGTAGTGAAATCTCTCATATTCAGTGTCCAAAATAGAAGTCTTATGTTTGGCCATGAAAACAATCCTCATACTCAGCAATTGTCATGGAGCCCTGCTCTAATTTGGAGAACTAATCCCTTAATCGATCTCTAAGACAGTGCAACATATACTTCTCTAAGAACATCTCGGAGTACTTAGTCTAAGATAAGGGAGAAGATCAAGTTGGTCTGGAATCTATATAAACTCTCCACTAATGATGAGCACACAAATCCTACTATAATGTGGTGTAATCCACACCACAAGTCTCAACAAGGCATAAACCATAAAGCTTATCCTCAAAAGCATTTAGGAGCTCATATGCATCCTCTCCTAGAGCACCAGAAAATCTAGGCGGAGCCAACCTCAAGAATCAACCCAACATCTTCTACTCCTCAGAAGACATAATAGGGTGGGTAAAAATTGGCTAAGAAGCTACTGGCTGAACAACTACTGGTACAAGGGGAACCTTTAACTCTAAAAGTCATAGATACAAGCTGCGCCCCTGCGTCAGTAGCACTCTAATCAGTAGATAGTGCACCATCAAATGACATACCATAAACAATCCCAAAAATCTAAACTAGGGAATCTTTAAGCAATAAAGAGGGAACGAAACTGGGTGGAGCCTGGGCTGGTCCCTAGCACAGTACTGGATAAGCCAAAAGAATCCCTAGCACAGGTGCAGGAATGGGGTCTGGGGAAGGTTTCCTACCCTGGCCCCTAGCTGGGGAAACATCATAATGTTGTCCTCGACCTTTAGGTCAACCATGAACTGGAGTAGGGTCCCTGGTATCTATTTTTGGACCCTCGTCTTGTCTAGCAGAAATAAGTGTCCTAGTCATCTATGAAATAGTAGTCAAGGGAATATTATACAAAGCAACTTACAATGTTAGTAAAATATGAGAGAAAGTCGTGAAGAACTCCGAAGAATGTCCCATAGCATAATGAAGATAAGAAATAGACGTTAATGTTCTAATATATAGGATTCTACTAGACACTTTCTTTTGTACCAATAATACCGGTGAAACCTAGGCTCTGATACTATTTTGTCATGACCCAATTCATAGATCATGATGGCACCTACTATATCCCACCAGTAGGGAAGCCAATATAATAACTCAGAGCTAACCAATAGGTAATTTGGTAAGAAATACCCATCATAGGCCAAAATTAATTAACACAAGTTACAATATAAATAAAGTGCTATAAATAGATAAATAGTCATCATAAGATACCAATCCCAAAACATGGTAGACCTAGTACAAGAGCATATAATGTCAATAATACAACTCAAAAGTCTTAGAATATATTCAATACATTTGTCTCAAATATAAAAGTCTAAATATAAGAAATAGAGGGAAATGGGCAAGTCAAACTCCATGAGCTCACCCTATCTTCAAAAATCAATCACCATATGAGAAACGATGAATGAAAACACCTTGTACTCGAATCCATACCAAAAAGGTACAAAAGTGTACTACAAGTACCAAAACAACGGGTACTCAGTATGCATCATTGGCCGACTAAGGTAATTCATGATATAAAGATTATATAATGCAAGATAATCATAAATAAGTCAAGGAACAGAATAAAACCTGACATATGTGAATCATCACTATACATAATAAGTAATAAAATTGGAATAATAACACAAGGTATCAACGCATGCCAACACCATTATGCATGAGTAATAGACAATTCAAAACCATAACGCCTCATTAAATATAACCAAAAGCAAACACAAGTACAAAATTGGCTCCCATAAGCTAACTAGTGCAAAAAATAAAGAACTCATCACAATATCTCATACTACTGGAGAGTACAGCCAAGAGAAAGAATCTTAAGGCATTTAACAAACAACATATCTAAAACTCATAATTATTGAACAATATTCCACATTTATCATCAATCGGATATTTTATCAAACTTTCATTAGTTATCGACATTAACCATATGACAATATTCTATAATACTGCCATCGTTTGCCAATTATCATCGATACCCATTAGCCACTATTTATTAGATAAATAAGGATCATTAACTAATTTATTAGATTTCTAGCTATCATATAATATAGTCATTTATTAGACAACTACTAACCACATAACCATTTTAATTGCCAACATTCCTTAATAAGCCATTTTATATCACAAACAATACTTACTAAGTGAATCTGCCTTTTACAACTAGTTTCCCCCTTATCAGCTAGACTTGACTAATCATTCCAATAATATTTATTTGAGATTATTTTACTAATGCTTTTGTTCGATGACCATTTGGCACCAATAAAGGCTTTGAAATAAGGAATTAGCTCTAAAAATCAAATGAACTACCCGGTAACCAAACTATCAATTCCAACAAGTCATAAATGACTTGAGGCAGCTATGAAAAAGCTCTAACAGTGAAAATAAGTGGAAATATAGAAAATGACCTGAAGGGTCATTAAATACTATTCATTATTTCTAATAGAGGATCACAATCCATTTCTCATTTTTGAAATATTTCCAAAAGGTATTGGGTACTTGAGTATATTGTAGTAATTGTATTTCATCCCTAGAAAGATGAATAGTATGAGTGTACTATATATATTTTAGAGGATATATTAAGAGGTTGCATTCTTGATTTTGGAGGTAGCTTGGATACTTACCTCCCCTTAGCTAAATTCACTTACAACAATAGTTTTCAATTAAGCATTTAGATTGATCCATATGAAGACTTGTATTGTAGGTGATCTATTGGGAGGTTTAAAGTTTAAGGGGCAAAAAATTAAGGTCGAACAAAGTACAAGAAACTATTTACATAGTTCAATTAATTAGGTAGAGTTTGTACAAAGATCAAAGTAGACAAAAGTCTTATACAGATAAAAGAAGAAGATAATTAGTGTTCACTATTAGGGACAAGGTTTTATTATGAGTTTCTACTATAAAAGGTGTGATGCAATTCAGGGGAAAAGGTAAACTAAGACCGAGTATATATTACCATATGAGATACTTGATTATATTGGAGGAGTAGCATATTGTTTGGCCCTTCTTCATGAGATATATTTCATTTATTCAGGGTTCCACGTCTCTATGATAAGAAAATGTATATCAAATTCCTCTCATGTACTTGAAGCATTGACTTGCAGCTTGATGAAAATTTAATTATGAGGAGGAACCATTAGATACTATTGACAAGAAGGTAAGAAGGTTACAGTAAAAGAAAATTATGTCAGTGGAAGTTTTATGAAAGAACCATAACATTAAGGAAGCCACTTGGGAGTCCATGAATTATATGCAACTCAAGTACCCTCATTTATTTCAATATTCAAGTAAAAACTTAATTTTAAATTTTGGACCAAATTTTATAAGGTCAAAAGAATGTAAAACCCTATATTAAAGAAGGGAATATAAGTAATTAACAAAAAATAATAATACACTTAAATATCTAAAGTGTTATAATTACCAAAAAAGGAAATGAGTAGGCTTAGCACAAAATAAGGTCTGTCAAAAAAAATCAAAAAGAAAAAATAGGGTTATGGGTGAAATTGCACCCTATAGCCAAACAAAAGAAAAAAACTAAATAGATAGAGAAGAGAATAAGAGTCAAAGTGGATCAAAAGGAGCAGTTGCTCTAGGGAAAAACATGAGAAATTCTTTGAGAGATTTCTATCGGGATCAAGGTAAATTCTTTCCTATATCCTTGTCGTGATTTGTAGTCTAGTTAATTTACCTTGGATACTAAAATTTAGCAACCAGAGACAAGAAACATGGATAGTGAGGTGCAATGTTGGACATACAATTTGATCAATTAAAAGTTACCATGAAACTTTGAGGCTTAGGTAATCTAATTTAATCGTGAATTAATTCAAATAAGAAAATTAATGATAGATTGTATAATGTTATTATAGATTCATTAAAAGAAAGTCATACGAATGGTTTGAAATGAAAAGTTTAGTATTCCGACAAGTATACTATAAGCAGTAACCTTATCATAATTTGTGTTTATAATAAATTGCTTAGTTTATACCTGATTTTTGAAGGGCGATGTTATAGAATTCTTTGATATTATATGTGGGACAAGTCTTTTACTTAATATGCTATTGAAAAGGCTACTTGAGATGTTTCACTATTTTAAGTGTTTTAAAGTTACGAGACATGTTATTGAGTTTCATGAGATATGATTTAGATACAATGAATATTCTTATGCTTACTTTGAATGCATTTATTTAGGTATATGATATATTTCACTAACAATGACAATTTGATGTATTATTTTGTAAACATTTTTAACAAGTGAATACCTATTACAATATATGTTTATATATATATATAGATATATATATATATGTTTAATCAAGGCAATCCCCTGATTCTATTTTACCTGAACTTGAGAGAACTTTGATACAAATTTGAAGGATGGAGAGAGAAGGTGTTCATGATGAAGGAACCTTGCTCGAAGGGGTTCATGATTATCCTACAACAACAACAACATACCTAGTGTGTTCCCACATAGTGGGTTCTGGGAGGGTAAAGTGTACGCAGACCATACCACTATCTCAGGTGAAGTAGAGAGGTTGTTTCCAATTGAACCCCAACTTAGGACTGATAATAGTATACCAAACAAAAAAGATAAGTGCATATAAACTAGTATGGTACGCAAAATAATCTAATAGTTAACAAACTTCAAAGATAAGTACATATAAACTAGTACGATATGGAAAATAGCCACATGATAATACTACAGCCATAAAAGCATTAAATCAGCCACTTCAGCATGATGTTAAGGAAACTATAGAACAAGTAACTCCTCACTTAATGGCATAGAAGAATTCTAGGAAAATAGCTACTAGGAAAGCAACTAGGGAAGAAAGGGCTAGATAAGAAGAGAAAGATCATTGGTTGCACTTAACGCAATGGATATATTAAGAATAAATATGGGACAGAAACCCATCCAAAAATATATGTCAGCTTATAATAATTGATAAGAAGACAAATGGTATTTTGGTCCAGTTGAACCATGTGCAATCGTTCCTCCAAAATTCCTGCAATGTACCAAGTTTTATATCACAAGTACGATGATCCAAACACTTAATTTGAAGGTGGTGTCTGTTGGTCAGCCTACTAATGATCCAAACATGCATATTATGAACTTTGTAGGGATCTACACTTCGTACAATATGCCTAGGATATTCATTTTGAGAAAATTTCACAATGGACCCCATATAACCCAACATCACCACAACTTTAACATAGAAACAACCACGATCAACTCCAAATTATAAGCCTTAAACTATTGAGAAGAATAAGTAATCACCTTACAATTCGACATCAATACACCTCCTAATCTAACTCTAGAAGAATCACAAAACATAATATAACCTATTTCCTTCTTGGACAAGGTCAAGATAAAAGACAAAGTCAATATGTCCTTGAGATTTTGAAAGCTCTTCTCACAAGAAATTGAATTACAATATTCTTCTAAATTTACTTAGTCAAAGGATCCATAATTTTTACAACCTGATACTACCCCCTAGACGTATCATGGTGCTTAAATTCACAAGTGATCCCCAAGATAACCTAAGGCCTAGAAATACACTAAAAATATAAAAAACATGGATAAGAACTCTAATGTCAAAACTTAATTGAATAATGAAAAAAATACTCAAAATAAAACCAATCAACATTAATTGAATTTGAGATCACAAATTAAATAACTAACTATACGTCAGAAAACCCTCTACAAAGATGAGTTGTCAAAACAAACCCCCAACAAATTGTAACAGTCTAAAATTGGGAAATACAAAGACAAAATGAAATAAACACACTGTCCCTCCATGATGTGTACTTATCAAAATATTATTGCTAATATGGTAAGAGATCATACTAGGCGCAATCTGAATGATGATCGTAAGAACCTATATTATGAGACATTATAACAAAAAAGATAGAATTCGATTAACATTTTGAATGTACTAAGTATGTAAGATAGAAAATAACTTTTATAAGTTGAAGATGGTACACATAACATGATAAAATAATGCTAGAACATGTATCGAATTTGTGTTTTTTAATTAAATGAATAACGGATTACTAGGTCATCATGAACTGAATTTCTGAATACAAGGTTATACAAAAATTTGAATTTGAGTTGTAAATTATAAACTATACTATGGGAGTTACAAAAAATCAATGTACCCCAATCTTATCTAACAAGGTCCAACCTGTATCCCCAACTGAAAGGGCGCCTAGTATATTGCCAAAGGTACGGACACTGACAATATGGATCCACTAACTAACGTTGAAAGGTCTAAGGTGTCAAAATCAGTCTAATGTGTGACCCTTTAGAACCTATGATGGCACTGTAGTTGTAGGATTTAGGGACTTTTACTAGAGGTCTCAGCCTAACCGGATAATGATCCTTTATTCATACATCCGCTAGATGCTAAGTACTACTCCCAAATAAATGACACTGATAACTGCAATACTCAATGCTAACACACCATCTCAACATAATGGAGCTATTATGTTAATTCTATAAACTGAATGAATACATGTAAATTAATGACTCAAGTTCAACATTTGTGGATTTAACAATATAACTACGATTTAAGAACATGATTAATAATACAAAATTTCATGATAAAATATGGATTATAACTCAATGATACCAAGGGAATGATATGTCAATGAATTTGGCAATATCCATGAATCCTAAATAGTAAAGAAGGAAACAAACTGAAGAATTGTGTAAACCTTTGGACTTAATGAGGGAAAGATACCCATTGATAAAATTCGACATACTTAGAGATGAGAACCCTAGAGAATTTCTTAGAATTTATAGCCTAAAGATAATAAACTCTAGCTCTACCAGGGGAATAAAATTTCCCCTTTTCTCTATTATAAACGAAGTGTCCTATGATTTTTAAGTAATAAGTGCTTAGTGTAATATTAATCCCAATAAAAATCCTTGAAGTACCCAAAGCAATATAGTTTTAATGTTAAAAGAGTAGGAAAAGACTGATATAACTCTTCTTAAATACGTAACTAGAAAAAGCTAGGAGAAATGTACGAGACCTTCCTGCAATCGTGGGATCAACCTAAGATCGTGGGTTGCACTCATGGTTGGGAGTTGGATGAGAGCTCTCTGAACATTATCAGATGAGACTTGGTATGATTTTGGGATCTACCTATGGTCTTACCTTGGTCCGTAGTTTAAAGGTTAAATTAGGAGCATCAGTAGGAATCATGATCGGGCCTAGTATCACAGTTTCAAATGATGATTATGGTTCCATCTCTTGGTAAGGAGGTACACTTGTCAACTTTCAGATGTTCGGGTTGTCTTGATCATACGAGACCATTGTATAATCATATAATGGGGTTGTCTTTGTTAGATGAGACCTTTGTATAGTGATGTAACCACGATTATGGTTTAGATCATGGTATCTCACTACAGAGTAGTGCTTTACTATAAAGGCCATATATTCTTACTCAGATATCATATTAAGGCTAAACTAGATTCCATAGAAACGTAATTCATATGTCGATTATTAGTATGTCCAGAGCTAAAATATGCTTTAGAATATGGAAGTTATACATATTTGAAGGTGACCATTTCTTAATAAATCAATTGGTAAGGGAGGTTTTGGCTTGGTCATGGGCTAGGAGATTCTTATGGCCATGGTACATGGTTAAATTCCTTCTCATACTATTAAACATGATGTTTATTCCTACTTGTACTTGAAGCATGGTTCTATCCTTGTCTTGGATTGTCCAAGATGTTTTAATATCTCTCCACTGGGGTCATTCATCCCCATATAAAACTTGACTGAGATAGAAGGTTGAGGGAAAGGAGTTTACTTCCCATATTTTCTTCACCATTTCTCATCATATTATTGGAACCCCTTTAAACTATCTTTACCTAAAATTCCAACACAGAGTTTCTCAGAGTTGAAAACTAACATGGTTCTTATCGGTGACTAAAACATAGACAATGCTAGACTCATGGACGCATTCAATGAAGGAGATTAATTGGTGACATAAAATACATAAAATTAATTAATTAAGGAAAACTACTGTCGAATGCTGGGATTGAATTCATATGGAAGAGATAGGGGTACTTTCTCATGTATGCCTATGTTTCCCAAGTAGATCCATCAATTGAATGATTTTACCAAGGAACATTTACCAATGTGACCTCTTTATTCCTCAACTTATGAATCTACCGGTCTAGGATTTCCATAGGGACCTTGTCGTAAGAGAGACTCTCCCTCACGCCTATATTTTCTAAGGGAACAATCAATGCGGTATCACTAATGCATTTCTTTATCAAGGAAACATGGAAGACTGGATACACTGCTGCTAAGTTTGCTAGACAAACTCATAGGCTACTTTGTCAAAATGATCTATAATATAATAAGGACCAATAAAATAGGGACTGAGCATTCCCTTCTTTCTAAATCTCCTCACCCCTTTCATGGTTTAAACTTTTAGGTAAACAAAATCACCAACAGTAAACTCAAGTTCTCTTTTCTTACATCTACATAAGACTTATGATGATTCTATGCCATTCGCTAATCAGCTAAACTTTATCCATAGCCTCATGCACTGAGTCAGATCCTACTGATATAGTTTCACCAACTTAAAACCAACCTATAGGAGATCTACACCTCTAACCATAAAGTGTCTTAAATGGGCCATTTGATACTAGTGTGATAGTTGTTATTATACACAAACTTGGTCAAAGGTATATGATTATCCCAACTACCCTTGAAATCAATCATACATGCTCTCAACATGTCCTCTAAGGTATGAACGGTCCTTTATACCTGACCATCTAAATATAGGTGAAAAAGTTATATTTAGATGAACTTAAGTACCAAAACCTTTCTGAAATGCATTAAAATATTTATGAGTAAACTGAGAACCTCTATCTAAAATGATAGTTAAATAGGCTTGAAGAAATTTCACTAACTTTTTAAAGTAAATTTTAGCATAGTCCTCAACTTAATCTGAAGTGCTAACTGGAAAAACATTGGGCAACTCAATCCATGATAACCCAAATGATATCATGTTGTCAATGGTTGTGAGGAAACCCTTTACAAAGTCCATATTTACTACCTCCTATATCCAGGTTGCAATGCTAATGTCCTAAAGCATATTTCTAGGTCTTTAGTGCTTAACTATAACTTGTTAGAAATGTAGACACATAGAAAGAAATTTCATAATATCCTTCTTCATACCATTCCACCAATAGAGTTTCTATAAATCCTGGTATATCTTAGTGGCCTTTGGGTGAAAAGAATACTAAAAACCATAAGATTCTTCTCTTAGTCATTGTCTTAATTAATCTATATTCAGAACACATATTCTACCCCTGATAGTGAAGAAAACCATCTCCCCTTTGGGAGAAATCCTAAACCTTTTGACTCTAGACCATTGATTTTAGTCTAATTAAAACAGGGTCATCATTTTGAACCAAAATACTTTCTTCGGTTGAGTCAACCTCCCAAACTCCCAAACTGGCCAATCTAAGAACCCCATGAGCTAGTTTTTTCATCTTATCCTCTAGATGGGCAATACTTCCAATAGATAATATACTAAAGTTATCGGCCACCATATTGTCTTTACTCAAATGGAATAAAACACTAAAATCATAAAACTTCAACAACTCTAACCATATTGTCAGGTAGATATTTTAGATCTTTCTAAATGAACACATACTAAAGACTCTTATGATTGGTGAAAATATCAACATGAACCCATAGAGGTAAAGCCTTCAAATATTTAAGGGAAAAAACAATTGTTGCCAACTCAAGATCATGAGTCAAATAGTTCTTCTCATGAGGCTTGAGTTGTCTATAGACATACTATAACTTTGCCATGCTGCATTAACATATAACTAAGTTGTCTAGAGTCACAATAGACTACCAAACCATTTGAGACCTTGCTAAAAGTTAAATATGCAACAATAGTGAGTCGATTCATCAACTCTTGAACAATCTTATCATAAGAATCGAACCACTAAAATTTGACTTATTTCTAATTCAGCCTGGAGAGATAAGAATAATGGAAAATCCTTCAATAAACTAACTGTAGTAGCCAGCTAAGCCTAAGAAATTCCTAATAACTACTTGAGAGACAGGTTTAGGCTAGTTTCTCATTTCTTTGGTCTTTTAAGGATCAACCTTAATGCACTTACCATATATAATATGACCAATGAAAGTGACTGTTTTCAACTAGAATTCACACTTTGTGAATTTGGAAAATACCTGACGATCTTTAATAGTTTGTTATTTAATCCTCAGATGATCTGCGTGCTCAACCTCACTTTAAGAATAAATAATAATGTCATTTATGAACATAATTATGAACATGTCCAAGTAAATCTTGAACACTCTGTTCATCAGGTCCATAAAAGTAATAGTAGTATTAGTTAGTCTAACTGACATAACAACAAATTAAAAGTAACCATACCGAGTATTAAAGATTGTCGTCAAAATGTACCATTCTCTAACTCTGAAATTATGATAACTGGAATGAGGTCGATCTTAAAGAAGAAATTTACATCCTAAAGTTGGTTGATTAAGTCATCAATCCTGGGAATGGGATACTTATTTTTTACTGTGACCTTGTTCAAGTGATAGTAATTGATTCACATTCTTTGAGAACCATATTTCTTGTGCACAAAAAGAAATGGACCACCGTATAAAAAGATGTTTGACTTGAAAGAATCCTTGTCTAATAGGTCTATCAATTTCTCCTTCAGCTCTTTAAGATCGACTAGATCCATTCAATAGAGTGGAATTCATATTGGTTGGGTATCAAAAAGTATATTTATTTCAAAATCAGTTTCCCATTTGTGAGGAACTCTAAGTAGATCCTTTAGAAACACTTTTGGAAATTTGTTTACCTTTGGAATTATCCCAAGAGTTGTAGCATTAGATTTTTAATCCTTAACCCAAATAAGATGATAAATATACCTTTTATAGATAAACTTTCTAAACTAAAGTTAACATACAAAACAACCCATAGGCCTTGAGGTACTACCCTTCTGCTCTAGAATGGTTCTTTTGGAAACTTGAATTGGACTACTCTCTTCTTTCAATCAATAGAGGCATAGCAGGAGTATAGCCAATCCATACAAAAAAATAACATCAAAATCTACCATTTCTAACTCTACGAGATAAAGTGAGGTGACTTTTTAGGAAATTCTTATATATCCATCTAGTTATAACTTATCCACCAACTAGAGTATAGTGTGAATGACTTTGAATAAATCTAGAGACTGACACTTAAGTCTACTACTATATAAGGAGTTACAAAAGAAAGTGTGGCTCTAGGATCTAATAATTCATATACATAAATATGGAAGACATGTAATGTACCACTTACTACATTAGGAGAACCCTCCCAATCCTATTAAGTCTGAAGGGCATCAAATCTATTTTGACGTTGTTCGCCAGATGCACTAGATGATGTCTCTTACTAAGTTGGGTGACCTATTGGACCTACTAAAGAGTTGGACTAACTTTGATTATGAGCATCCTTAATCCTTTAGGAAGCCACTAGACATTTCTTAAGTCTGTGGCCTACCTTACCACACCCAAAGCAACTATCAGTACCATTCATACACTCTTTCTTGTTCTTTTTACCACACTTCTTCCATACTGGGTTTGTAAAACACTGCTCATACTACCCTAGGACTAAGATCCTAGTGTCATTGCTCAATTATCTTGTAGAAACTTTAGCACTAGGGCACTAGCATAAGACAGGTCTGGAGCTAAAGACTTTTTGTGAAACTGAGAACGATTTCTACCATCTAATCTCTGTTGGGATAAATTAAAGATACCTATTCTAGTACTCTTATTCTCATTTTCCTTTTCCTTAACCTTCTTTTTCTCTATCTATTGTACATGAATGTCATCCTAGATATGTCCATCTACTTCACCAACATAGTGATTGAATATTCTTTGACCATATCCTTAGAAAAACTAAACAATAACTTGCTCATATGGGCCCTAGATTAGCAACCATAGTTGGAGCATCTCTCGCCAACTTAGTAAACTTAAGTGAATACTCCTTTATACTAATGCTACCCTTCTTCAGATTTATAAATTCCTAACTTTTTCCTTTCTTATCTCAAGTGGGAAGAAATTGTCAAAAAATCTGACCATAAACTTATCCCATTCTATCAATTCTGTACTGGTAGGGTGGCCAAGTTGGAACTTTTAGTTGGGGTAACACCCATGATCTCCATAACTTTCAAACTACAATCCATAAACTCATGTGGATTCTTTTCAAACTTAGACCAAAAGAACCTTAGAGGATTTATTTGAGTAAGGTGGTAAACTCTAGTTGTCGCTGCATTCATTGTTGGGTTGGCTGGTGTCACAACTTACTGGTTATTTTGGGTGGTCTTGGACTGGAATAAGGTTGTAAAAGTACCCCTTAATTATGTAGTTAAGACTTTTTCATTCATGGGGTTTTCTGGAGATGGTGGTTCTTACTAATTTTTAACCTCACTGTTATTTTCACTTCTCTATCTACTAAATCTCTTTAGAAGCATATTTTGTAAACTTATAGAGAATATGTTAGAAGAAGGTTTTAATATATATGAATCTCTATTGCATGATATAAACATGAAAGATGCAAAATATTTCCTAAAACATCTCACATCCTCTCAATCATAAGTGTTGTGCGCTTCACATCCATTAATAAGATGCTATTTGAAGCGTCTTTCAGATACCCTAGGACACTTTAAACCTGACACTCTAATAAAAAGTTTGTTACAACTTGAGACTAACCACTGTCATCATATGGTTCTTAGAGTCAAAGAGACCCCAAGATAACCCATGACCTAAAAATATACTAAAAATATAAAAAATAATAGATAAAAATACTTATGTGGAAGATGAACTATACAATGAAATAAATATTTAAAAGAAAACAAATCAACAATAATTGAATCTAAGACAATAGTTAAACATCCAACTATAAATCTGAAAAGCCTATAGTTAGACGAGTTGTTGGAATAAGCCCCGAGCTAACTCTAACTAGTTGAAAACTAGGAACGACAAACACAAAATGAAAGTGAGACCCTAAAAAATATATATGATTTTATTTTTGACCTTCCCACATACGTAGCATCACTTTATTACTTGAATTATGTTTAGGGATATTAAAATGTTTTTTGGGGAAAATTTTGGAATTTTTGGAAGGGGTTGGGGCCATTTTGGACCCCGACCCTGGGGAAGCGAAGGTATGTGTTATTGGCGAGCCATGGAGGTTAGCCTCCACGATAAGGTTATGGCACAAAGGCTACCTTTTGTAATAGCAGCATGCAATGCTGATGTTTTAATTTTATCTAATTTTTATTTTATTTACTTGGGGTAAAGGGCTTTTGATCTTTTTACCCCTTGAACGACCTTATAAAATAAAATAACCCTTTTTCCTTTAGTTTTAAATATCAAATTTTATTCTTTTTCTCTTAACCTCAAAACCCAAGAAAGCTCAAAGGCTTTTATAAGGAATTCAACATTAAAGCTCCAAACTTAGAATTATCTTTAATTCCTTGTATATTTAAGGTATGTTGTTCATCCCTAACATATATTATTACATTATGGCATTAAATTATTGAATTTTCATGTTATTTAAATTGTGTTTGAAATTGGATTTAGGGATTTATGTTGAGTTTACTTGAATTTATTTCCCCATGGTCTAAATTTTTTATTCAAGCCTTAACTACTGGTTATGGGGATTGAATTGGTTCATTATTTTAATGGTTGGAATGGGGTACATTGGTTTCCCCAAGTTGATGGAACTTTTGCTTAATAATTGTATTAATCTCAACCCACGTTGTAAACATGTTTTTGAATATGTACGATTACATGATTTAACTTGTCTTTTGAACCCTTTGCTTAGCAGTAAAGTGAAAATTAATGAGTATAGTTTTGGAATGCCTTGGATTTTGATTTAAATAGAACTTAGGAGTTAATTTGGTTATATGGTTTGGTTTGACATAAATGGAATAGCTTGCAAGCATATTGGTAAGAGGATACCATGATTGTAAATGCCTTAATAAATGACTCATGGGTTAATGGTTGGTTCATGTGTAAAGTTTTTAAATATAGGCATAAAGGGAATTGTGTAGCTCAACGTGAAGGTATAGATCTCAAGGGGATCAACACAGAAAACCATGTTTGTCGACGTTGGGGGTCCATGTGACCCTATGTTTGGTGTACACTTTACATATATATATATATATATATATATATATATATATATATATATGAGGGCTATAGCCTTGGTGTATTTAGCCATTCCTTGGTTTTTTTCTTGGTTTAATCTATTAACTTATATTGGGGCCTTTCCAGTAGGGGGAGCTGGACTCTTATATCCTATTGGTGCCTTTAGGATGGATCGAGATAAATAGATCAGGCTAATATTTTAAAAATCTCATGTTCATTATCCTTATTCCCACCTCAATATCCTATATATATATGTTCATAAATGTTGTGAATGTGATTTTTACTAATTTTTGGATATGGAATTATGTTATATCTTTCCTTGAGTTACATGTCAATTATTATCTCACTGACCATCCCTGGATGCTACATCATTTAATGATGTAAGGTTCAAAGGGTTTTCTGTTGCTTCAGTGCAACGTTAGGTGATTCGATATTCTTGTAGATCTGTTGTGAATTGGTGAACCTCCATCATTTGAAATGACCTATTGTTTCACTGTTTTCTTTACTCTTTTGGTATTTCTTTTGGATACTTTTGTCATAATCAAGGGCATATCTCAACTTAGTTTAGAATTTTTCTTTTTAGAAGATTTTGTGGAAAATGTGGGATTGATTGTTCATTTGATTCTTAAAACTATTATTTGGTTTATCCATCATTCTTATTATCATATTTTTTGACTTTCGTTATTTATATTTATGTTCTATTGAGGTTAGGCTAAGGAGGTGGTCTCTGACTCACGGTAGACTTAGGATACGTATCACGGCCAGGCCCTGGTTCAAGTCATGACAAACTAGGTATCAGAGTACAGTTTAGGGTCATTGGGTGTACATAAATCCTTATCGTGTAAAACTCTTTTTATGGCTGTATAGCGCACCACACTTATAAGGAGGAGGCTACAATATATTTAGGAATGTTTCCCTTTCTTGTGCCTATTTTAGGCTATAGAGTCTACTTCTATGAAACTTTTCAAACTCCTCGGTTGCTCGTATTTTAGATCATTCCTTCTTAAAGATCTAACTGTCATAAAAAATCTACTATAATCTCTAACCCACCAGAGGAAAATATGGAGGGAATTCACCCTACTTATGTAGTCAGAGCTTATGTAGGGTCCCTATTCCTAATTATATTACTCCACGTGGGGTTCTAATGGTCCCTACTTGTCCTCTTTGGTCTTCCCGGGATGGTGATACTTATGAATAGATACCCCTTGAAGATATTTCTATTATAGAGTCCATCAGTCTATTCATATTACTTTCTCAACTAGTGGAAACTTAGTCTCATTGACCTTATCATATTGGTTCAATTGTTAGATTATTTGAGGTCAATCGGGTTGGATAGTATTTAAGGTTGAATCCCCCAACCATTATAGGATCTAGGGTTGAGGAGGATCGTCATGGGTTTATTAAGAAGATGTAAAAGATTTTTAGGGTTATGTATGCTACTGATTCAGAGGGTGTATAATTTGCTGCATATCTGTAGAAAGATTTAGCTTATTAGTTGTATGAGGAATAAGAAGCGATAAGAGGTAATAATATTGAACATGTAGTGCAGGATGACTTTTTAGGTGCGTTCCTTGATCAATTTTTTCCTCAAGAGATGCAGGAAGCTAAGTCTAAAGAGTTTCTAACTTTAAGCAGGGGAAGATGAGTGTTAAGGAATATGCCCTGAAGTTTCAGTAGTTGGCCTATTATGCGCTAGAGTTGGTGTCTAATATGAGGTCCCAAATGAGGAAGATTACTTTTAGTTTGTCCCATGATTTAGTGTTATAGTGTAAGGCTGTTATGTTTAATAATGATATGGATATCTGTAGGCTGGTGGTTTATATAGACCAGGTAGAGATGAGAAAAATAAGTAGGGAGAGATAGAAGAGAGACCGAATAAAAAGTTTTTATACTCAGAGTAGGGTTCATATTAGCAGAACAGTGGGAGAGATAAAATACAGTGGACTAAGAAAAGAATTAACTAAATTCTTATTTGATATCTACTGCTTATTATCCTAAGCAGGCTAGCAGTGATCCTATGGAAAAGGGTGCCCAGTCTTAGGCTAGTGGAGCTCAGTCAGCCCCACCTTATCCCCACTATCTTTTTGTAGGCGGCTCTATAGAGGATACTATGAGGAGGGAAGAAATCAGTGCTATTATTAAGGTCACTTGGTCATATGTAGTGAGATTATTTTTTGGCCAAGGTTTCCACTAGAACTAATACGGTCCCGGTTTCTACTTCTTCGGCTCCTTTACCTAAGGGCGTCACTTCTGGTACTAGCATTGGATGAAATTGTCTCTATTCACCTGCTACTTATCAAGAATTTAAGGCATCCCCCGATGTTGTCACTGGCATATTATAGATTTTCTCTCATTGTGTTTATTGTTTGCTTGATCTGGATTCTACTCCATCCTATGTGACCCCTTATGTGGTTGTACACTTTTGTTTTGGTCCTGAAAATATTTTTGACCCCTTTTCTATTTCTATGTTGGTGGGTGGTTCTATTTTTCTTATAAAAATCTATAGGGAGACATTTGTGGATTTGATAGAACTTGATATGGTAGACTTTGATGTAATCTTGGATGGATTGGCTCCATTTGTGCTATGATTCACTAGATTGTAGGATCCAAAAAGGTTAGTTTCCATTTACCTAATAAATCAGTGATCGAATGGGAATGGACTTCCCTAGTACTCAATGGGGTGTTTATTTCCTATCTTAGAGCTCAAAAGTTGAGTTACAAAGGTTGTCTGTATGATTTAGTTTAGCTTAAGGATTCTAACTCTGAAAGTCCTTCTTTGCAATGTATCCCCGTGGTTAATGAATTTCCTAAAGTATTTCTCAATAATCTTCTTAGAATTCCACCTGATAGGGAAATAGATTTTGGGATTGATATCCTACCAGATACCCGACCTATTTCTATTCCGCCTTTTACGATTGCTCTGGCCAAAATAAAGGAGCTAAATGAGCTAAAGGAGCAATTGAATAATCTTCTTGATAAGGGTTTCATTCATCCTAGTGTTTCTCTATGGGGTGCTCATGTACTTTTTGTGCAAAAGAAAGATGGGTATCTTCAAATGTGTATAGACTACCGTCAGTTGAACATGGTGATAATGCTCAACTTACATATCATTTTAAGTGTAAGGCTATCGTCATCAATATATTCACCCAACTTTGAGTCAGGGTTAATCCAATAAGAACAATGTGAATGATGATCAAATTAGCTCAAAATAATGTATACTTGAAAAAATTCAAACCTATAGCATAAGAATGTAAAGCGGGGAGGTTTCAAAGGTGTCACAACTAATATTTCTTTTTTGGATTTTCTAGTATTAATTTAGGGTTACGAATAATTAGAATTTAATCAACTATGAGCGGATCTTGGGATTATGCCTTCCTAATGGTAATTTATGAATGTGAGTGTGATGACTTGATGAAAATTCTGAACGTTAGTGATGTGGTAAGCAAGGTTGGAAATCCTTGAGTTTAGTTTGTCAACAAAACCTCAAAGGTGTCACTCATTATCCTTTTCGAGTACCTAATGAGTACGTCAATTAAAATAACCCATTACCTCAATTAGGCACCCCTATTTCTAAGATGGTGCCCTAAGTATAGTCAACCTCATAATCACCTTTATGTCTAAGATAGTGAAAATAAGCTAACTAAACCAATAATTGTCTATTATTGCCTTGGTTCCCACATCCGTCTTTCAAGGATGGTGTGTGTTCCAAATATTTACCCAAACCTCACACTGAAGGATGGTTTAGGCTTTCACGAGCTTGGGATTTTCATCCACAAACCCATTTTTGGTATTTGAGATTTTCACCCACAAATCCCAATAACTTTAATCAAACAATAATATAACCAAAGATCACAAACTAGTAATGCACAAGTAAATCACATCCCACGCATAATTGCACCCTAATATAGCTTAATACAAAAAGGAAGAAACTAGCTACGCATAAAAATAGTAGGCAAGATAT
This sequence comes from Capsicum annuum, assembly GCF_002878395.1. Taxonomy (NCBI): domain Eukaryota; kingdom Viridiplantae; phylum Streptophyta; class Magnoliopsida; order Solanales; family Solanaceae; genus Capsicum; species Capsicum annuum. Next base: position 22,488,919 of record NC_061118.1, read on the forward strand.
ACCCAATAACCTCCCTTGATTAGATTTATGAAAGACTAAGTGAATGTTCCTTCAAACTTTGAACATCCACAAATCTTCAATGGAAGTTTGCTAATCCTCCACTTAGAAGCTACTCTAATGTAAATCCTCCACTTAGAAGCTACTCTAATGTATTTTTCACCCTAAATTATTACAATATTTTGTTTTCTAGGAATGGAAACCAAGAGATAGATAAAGTTCCAATAATTGGGATTAATGGAATAATGCAATTCTCTCTAAGAGATAGGGTTTGAGCTCCTTTTAGGGATTTAGGAATGGATCACTGAAATTACATGTATGCCCCTGGGCAAAATTCTGCGCTATTGTGATCATATAAGTTTTTTCGTGATCGCAATAGGACCCACATGATCTCGGTAGATGACCAGTCTTGACTTACTGCGATCGTGGCCCTCAGACCACGATCGTGATAATTGAACTTGATTCTTGTAGGGTCTTCAACTGTGCACTTTTCCACTTATATTTGCTCTCTTTTATCTCCAATCAACATCTTTCCATCTCATCACTTGTGTTCCTACAAAATGTTGATATTAGTGCATTTAATCGCACAGATGTGTCATTTATTCATTCAAATCATGGTAATGTGCATAAATATTGAGTGCAAATGAGTAGTAAATTCACCACTCATCAACACACCCCAAATTAAAACTTTGCTTTTCCTCAAGAAACACTACCTCTTATCATGATATAATGTACATTTATGCCTACATAAGATGACCTAATGATTATAGTGACATCAAGTTGAGTTACTACCTCAAGTAGCTCTTTACACATGGGCGAAGCTATTCCCCCGACAACACTCAAAATAAAATTCAATATTCAAGGATGCAAAATACTTCAAAGAGAAATAATGCAACAATCACCAATACTCTAGAAATGACTCACTCTTGACCTTGGCTACACTATACTCCTTTTTTTTCCTATTTTTTCCAAAAATGACAGTCACCTACCTCAACTTGTTCTCATTCCTCCTCGTAAGAAGGAAAATTTCACACACCAAGCTACCAAAAGTCCATCAAGGAATTTAAGTGCAAAACTCTCTCACTCACAAGAATTCTCTATGATAATAAGTGTCATGCCATAGGCTTTCCCCAATTTTCAATTGCCACTACTATGAAAGTAAATGGTTGGATATCTCGAAGGGCTTTTTTAAGCTTGAACATAGGTTCTAGGAAAGGTAGGATATCATTTTGAAAAAAAGGGCTATACCCTCCTTGAACATCTACATTACACCATTTAATCTTTTTTTTTTTACCATGGGGCACCACTTTTTCTTTTACAAATGCTTATATTTATTACCTTGGTTCAACCAATTTCATTCATATCTCTTCCTTGCCAAATTCATGCAATATTTTCCTTTATTGGATCCTTTTTTTCCTCACTGATCTTTCTCATAGCTTTAAACCCATAGGCATTCACTTACAACTTCATGGCCCCAAAGTTACTTCCTTTAACCTTCACCACCCCCAACTTAGGCTTTTAGCCTCAGGTTGTATTTTGAAGTTCAATGAGGGTAGGGTTCAAAAGAAGGATTACAATTGAAAGTCTTACAGCTTGCAATATGATTTCCAAAGAAACCTCTAAAGGCTAAAAATGGGTGACAAGGGATAAAATCTATCCACGAGTAGGCTTTTTAGGTTAAGTGGACTTCCAATGTTACCAATATTGCCTAAGATCATCTCACCAAACAAATACAATCAAAATTTAGCCATAAGAAACTAATGGGGAAAGTTATACAAGTATACAAGAGATTCAGACAAATAAACTCACTAATATTTAATATGGACTCACCAAGGAGGCTCAATTGCCCTTCATGTTAGATACAAAAATAGAGAATCTATCAATATGTACAAGCCAATGAATTTGGAGTAACAAAAAAAGAAAAAAAATTGTTAAAAAGTTGCTCACCTCCTTACCCTTGATTTTGAAAAAATTTTTAACAGAGGGAGGTGTTTGCTTTGAATTTGAACCATACATAATTCACTAACCATGGAAATAACCCCCGACTCTATCTCATATTTTTGCTTAATATGGGCAACCCAACCATATGGCTACTCAGACTTTGCTAATGACATGTGTGCTATCCCAAATTCACAATGCCACAGGTACTCACACTTCCCTTGCATTCATGACCTTGATGCCTGGGGTACTCAAACTTCCTCGGTGATGTGTACACCTATTACAACAGCTAACCACAATAATAATCAAAAACATGCATAGATTTGGCATTACAAATACTATTTCAGGCCTATTTCTAAAAACATATCTCAAGCCTAAAACAAACATAAAAAAGAGGGAGTTGAGACAACATACCAAATTAGATGATGCAAATAGATTAGAATGAACACTTGGAAACTCAACACAAAGTTAAAAGTTAGAGGGAATTTTTAAAGCATGTGTGTGGGAAAATGAAAGTCAGATGGTCTTTTAAGTTGATTCGACTGCGATTGCGGTCCTTGTTCCACGATTAACGACACTCATCTACAATGATTGCAATGACATAGGCCACGATCGTGGTAACTAAGACCAAATTTTAGGTCCCCTGCACTTCCCTTTCAGTTCAAAACATGATAATTTTACACATTTCCTTTTTTAATTACAATCAACACTCTTCAAAGCTTCACTATTTCATGGATTATGCATATGCCAAAAATAAAATCTACTCTACAATGCATAAATAAAAGGATACTTGCCACTTTCGTAACATGATGGATTGTTTCCCATCTTTGGTAGCTATACACCTTCCAAAGTATCCCATTTGTTTCCACTTAGAAGATTTGAATCTCCGTACCAGCTTTTGCTCACTATTATTTGAGTGGCAGAGGAACAGAGGATTCAGAACTTCTAAGATAAAATATGATAGGCATGGGGACATGGCGATAGAGCTTCTATCTTGCCACTTTGAAGAACTAAATCTTACCCAAAATCATATGAAATTTTTGATTTATCTCCTTGGGTAATGGTAGGAATATTAAGAGGCCACTAGTTGTACATCGAAAGTTGAGAACCTTGGCCTTCAATTCTTGGGCTCCCATGTGCTTCTTTGGGATAGCTAACTCCAAAATGTAGGGGTGTTGCTTCTTCTCTCCATGATCTTTTATTTGCTTAGGTAGATGGACTTTCATCAAATACTCTAAGCATAATGTTTAAAAATAGTTCAATGAGGCCTATCCCTTAGTTCCGGGGTTGCCTTAATTCTTAGCATCATCACCCTAAAATGGGCTAGAGTCATCATAAGACATTGGATTGTCTTCTTCTTTTGACTTTAGCACCATTTCCTTGATTTTGGCATCTTCAAAATATTTTGTTCGGTTGGTTGGGAAATCACCTAGGAATATTCATTACCAAGTGCATCATTGACCACATAGCTTTGTTTCTCTTCTTGATTCACCTCCTTTTGGGAAGTGGGCAAGGTGATGGTATTTACAAGATTTATTTCTTTTCTTTATCTTGGCGATCTCCCTTCCAAATACCTTATTGGCTTGATGTATATCTTGCACATTCTCCCCTATTGTAGTTACCTAATCCAAAATGATTTGAAGCGTTGCTTTAAAACTATTGGACTCGGCATGTTGTTCTTTCCTTGTCGTATCATGATACCTATCAAACTCATAAGAAAAACTAGCAATCGGGTTAGAATAATTAGGGAATAGAGCATTTGGAAAATCACTTTATTGTCATCTCAACCACCAGACAAAGAACAATCATATTCCTAATAGGGGAGAGATGATGATTCCATCTCTCTCTAAGGAGCATATATAAAATCTCACCTAAAGTGGGGTCCATCACAATATGCACATGGATCATCAGGAAAGGATTTTCAACTACCAAAGTCATATTTATCCTAAGATTCCATGGAGTAAAGTAAGAAAAAACAAAAATTTACCCAACACAAGAAACAAAAGAAAATCCCAAACACTTATTTACAAGTTTGAATTTAAGCAAGTAAGCTAAAATTCCAATCTAACTCAATACACCAAATTGTTCCCTGAGAATGACACTATTTTTTATAACGCTCAACTTATACATCAATTTAAGTGCAAGGCAGTCGTCGTCAATATATTTAACCAATATTGAGTTAGAGTCAAATCCATGAGGAATAATGTGAGTGATGATCTAATTAGCTATTAATAATGGAAATTCGATAAAATTCAAACTTAGAGTACAGGAATGTAAAAATGTGTTGGGGTTTAAAAGTGTCACAACTAATATTTCTTTTTGGGATTTTCTATTATTAATTTGGGGTTATGAATAATTAGAGTTCAATCCACTAAGAGCGGATCTTAGGATTATACCTTTCTAGGGGCAACTTATGCATGGAGTGTGATGACTTGATACAAGTTCTGAATCCTAGTGATGTGATAGGCTTTGTTGGAAGTCCTCAAGGCTAGTTTGTCTACAAAACCTCAAGGGTGTCACTCATTGACCCTTTAAAGTACCAAATAAGTGCATTAATTAAAACCCCCTAATACCTTAATTAGACACCCTTATTTCTACGATAGTACCCTAAGTAAAGTCAACTTCTTAATTACCCCTATGTCTAAGTTAGTGAAAATTAGCAAACTAAACTCAGTAATTATCTATTATTTCCTTGGTTACCACATCCCTCTTTCAAGGATGGTGGGAGTTCTAAATATTTACCTAAACCCCTCTATCAAGGATGGTTTAGGCTTTCACGGCTTGGGATTTTCATCCACAAACCCATTTTGGGGTATTTGAGATTTTTAACCACTTTAATCAAATTATAATAGAACCCAACATCACAAACAAGTAAATGCATATGTAAATTACATCCTACACATTATTGCACCCTAATCTAGCATAATCCAAAAGGAAGTACCAGCTACGCATAAAAATAGAAGGTAGTATATACCCAATAACCTCCATTGATTAGACTTATGAAAGTCTAATTAAATGTCACTTCAAACTTTGAATATCCACAAATATTCAATAGGAGTTTTCTAATCCTCTACTTAGGAGCTACTCTAATGTTTTCTTCACTCTAAATTATTACAATATTTTGTTCTCCAAGAATGGAAACCAAGAGATACAAAAAGTTCCAATACTTGGGAGTAATGGAATGATTCAATTCTCTCCAAGAGATAAGATTTGTTCTTCTCTTATGGACTAATGCTCTGGTTACTTTTAAGAGTTTTATGAACCAGGTTTTCAAGCAGTTTCTGGATTTATTTGTTATAGTCTTCATTGATTACATCTTGGTGCACTCTAAGATTGAGGAAAATCATGCCAATCATCTCTGAATTATATTGCACTTATAAAGACCAGAAATTGCATGAGAAATTTTCTAAATGTGAGTTCTTGTTGATTGTTGTGACTTTTCTTGGGCATGTTATTTCTAGTGAGGGGATAAAGGTGGATCCACAAAAGTTAAGGCTATAAAGAAATGGCCTAGATCCACGATTCCAACAGACATTAGAAGCTTCTTGGGCTTGGCTGGTATTATAGGAGGTTTATGGAGAGTTTTTATTCTTCTAGTTCTTCATTGACAAAGCTAACTACTAAAAAGGTTATGTTTTTGTGGTTCGATTCTTGTGAAGATAATTTGAGAAGTTAAAGGATAAGTTGACTTTTGGGCCAGTCTTGACCTTACCCAAGGGTACTAATGTGCTTGTTTTGTATTTTGATTCATCTCGAGTAGGACTGGGTTGTGCTTTGCTATAGCATGGTAAGGTTGTAGCCTATGCTTCCTGGCAACATAAGGTTCATGAGAAGGAATTATTGGACTCACGATCTAGAGTAGGTGGCTGTGGTTTTTTCTTTAAAGATCTTGCACTTTTATCTATATGGAGAGCATATGGATATTTATTATGACCATAAAAGCTTACAGTATGTGTTTATGCAAAAGGAATTGAATCTTAGGCAGAGGTGGTGGCTCAAATTGCTTAAGGATTACAATATGAGTCTCCACTAACATCCAAGTAAAGCTAACATGGTTGATGATGCTCTTAGAATGTTGTTTATGGGAAGCTTATCTTACGTTTATCAGGATAAAAGAGGGTTAGTGAAGGATATCCATAGGTTGGTTAACTTAAGATTTCATCTCTTAGACTTTGGGGATAGAGAAGTAATTGTTTAGAAAGAGGTTATATCATCTCTTTGTGCTGAGGTGAAGGAGAAATAGGTTTTGGATCCCATACTTATGCATATTAAGGATTTTATAGGTTAACAAAAGGTTATATCATTAGAGATTGCAGGAGATAGCATCTTGAGGTATCGAGAAAGGTTGTGTATTCCTAACGTTGATGGACTGCATGTAGGAATCTTGGTTGAGGCTCATGAGTTTAGATATATAGTTTATCTGGGTTTGACTAAGAGTTATCATGACTTAAAGGAAATTTATTGGTGGAATAATATAAAGAGGGATATGGCGAATATTATATCTAAGTGTATGGTTAGTAAGCAAGTCAAGGTTGAGCATTGATACGCCCAAATAATACCTCTATTACGAGAGAGTAAGTGATCACTGTCAATTATAGAACCCAACCAGGTTGGGTGTCGAATCCCACAGGGAATACTGTGTTACTAAGTATTGTAGTTATTACTGGACTGTTGGTCAGAGTTTCTTGAATGGGGGGTTTTGATTTAAATTTGAAATGATAGTTACAATATAACAATGAAGCAATATGTGTATTAATATTTGATCACAGAGAATGACAAGTTAGGGTTATGTCCATCTTGTAGCTTTTACTTCTCTTTTAACTATGAGTAATAAGGATTTATACATAAATGCACTTATAGAGAGATGTATTCTAATTCTAAATCCAAGTGTTTCTCAACCATCAAGGATTTATTCACCTTAGTTCTCTCGAATCCAAAGTGTACAACCAATCATAAGAACTCTCCAAGTAGTTAATCCTGCTAAGGCATTAACGTGTAAAATAGAGGTTGGAAACCCTATTTTCTTGTCACTACTCTCTTTTCCAAATAGTAACTTTTCTATCGAACAAGTTATTGCTATAATGGGATATTCCCTATGTTTGTAACCATTAGAATTCAATCATAATGAAGAGAGTAATGATATAAGTGAATTAACACATCATAAATTTAAAAACCCATAACAATAGAGAGTATACTACAAGGTTTCCATAACCCTAACAAATAAACTTAGCTACTCATGAATAAAATGGAAATCACAATAAAAATATTCATCATACCAAAACTTAGAACGATCTTGGTGGAGAAGATGAATAGCGAAAATAAGTGAGAAAAACATTTCTCTCTCTTTTTACCCAAGCTAAGCCGCTTTTTGTCCTTTTTGAAATAATACAGAATAATAAATTATCCCTAAAAATTCAGCCATAAGGCTTTTAATAACATCCTTCTCTAATAAATTGCTACTGCATCCTTAACTATTTAAAAATATTGAGTTTGCCCGTGAAAAAGTTCCCATATATCACATTTAGTCCAAAAGCTGTTTTCCTTTTATGTGAAGTTTCCTTTCCTATCCATAGGTCCCCAAAGTGTCGTAATCTTCCTCATTAGTACCTAAAAAGCATGGTAATCACATAGGTCATCTCACTTAACTAAAAATAGACAAAGTGCAAGAATTATGTATTTTATCCTCAAAACTTAGCTAAAACATGGGTAAGTTATGATGCTTAGACGTATAAATACGCCCAACATCAAGCATTTGAGACCTAGTGGAATGTATCAAGAGATAGAGTTACCTATTTAGAAGTGGGAGATGATCAATATGGATTTTATTATGGGTCTTCCACGGTATCGTAATCAGCACGATTCTATTTGGGTCATTATGGATCAAATGACTATGTCTGCTAACTTTTTGTCGGTGAGGACTAATTACTCTGGAGAAGATTATGTTAAGTTATTCAATCAGGAGATAGTTAAGCTGTATAGATTGCCTGTGTCCATCATTTTAGACTAATGTATCTAGTTTTCTTCACACTTTTAGAATTTTGTTTTAGAAAGGTTTAGGTACTCAGGTGAACCTTAGCATCACTTTCCACCCTCAAATAGATGGATAAACATTATAGACTATTTAGAATTTAGAGGATATTCTATGGACCTATGTGATTGATTTTAAAGGTAGTTGGGTTGACCATTTACATTTTATTGAATTTACTTACAATAACAGTTATCATTCTAGCATTCAAGTGGATCATTTTGAGACTCTTTATGGTAGGAGGTGTAGGTCTCTTATTAGGTGGTTTGAGGTAGGTGAGACTAGGTTTTTTAGTTCTGTTCACCCAGACATAGAGAAGGTAAGGTTGATTAGAGAAAGACTTAAGATTGCTCAAAGTCACCAAAAGTCTTATGAGGATAAGAGGAACAAGGCGTTGGAGTGTTAATTGATTGATTGGTTATTCTTGAAGGTTTCTTCTATGAAAGGAGTTATGAGGTTTTGGAAGAAGGGGAAGCTCAGTCCCTATTATATTGGTTCATATCAGGTTGTAAGAAGATTTGAGAATGTTTCTTATGAGTTGAAATTGCCTACGAGTTTGGGCTCTATTAATCCTATTTTCCATGTGCCTAAGCTGAAAAAGAGTATGGGTGACCCTTCATTGATAGTGCCTGTTGAGGAGGTTGGTAATTCGTATTCTTTTTCTTATGAGAATATTTTGGTTAAGATATTGGATAGACAAGTTTGTAGATTGAGGACAAAGGATGTAGCTTCAGAGAAGGTTCTTTAGAGAAATCAAAAGGTGGAGGAAGCTACATGGGAAGCTGAAGAAAATATGAGAGCCAAGTACTCGTTCTTGTTCGCCAATTGAATTAAAGTGATTAAGGTATGAGTTTCATTTTCATCTTGTCTTATTCGAAATTTATCATTTGAATCCGATGTATTTTTTTTTCTATTTTAGTGCTAAAAATATCCTAACTCATCATTCAGGGACAAATAATCCTCTGGGGGATAATATATGCCCCACAAAATTTCAATGATTTTATTTTTTATCATCCAATATGCATAACATCAATTTTTGGATTGAATTATGTTTAGGGATGTTAAATAGGTGTTTGGAAAAGTTTTGAAATTTTTGTAAGGGGTTCAAGGTCATTTTGAGACACCGAGGCAGTGAGGGTTGGCAATATCGGCATGCCATAGAGGTTAGCCTCCAGGATAAGGGTGCGGCATAGAGGCTACCCTCCGCGATAGTGTCGTGCCACGTTGGTGTTTTAATATAATCTAGTTTTTTTTATTCAGTTGGGGTGAGGGGATTTTAGCCTTTTTACCCCTTACATGACCTTATAACATACAATAACCCCTTTCCCTCAAGTTTTAATAATCAAATTCCACCATTTCTCTCATAAACTCAAAACCCAAGAATACTCAAGGGTTCGGTAAGGAATTCATCATTAAAGCTAAAAACGTCGAATTATCTCCAATTCCTTGTGTTTTTTATGCATGTTGCTTATCCCTAACTTGTATTCTTACATTTTGGCATTAAATTATTGAATTTTTATGTGATTTAAATTTTGGGTTTGATATTGGGTTAAGGGATTTTGATTGGGTTAGCTTTAATTGCTTTCCCCATGGTTTAAATTTTATATTAATTCTTAATTACTTGTTACGGGAACTGAATTGGTGTATTAGTTTAAGGTTTTTCCAATTTGATGAAATTTTGGCTTGCTAATGGCATTAAACTTAACCCCCTTGTAAACTTGTTTTTGAATGTAGATAATTACATGGTTTAATTTGTCTTTCGAACCATTTGTATTACATCAAATTATAAAAGAATGAATATGGTTTTGAAAGGTCTTGGTAGCCTTGGTTTTGGATTTCAAATGGAACTTAGGAGTCAATTTGGTTATATGGTTTGGTTTGGCATAAATGGAATAGCTTGCAAGCATATTGGTATGACTATACTATGATGGTAAATGCCTTGGTTAATGGTTGGGTTATGTGGAATGTGTTTAATTTGGGCTTAAAGGGAATTGTGTAGCTCACCATGAAGGTGTAGATCCTCGAGGGATGAATATTGGAAACCATATTTGCCGGCATTAGGGGTCCATGTGATTGTGTTCTTGGTGCATACTTTATATATATATATATATATATATATATATATATATATATATATATTGGGAGGTCTATGGACATTATGTCTTTATCCTTTTCTTGATTCGTGCGACTAACACACACTAGGTCCCTTCCAGTAGGGGGAGTTGGACCCATATAGACCATGGGTGACTTTAGAACGGATCAAGCTATATAGTTCAGTCTAGTGATTTAAAAATATCATGTTCTCCTTTGGTTTTAAATAATGACATTATTTTATCCTTATCATGAGTACATTCTAGCATTTAGATATTAACCGTCTTTAGATATTGTATCCCACGCAATGTAGGAAACGACTATACTCCTCCTCCTTCTTAGTGACTTCGATTTGGGGACAATATTTGTGTCAGACTGAAGTGGTGATCTTCCATACTCTCGAAAACTCCATTTCATGCTATGGATTTATTTTTAATACTTTTTGTTATTTCGTGGACTTTGGTTTTGGATATAGTTTGGCTTATGTCTCGACTGAATAATCTTGAATTTTAGTTTGAGGCTTTATGTAACTAATATAGGAATGGCCGGTGTCGGTATTCGTGTAAACCTTGGCATTAGTATGGTACTGGGGTTGACACCAGTTGGATGTTTGGTTGGTCATTTGGTTTGTTATGGTTTTGAACGTCTTTAAATGTCTTCCACTAAATTTAGTTATATCTTGTTATATGTTCGGAATTCATCCAACATAGGGCATGGGGCGGTTATGGTGGGGTATTGGGGGATGGTCTCAGGTTCTAGTCAGATTTGAGATCCCCTATACTACAAGGCCTTAGTTCTGGTCGTGTCACTGCAATTCTCAAACCTAATAATAATATCAAGGCATAAAATAAATACATTAGCTGAAACATTCAAAGCATGTAAATTGAGGGATATAGTACCCAAAATTCTATGCATGAAGTACTAGATCATCAAGTGTTCATAATCCACCATATCAAAAGAATACAACTATTGTGCTAATTCCATAATTGAATGAATTAAAGTAAATTAATGACTCATGTCCAACACTTAAGGACTTTGCAATATAATTAGGGTATGTGATCATGGTTATGTAATAATACTAAAATTCATGATAAACTAGGATTGTAACTCAATGACACTAAGGGAATGAGATATTAATGAATTTACCATTACCCATTAACCCTAAATTATAAAGAAGGAACCGAACTTGAGAATGAGTTAACTTTAGGACTCAGTGGGTTAAAGGGGACCCATTGATAACATCTTACATATCTAGAGATGAGAACCCTAGAGAATTCTTTGGAATTTGTATCCTAAAGTAGATAAACTATAGATCTTCCTTGGGGAAATAAATCACCCTTTTTCTCCATTTGACACTAAGTATATGATATTTTTCTGAGTAATGAGGGCTTAGGGTAATAGTAACCCTAATAAACATTCTTGAAATACCCAAACAACATAGTTTTGATGTTAAAAGAGTGGTAAAAGACTAATATGCCCCTTCTTAAATTTATATATGGAAACAGTTGGGAGGAACATATGGGAATTTCTCAAGATCTTGGGGCAAACCTATGATAATAGAATGTACTAATGGTTGGGAGATAGATTACAGCTCTCTGAACATGATCAGATGAGCCTTGGTACTACCATAGGATCTAGCTATGGTTGTACCTAGTTCATACATTTGAAGATTAAATATGGAGCATCTGTGTTACTCATAATCGTGCCTAGCATTGTCGTTTCAAAGCATGATTGTGGTTCCCTCTTGTGTTAGGGAGGTACAATAGTAAAAATTCCAATTTTGGGGTTGTCCTAATCAGACGAGATCACTGTACGGTCCTACAATGTAACCACGATCATTGGTTGGATCATGGTATCTCACTACAAAACATTGTTTTACTAAAAAGTGCATAACTTTTTCCTTCAATGTTGGGTTACAACAAAACTAGATACGTTGGAATTATAATTAAAATATCTATCATTTGGTGGTTCTATTGCTCAAGTATTCTTTGGAATCTAAGAGTTATGCTAATTTTATGAATATCATTTCTTAAGTAATAGATTGTTAAGGGAGGGTTTTCTTGGTCAAGGGCTGGGAGGGTCTTATCGCCTTAATACATACCAAAATTCCTTCTTTTACTGTTAAAACTTGATGTTTAATCCTATATGTACTTGAAGTGTGGTTCTAGTCTTTGGTTTGACTTTTTAGGGGTGTTATAACAATAGAAGATCATCGATAATTACCAACTAATCCAATAATGATCCAGATCTCGATAGGATAAGTGGGCCTAGCCCAATAATGAATGATATCTATCTTGGATAGATCAACCATATTGTCATATTTGGTCTCTGAATGACCCATTAAATAAATAGAGTCCAACAAATCTCACACTTGGAGAACTTAGCATATAACTTCTCATATTTTATTGGTTAATTTTAGGATTTTATTAATCAAAATTCAAAATAAAGTCTTTACAAGAATGGACCAACCCATCCTATATTACCCAACAAAAAATAGAAGCTTACTTCTACAAACCTATGTGGCCCAATCCAAAAAATAACAAAGAAAATTGCATATAAAGTCAGTAGGGTTTCCAAATTGAACTTGTCTTATTCACCTACTTGCCTCTGCCTCCTTCTGCAATATTTCTCTTTGTCAATCGATATTTCTCTCTTCATCATTTTGGGTGGTATTCACCATGTATTTTTTATTCTTGCATGGAGCTTCGTTCAAATTACATAAATAAAGCCTATCTACTTCTTCCCCTTTGCTTTATGTTAATCTCTATTTTTGTACTTCCTTGATGTTTTTTGTTCTTCTTCTATTTCAGCTATGTTCTCCAGTGGACGGTATTTTGTTGTGATTTTGTGATGCATTGAGGGATCTGGTCAATTTATAACTATTACCTCTTCCAAGTAAGCTAATTTCTACTTCTTTCCTCCTATTGATTCTATGTATTATTGTTTTGCTAAAACCATAAATCCCTAATATACAGATACAGCTGGTATAGAGATATTAGAATGCCTAGAACCATGAATATTTGAAAGTAACATGTTCCTCTGGTTCTTGAAGTTTGCAACCTCTCATCTCACAACCTCTAAAGTACAATCATCAAGGTTCTCATATGGTCAATGTTATTATTGGAATAAACCAAGATCATCAATGAATAGAATAAGGAAGTTATCAGGATAAGGATGAAAGACTTAGTTCATCAACTCCATAAATATTCTTGTGTTATTAGTCAACCCAAAAAACCTAACCAACATCTCATAATGAACATACCAAAACCAAAAAGTCTTCTTTGAAATATTCAAAGCCTTAATGCTAAACTAATGATAACTAGATCCCAAGTCAATCTTAGAAAACACTGAGGCACCATGATATTGGTAAAATAGATCATTAATAAGAGGAAGAGGATACCTTCTCTTGGTCGTCACCTTGATTAATTGTCGAAAGTCAATGCACATGAACAAAGATCCATCCTTCTTATTTAAAAATATCACAGGAGCACCCAAAGAAGATACACTGGGTCTAATAAAACCCTTACCCAACATATCTTGCAATTTCTTCTTTATTTTCTTTAACTCAGTCAGGTTTGTCCTATAAGAAGAATTATAAATAAGCTTGGTGCTCAGATCAACATCAATAGCATAATTAATAGCTCGGTCTAGGGCATACCAAGGAAATCCATAGGGAACACATCCTTGCTCATAATCCAAGAAAGACAATGAAGCAACACTATTATATAAGAAAGACACCACTTTTCTACCATGAAATAAACATATAAAAAAGATATAAATCTCTTTGGACCCAAACTAGGTGTACCCTTCCATACTAACCTTAGTGCACCTTGATTAGATAAAGTTAGAATCTTAGCAAAATAATATAAAATTTTATGATAGGTAGATAATAAATATATAGACAAGATAATATTAAAATTAACCATATCAAGGATAATAAAGTCTACCCAGATCTCATGCTCCGCAATGGTTGCTAGACATGATTAGTACACCCAATATACCTCAAAGAATCTCCTACGATGGTAGAAAAAAATAGGAAAGGGACTCACATTGTAATACCCCAAGTTTTAGACTTTAAAATTTCTGGATTATTGTTAACACTTTCCAGGAAATGACTTATGTGGCGATTCATTAACACTCTTAACTAGTCATTAGGTGCGACTTATTATCTTACCAGCTAAGTTTCCCAAGGTTTCTATATGGATCATAACTACAAATCATTAGTTTTAATGTTAGATTATGGGTCATGAAGAGTGACTCATGACCATAATAGTAAGGGTTCAAGAATTCAACTCTCTGGTAACAAATCTAGGTGACTGCTAATGGTTAGACCTTCTAATCGTTACCTGAGTCGTAACCACTGGGGACTATTTTCTTGTACATTTTTCATTAAGGGTGACTTTTTATTTTCCCATCCCTACACATTACCCATGATATAAAACACCCCAATTGGCCCTTTTTTCACCAGCTAACAAAATCCAAACATAACTCTCTCCTTTCAAATTCTCAAGAAAGGGAAAACTAGGGTTTTAAGTAAATTAAATATTCAAGATCTCAAATTTAGATTTCTTTTCTATTCTTATATGTTTCAGGCATGTCTCTTCTCCTTAACCTAATTTTAACATAAAAGCATATGTTTAATTTTTGTTCATATGAAATTAATTTTTAGGTTTTGAAATTGGATAGAGGGATTTGAATGGTTATTACTTGGATTATTTTCTCATATCTTTAAACTTATCATTCATGTGTTATCTTATGGTTTATGAACTAAATTAGTGCACGGGTATGGAAATTAGAATCGATAACATGGATTTCCTAAAATTGTTGGATTTTGGCATAATAACGGTAACATCCTGAACTCACCCTTATATATTTTGGTTTTAAATGTGAAATTTACATGGTTTAACCTAATTTTTGAGCTATTGCAATATATTAATGAACAAATGGATTAAAATGAATTTGAAAGGCCTTGGTGGCTATGGTTAGGTTTTAAAAGAAAAATTGGGAGTCAATTGGTGTAACTTGATTTGGGTAGCATAATTGGACATAGCTTGTTAGCATAATTGGTGTGACGATACCAAAATGGTAATGCCTGAATAAATGACTCTGGATCAGTTTATGTGCATAATGGTTTCAATTTGGGCTTAAAGGGGGTTTGTAGCTCGTCATGAAGGTGGAGGTCCCGGGGTGATCGATACCAAAATCTCCATTTGATAATATGGGGATCTGTATGACCCTCTGCATGGTTCATACTATATATATTTGTTGGAATGGTTGGAACCTTGGTGTCTTTGTCCCTTCTTTAAATTTTTTCTATTCATGTAGCTATATGCACTGGTCTTTTTCAATAAGAGGAGATAAACCCATATAGCCCATGGGTGGCCTTGGGATGGATAAAGATACACAGTCCAAGTTAATGGTTTTCTAAAATCTCATGTTTATGACCCTTTACCCTATCCTAATATCTTATATATTTATATATGAATGAGAGCATGTGGTTTTGACTAATTTTGGACATGGTATTATTTTATCACTTTCCCAGAGTTATATGCCAGTGTTTATTCCACTAACCATCTTACCATGCTACATCATTTCATGATGTACAATCTAAAGATATTTCTATTACCCTTATAAAGTGTTAAGTGGTATGATTTCCCATTGATTTATTGTGGAGTGGTGAGCCTCCATCATCAAGAAAGCTTTATTATTCCATTGGGTTTCTTTTTAGATTTTGGGAATCAAATAGTTTCATTATCATGGTCGGGGCTATGTCTCGACCTAGTTTGGTATTTTGGTATTTAAAGGCTATTGTGGACAAAGTGTAGGTTGATGTTGCTTTTGACTCTTAGTTATGTTTTGGTTGCCTACTCTTCTTACTATCATATTTTTTTGGTTTTGATTTCTGTATTACCTTGTTATGCTTAGGTGGTTAGGCTTGGGGGTGGTCTCTGACCCACGGTCGGCTTGAGGTACCCGTCACAACTAGATGTTGTTTTGGGTTGTGAGAAGCTTGGTATTAGAGCATGATTTAGGTTCATTTGGTGTCCACAAAATGGTGTTGAGTAGAATCCCTTTTATTAGTGTTCAACGCACCACACTTATAAAGGTGAGGCAACAAGGAATTTTTGAATATTTCCATTTCTTGTGTTATATGTTAGGCTATAGAGTGTAGTGTTATGTAACTTCTCTAACTCCTAGCTTCCTCGCATTTCAGATAATGCCTCCCCAAAGATCTGATGTCCGTAGAAAAATTTCCTGGGAACTTTGTTCTACCTGAGGAGAATATGGAGGGGACTCACCCTGCTTAAGGAGTGCAGACCCGATCTAGGTTCCCTACTTTTAATAATATTCTCCCGTATAGAGTTCCACTGGTCCCCTCTAGTCCTCTTTAGACTTCTCAGGCTAGTGATACTTATAATCAACCACCTCTGGGAGATATCTCTAATGCATAGCTTCGTTAATCCATTTATTTTCTTACTCAGTTGGAGACATCCTAGTTTAGTCAGTCAGATCAAATTGATTCTATTTCTTTTTTGTCTACGGTCACTCGGGTTGGCCAGTTTATAAGGTTAAATCCCTTAACTTTTACTAGCTCTAAGGTTAAAGAGGATTCTCAAGGGTTTATGGATGAGATTGAGAAAATTTTTAGGGTTACGCGTGCTACTGGTGTAGAGGGTGTGGAGTTAGCTTTGTATAAGCTGAAAGATATAGCATATCAGTGGTATGAGGAGTGGAAGTAGTCGAGAGGTAATGATGTTGAGCAGTTGGTTTGGGATAAGTTGTTGGGTACTTTTCTTGATCATTTCTTTCCTATAAAGTTGAGGAAAGATATGTCTGAATAGTGTATGAATATGAAGTAGGGGAAGATGAGTGTGAAAGACTATGCCTTAAAGTTTTAGTAGTTCTCTTGTAATGCTCCAGAATTAGTGTCTAGACAGAAATCTAGAATGAGGAAATTTTTTTTTGGTCATCCCATGACTTGGTATTATAGTGTAAGAATGTGATCTTGAAAAATGATATGGACATCTACATACTTGTGGTGTATATGCAATAAATGGAAGATGAGAAAAAAAGACAGGCAGAGATGGGAGAGAGGAAGAATAAGGAGTTCAGGTATTTAGAACAGGGTGCGAATCATCAGAATAGTGGAAAAGATGGTAAACAGTGGACCAAGATAAAGAATTGGGGAGAGTTCTAATTCATCTTCTACGGTTAGTTCTCCTTATCCTAAGCCTTCAGGTGTTTATCATTTTTAGGCTAGAAGTGGTCCTAAGCAATAGGGTGCTCAGTCTTAGGCTAGTGGAGATTAGTCAACCAACCTTATCCTCCTTTCCATATTTGCAGATACCTTCACCATGGATATTTTGATGATGGGAGAAATTGATTCTTTAATTATAGTTCACTTGGTCATATGCAGCGAGATTGTCCTTCAGTCAGGGTTGCCACTTAGGATAATAAAGTTCTAGTTCCCACTTCTCTTAATCCTACTTTTAAGGGTTGTACTTCTAGTATTGGAACTGACCAAAATTGTCTCTATACACTTGATAATGGTTAGGAATCTAAGGCATCACCAAATATTTTTACTGGTACATTATAGCTCTTCTCCCGTAATGTTTACTGTTTGCTTGATCCAGGGTCTACCCTTTATTATGTGAGCCCTTGTACGGCTATACATTTTGTTTATGGTCCTAAAAGTATTTTTGACCCCTTCTCTATTTCTACTTCTGTTTTTTACTCTATAGTTTCTAGGAAAATCTATAGGGGTTGTATGGTATCTATCTTTCTTAGAGAAATATTGATGGGTTTGATAGAGTTGGATATGGTGGATTTCGATGTTACCTTGGGGATGGATTGGCTTGATTCGTGCTATTATTTATTGGATGGTAGGACCCGAACGGTTAGTCTTCATTTTCTAATTGAGCCATTAATAGAATGGGGAGGGGAGTTCCTTAGTACCCAAAGAGAGGTTCATCTCTTATCTTAGAGCTTAGAAATTAATTTAAAAGGGGTTTGTATATCACCTAGTTCGGGTTAAGGAATCTAACTCGAAAAGTCCTTCTTTACATACTATCCGATAGTTAATGAATTTCCTAGAGCGTTTCTCAATTATCTTTCTGGAATTCCTACCGATAAGGAAATAGATTTTGGGATTAATCTTCTATTGAATACTGATCCTATTTCTATTTCTTGTCATAGGATGACCCCCATTTAATTAAAAGAGATAAAGGATCAGTTAAAAGATTTTCTAGATAAAGGGTTCATTCATCCTAGTGTTTCTCTGTGGGGTGTTTCTATACTTTTTATGTGAAACAAAGATGAGTCTCTCTAGATGTTTATAGATTATCCTTATCTAACAAGGTGACAATGAAGAATAAGTACACTCTTTCTAGGATTAATGACCTTTTTTATTAGCTTCAGGATGTTAGATGCTTCTCTATGATTGATCTTTGTTCGGGCTATCATAATTGAAAATTAGGGAGGTTGATATTACCACGATTGCTTTCTGAACCTGGTATGGCCATTATGAGTTTTTTCTTATGTCATTCGGTTGGCTAATTCTTCGGTTGCATTCATGGATCGTATGAATTAGATTTTTAGGCAGTGTTTGGATCTATTTGTTATAGTCTTTATTAATTACATCTTGGTGTACTGTAAGAGTGAGAAGGATCATGACAATCACCTCTACATTGTGTTGTAGACTCTTAAAGATAAGAAGTTGTATGATAAATTTTCCAATTATGATTTTTGGTTGAATGTTATGACCTTTCATAGGCATGTTACTTCTAGTGAATAAATAATGGTGGATCTGCAAGAAGTTAAGGCAGATAGGAAATGACCTAGACCCATGACTCCAACTGACATTAGGAGTTTTCTGGGCTTGCCTGGGTATTATAGGAGGTTTGTGAAGAGTTTCTCTTCTATAGCTTATCCATTAACAAAGTTAATTCAGAAAAAGCTTAAGTTTTTATAGTCCAACACTTTTGAGGTTAGTTTTGAGAAGTTAAAGCATAAGTTTACTTTTGTTCCAATTTTAACCCTACCCCAGGGTACTGACGGTCTTATGGTGTATTGTGATGCATCCCCTATAGGAATGGGTTGTGCTTTGATGTAGCATGGTAGGCTTGTGGCTTATGTTTCTAGGCAACTTAAGGTTCATGAGAGGAATTATCCAACTCATGACATAGAGTTAGCGATTGTGGTTTTTGCTTTGAAGAACTAGAATCAATTTCTCTTTAGGGTGTATGTGGATATTTATTACAATCATAAGAGCTTGCAGTATGTGTTTACCTATAAGGATTGGAATCTTTAGAAGAGGGGGTGTCTTAAATTCATTAAGGATTATTACATGAGCCCTCATTATCATCCATGTAAAGTTAATGTTGTTATTGATTCTCTTAGCAGGTTTTCTATAGGGATCTTATCACATGTGGATGTTGAGAAAAGAGGATTGATAAAAGACATTAATAGACTAGCAAACTTTGGAGTATGTCTCCTGGAAACCAAGGATGTAGGAGTAATTATGCAAGAAGTGGTCAAGTCATCTCTTGGTGTTGAGGTGAAAGAGAAACAGTGGATCCCATACTTATGAATATTAAGGGTGATGTGGGTCAGTAAAAGGTTATTTATTTTGAGATTGGAAGAGGTGGAACCTTAAGGAATCAAGGTTGGTTGTATGTTTTTCATATTAATGGAATGCGGGTAAGGATTTTTATTAAGGCCCGTGAGTCAAGGTATAAATTTCATCCGGGTTCAACTAATATGTATCATGATTTGAAGGAAATTTATTGGTTGAAAGATATAAAGAGGGATGTGGATAATTTTATGGGCAAATGTATGGTTTGTCAGGAAGTCAAGGTTAAGCATTTGAGGTCTGGTGGCATGTCTCAGGAGATAGAGTTTCCTATGTGTAAGTAGGAGATGATCAATATGTATTTCATTATGGGTCTTCCGCAGTTTCGCAATTAGTATGATTTGATTTGGGTCATTGTTGATAGGATGACTAAGTCTGCTAACTTCTTGCCTGTGAGGACTAGCTACTTAGGAGAGAATTATGCTATATTGTTCATTCAGGAGATTATGATGTTGTATGGTGCACCGGTGTCAATCATTTTAGACCGAGGTACGCAGTTTTATTCTTGCTTTGGTATTCATTTCAGAAAGGTTTTGGTACGTAGGGAAACCTTAGCACTACTTTCCTTCCTCAAATAGATGGATAAACAGAACATACTATTCAAACTTTGGATGATATGCCAAGGGCATGCATAGTTGATTTTAAGAGATATTGGGTATACCATTTTATTCTCATCAAGTTTGCGTATGATAATAGTTATCACTCTAGATTGGAATGACCCTTTTTGATACTCTTTTTGGTAGAAGGTGTAGGTCTCCCAATTGGTGGTTTGAGGTTGGTGAATCTAATTTGTTTGATCCTAACTTGTTCATCAATCCATGGAGAAGGAAAAGGTGATTACAGAAAGACTTAAGACCACTTAGAGTCTCCAAAATTCTTATGTGAATGTGAAGCGGAGGGAGTTGGAATTTAAGGTTAGTGTTGGGTATTCTTTAAAGTTTCTCCTGTGAAAAAGGTTATGAGATTTTGGAAGATGGTAAAGCTCATTCCCTATTATATTAGTACATATAAGGTTGTGAGGAGGATTGGGAGTGTTGTTATTAAGTTGTATTTGCTTGCAAGTTTGGGTTTTATTCATCATGTGTTCCATGTGCCGATGTTGAAAAAGTATGTGGGTGATCCTTCTTTGATTGTTCAAGTGAAGGATCTTTGTTCTTTGGGTTTCTTATATTATGAGGTAGTCTCGAAGAATATTTTAGATAGATAAGTCCGTTAATTGAGGACTAAGGATATAGCCTCGGTAAAGGTGCTTTGGAGAAATCAAAATGTAGAAAAATCTATTTGGTAAGTTGAAAAAGTTATGATTGATAAGTACTCATTCCTATACCTCAGATTGGATGGAAGTGCTTGAGGTATGGTTTTCATTCTCCTTCTTGTGGCTTTTTTGAATTTGTCATTTGGTTGTGTGTATATTCTGTCTTATTTTTGGGCCAAGGGGTGTACTAACTCTTCATTTGGGGAAGAATGATCCTTGGGGAGGGGGGGAGGGGGTTAATGTAATGTCCTAGGTTTTGGACTTTGAAATTTTAAAATTTCTGTCGGCACTGCCCAGGAAATGACTCACGTGATGAGTCTTTAACACTCATCACGAATCATTAGGTGAGACTCGTTGTCCCACTTGTAGAGTTGCCGAAGGTTGCTACATGGATCATGGCTATACCTCACGATTTGTAAGGTCAAGTCACAAGTCGTGGAAAGTAACTTATGACCATAACAGTAAGGGGTCGATAATTCAACCGTCAGGTTACGAGTCTAGGTGATGACTCGTGGTCAAACAACATGAGTCGTAACGATATGGAGCTATTTTCCTGCACATTTTTCACTAAGGGTGATTTGGTATTTTCCCATCTTTACACATTACCCACGACATAAAACACCCTAATTGACCCTTTTTCCATCAGTTAACAAAATCAAAACACAACTCTTTCCTCTTAAATTCTTAAGCAAGGGAAAACTACGGTATTAATGGAATTCAATTTCGATTTTTGTCTGTTTCGGGTATTTCTGTCCTCCCTAACATGATTTTTACATAAAAGCATGTGTTTAATAATTGTTCATATGAATCAATTATTGCATTTTGAAATTGGGCTAAGGAATTTGAATGGTTATTACTTGGATAATTTTCTCATGGCTTTGAACTTATCATTCATGTATCATCTTATGGTTTATGAACTAAATTAGTGCATGGGTATGGGAAATGAAACGAGAAACATAGGTTTTCCAAAATTTTTGGATTCTAGTTTAGTAATGGTAACATCCTCAACCCACCCATATGAACTTCGCTTTCAATGAGGAATTTGCATGGTTTGACCCATTTTGTAACTATTGCATTATATTAATGAACAAACGGAATGAAATGGATTTAAGAGACCTTCGTGTCCATTTGGTTTCAAAATGAAACTTGGGAGTCAATTTGTTTAATTGGATTGGAATGGCATAATTTGACTTAGCTTGCAAGCATAATTGGTATGACAATACAAAAATGGTAATGCCTTAATAAATGACTCCTGGTTTAACGGATGGGTTAATGTGCATAATGGTTTTAATTAGGGATTAAATAGGGTTGTGTAGTTCATCATGAAGTCAGAGGCCCCATTTCATGACCCGAACTAGGGCCTAGCCTTGACAGGCATCTCAAATCTCTCATGGGTTGGATACTACCCTGTGTACCTAACCATGTGAACACAACATCCCCAACGTCAGATGAATTCCGAACATACAAAAAGATAGCATAAGAATAAGTCCAATGATATTTAAATCACATCTATAACCGATGATTGGTAACCTACCAACATCACCCAAGTCCACAGTAATCCAACAAATCCTTCTAATAAAAGAACCAAATACAGTCTTCGTCGGGACATGTCCCCGACTTTGACAATGACAATGATAATATTGATGATAATTAATAATATCAACTCAAACCTAATAATGTACATAGATGAAAATACTAAGACTTCTAGAGAATTCAAGCTCACCACTTCACCACAATGAACCGATAAACCAAGTCAATCCACCTAACTCTTCGCAGAAAGAGTAAAAGTATCTCAAGTGCCTGCATCGCATAGGGATAGAGCGTTCAGAGACGGTTAGCAGGGTGAACACTAGCATGATAGGGAACAAAATAATGTCAAGTCCTATCATTTAAATACCTATGAATCACATCATAATACATATATAAGTAATATGTGGATAGGGAACAAGGCTTAGTATGCACTTTGAAACTTAGCATGGATTGTGTAGCTCAATCGTCATAACATAAGAATACACCCATGGGCTATATCGGCCTAACTCTCCCCCAGCTGGTAGGGCTCTAGTGCGTGTGGATGCACAAACCAGAGGGTTTACATATGAACTATAGCGGACTCGAGCCTCCCGGCACATCAAGGTGACATAAGCACCAAATGATTTAGACCCTCGCGTCGGTAACTTCAGTTTCTATTGTTGGACCCTCGGGATCTCCACTTTCATGACTTAGATATACAACAATCATTAAAGAACAATTAAAACAATTAACACACCTCTCCATTCATTAAACCCTGATATAAATTTTTGCATCCATTGGTTGTATCGTTGTACCAACTACACTTGCAAGGTAACCTAAACATGTCAAAATAATTTTATCATTTAGGGAATTCATTGCCCCTTTGATTCAATTATACATTAGCTTAGGGAATTACACAACCCATAAGGTTAAATTAAAAATCATTACGCTTCATTAACCTTTCACATTATGCAGTGAATCAAGAGTAGTTTAATGTGCATATTTTTCATATTAAAAAACAATTTCACAGTAGGGGGTTAAGGCCATAACTACTTCAAAAGTCATAAATTAGGAGAAATCACAATCCCCTAGTTCATTAACCATACCCATGCACCCCACATGTTCAAAACCAAAATTAAAGCATGAACAGTCGTGTGTAAACCATGGGTAACATTATTCAGCAACAACCATTGAAAACACTCAACCCATGTTTCAAAACTGGCATCAATACCACATGAAAAAATACTTGAAAACATATGCGTTTAACAAATTAGCAATTATGGAAGAGTAATATGCCTGAAATACCAACTTTCACAGAAAGAATTCAACCCTTGAGCCCATGGATAACCTACTTTTGGGAACCCTAAGTATCTTGCTTGAGAGACTTGATAGAGTTCAGAGAGTGTTTGATTATGTTATGAATAAATAACCTCCGTCAGTGTTTTATGAACATGTGGTTTTAATTGGGTAAGAAGGGAATTGTCCAATGTTCCCTTAAATTAAAAGCTTATATTGAGTCTTAAGTGACTATGGGTCACTATACAACTCTTTGGGACTTGTTACGAATCATCTCCACAAGTCGTAGCCAGGACAGTCTACAGGGTGCTCACACACTATTTACCCTATGAATCAACTAATATGACTTGTAATGGGACCCTATGACTCACAGGGTCCAGTCGTAGTCAACATAGAATCCACTTGAGGCATACACTACACATCCTAATATTTGCTCCCAATGACTCGTGATATGTCTTTATGACTCTTAGTGAGCCACTCGTACTCAGAGTAGAACTTAGTCACACATACATTATTTAGGTTACGATTGGGTCTAATGACTCATCCTTTCTCTCTATGACTAGTAAGGTAAGTCCTAGTCAGGAAAGTGACGATAAAATTTTAGAAATTTTCAAGGACCAAAAACATGAGGCGTTACATACTCCCCCCTTAGGATAATTCATCCTCGACTGACAGAACAAAGCACTTATTAGCACGATTTGACCCTAAATACTACAACACTTACCTTTAACAAAGAGGAAAAACAAAGATACCAAGGAAATTACAATTTTCTTTAACAGAATAAGAAAACAAGAATGTTAAGGAATACACATACCTCAAGCATGATTATTCGAAATAGGGAACAAGAATGGATACTTAGATTTCATGTCCTCCTCAGCTTCCCAAGTAGCTTCCTTAACCTCTTGGTTCCTCTAAATAACCTTTACCGAAGCCACATCCTTGGTTCGCAACCGACGGTCTTGCTGACCTAAAATGTCAATCGGGACTTCCTCATAGGACTAGGAATATAAATAACCCAACTTTTACAAAGAAATGATCATTGAAGTATCACCCATTCACTTTCTCAACATCAAAACTTGAAACACCAAATAAATGGAGCTTAAACTAGAAGGCAACTCTAAGTCATATGAAACACTACCAACCTTCTTCAAAACTAAGTACAAACTCACATAACGGGGACTGAGCTTCCCCTTCCTTCCGAACCGCATCACTCCCTTCATGGAAGATACCTTAAGAAGAACCCAATAATTAGCATTAAGCCTATCCCAAATAACCTTTACCTTTTCCATTGCTTGGTGAACCGAATCATGGCCAAATAACTTATTTTCACCAACCTTATACCACCCAATAGAAGAACTCCACCTCTTACCATACAAGACCTCAAACGGAGCTACAACAATGCTAGAGTGATAACTGTTGTCATAGTCAAATTCTATAAAAGGTTAGTGGTCAACCCAACTACCACCATAATCAAATATAGAAGCCCGAAGCATATCTTCAGAGACCTATATTATCCTTTCCGCTTTCCTATCCGTCTGTGGGTGGAAAATGGTACCAAATGTTACCATAGTCCCTAAAACTTGCTAGAACAACCTCTAAAAGTGAGATGAGAACTGAGTACCTCGATAAAAAATGATAGAAACTGGTGCACCATACAACTTCACTATATCTTGGATATACAACTTTGTATAGTCCTCAGCAGAAAAATTTGTCCTCACTAGCATGGATTGAGAAGACGTAGTCATCCTATCTATGATGACCCAAATTGAAGCAAATTGCTGACGAGACTGCGAAAGACCGGTAACAAAATCCATTTTAATTATTTCCTATTTCCACACCGGCAGCTCAATCTCTTGAGTCAACCCATCGGGACACAAGTGCTCTACCTTCACTTGCTGACACACCATACACTTAGCCACAAAATAGGCCACATCTCGCTTCTAATTATTCCACCAATAAATCTCTTTGAGATAATGATACATTTTTATGAAACCAAGATCAACCGTAACCCATCAACAACGGGAGCCCATAATCTACTTTGGTACCTTAAGATACCATCACCAATAATCTCAAAAACTATCTACTTCTGCCTGCCCGCATCATTCTTGATTTGCATCAAGATACGCTCTAACACTTGCTTCTCCTTTACCTCATCTCTAAAAGATGACTTAGCCACCTCTTGAACAATTAGACCACCATCGTTGAAATCTAAGAGATGCACTCCTAGATTAGCCAAAGGGTTAATATCCTTCACTAAATCCCATTTCTCCTCGTCTATATAAGGTAAGCTTCCCATGGAAAACCTTCTAAGAGCATCAATAACCACATTAGCTTTACCTGGGTGGTAGTACAGACTTATGTCATAGTCTTTTAGCAAATCAAGCCACTTCTTTTGCCTGATATTTAGGTCTTTCTGAGTTAATACGTATTGCAGGCTCTTATGATTAGAAATATGTGTACGTGGACCTCATATAAATAATATCTGCAGATCTTTACTGCAAACACCACAGCTAAAAATTCCAAATCATGAGTTAGATAATTCTTTTCATGAACTTTCAGCATTTTAGAAGCATACACAACCATCTTGCTATGTTGCATTAACATAGAACCTAGTCCCACCTGAGACACATCACAATAGACCGCAAAACCATCAGTTACCTCAGGTAGTGTCAATACCAGAGCGGAAGTTAACTTATCCTTCAACTTATTAAAACCATCCTCACAAGCATCAAACCACAAGAACTTCACTTTTTTCTGAGTTAACTTAGTCAATGGGACAACAATAAAAGAGAAGCTTTCAACAAACCTTCTATATTAACTGGCTAAACCCAAGAAGCTCTAAAAGTCTATTGGAGTCATGGAGGGCACATCTTAACCACTGCAACTTTCTATGAATCCACTATGATCCCTTCACTAGAAACAACATGACCCAGATAAGTCATAGCATTTTACCAGAACTCACACTTTGAGAACTTAGCATACAACCGCTGATCTTTTAAGGTTTGCGACACAAGAAGAAGGTGATCAGCATGATATGCCTCACTCTTGGAATACACTAAAATATCATCGATAAAGAAAATAATGAACAAATCCAAAAACTAAAAGAATACCCTATTCATAAGATCCAAAAATGTTTTCAAGCCATTAGTCAAAACAAAAGACATCACTAAAAACTCAAAATGACCATACCAGGTTTGCAAAGTAGTCTTAGGAATATCTACCAACGTAATCTTCAACTGATGGTACCCAGACCTAAGAAAATTTTTGAAAAGTAATTAGCACCCTGAAGCTAATCAAAGAGATCATCAAACCTGAAAGTGGATACTTATTCTTCAGGATCACCTTATTCAGTTGGCGGTAATCAATACATATTTAAAGGGAACCATCCTTCTTATGCATGAATAGAACTGAAGCACCCTATGGAGACACACTAGGGTAGATAAAATCCTTATCCAAAAGATATGTCAATTGCTCCTTGAGTTTTTTCAACTCAATTGGAGCTATCATATAAGGAGGGATAGAAATTAGAAGATTGTCTAGAAGCAGATTAATCCCAAAATCAATTTCCCTATTAGGAAAAGTACCAAGAGGATCATTAGGTAACACTTTTGGATATTCACATACCACACGGACAGTCTACAAAGAATAACTTTCAGATCTAGAATCCTTAACATATACTAAGTGATAGAGGCACTCTTTAGAAACCAATTTTGAGGATCTAAAATACAAAATGAACCTTTCCTTAGGCACTAGGGAACTACCTTCCCACCCAATCACCAGCTAATAAGGAAAGTGAAAACTGACCCTTCAAGTCCGAAATCAAAAGTCGCATAGTACGAATGCCACCAATCCATCCCCAAAATCACATCAAAGTCTAACATGCCCAACTATATCAGATCCACCAAGGTCTCACTACCATAGAACAAGATTACACAACCCCTATAAACCCTTCGAGACATAATGGAGTCACCCACCGAGGTAGACATAGAGAAGGGATTCGCAAAACACTAAGGATCAAAGCCAAAATGGATAGCCACATAAGGGGTCACATAAGACAGAGTAGAACAGGGATAAAGTAGACAATATACATCATGAGAGAAAATTTTAAGCGTACTGGTTATAACATCGGGTGATGCCTCAGAATCCTAGTGGGTGGAAAGAGCATATAAATGATTTCGTACAGTGTTGGAGCTAAAAGCAGAGGTAGAACCCTTTGGTACATGAGCTGATGAAGTAGCAACAAGAATCTTATTTTCTCCAAAAGAAACCCTAGAAGGAAAATTACTCTACATATGGCCAATCTTTCCACATTTAAAGTATTTTTCCTCCCCTCTTAACAAACACTATGATGTACCTGACCACAAAATCTACATGAGGGATATGATGGAGCAGACTCAGCCCCACTAGCCTAATGCTAGGCACCCTATTCCCTGGAACTAACACTATTCTAAAAATAGCAATCACATGATGGCTTAGGATAAGAACCACCAGCCGTAGGGTAGGAACCAGAATTGTACCACTTCTTCTTAGATAATTTTACACTATCTCTACCACTCTCCTACTGACACACACCCTAATCCAAATATCAAAACTTCTTATTCTACCTTTTACTCACCTCTACTTGCTTTTTTTTCCTCTTCCACTTGTTACAGATACACTATAAGTTTAGAGATATCCATATCCTTATTCAACAAGGAATCCATGCTCTATAAGCTCAAATTATGGGACAACCCAGAGGTAGAATTCCTCATTCTAGCCATCATACCACATAACAATTCAAGAGCATAACACGATAGGTAATGAAACTTTAAGTGTTACTCCATTATTATTATCCTACCTTGCTTTAAATTATTAATTACTTATCGTTCACCTCCCTCAATTTCTGAGGAAATAAGTGATCAATAAAAGCTCTAGAAAGTTATCCCACAAAGCGGACTCAGCATCATGATCCTAAGATGCTCCTACTATTCATACCATTGGTATGCTACATCCTTTAATTGATATGAAACAAACTCTACAGCCTCTACATCGATAGTATGCATCACACGAAGGATCTTTTCCATCTCATCAATAAAATTTTGAGGATATTTCTTAACCTTAGAACCAATATTAGTCAGAGGACTCATCCTCATAAATCGGCCAACTCTAATGACCTCAGGGGATGGAGCGACAGAAGAAACACGATTAGTATGAGAAGCCACCAACTGGGTAAGTAAATAAGTTGATTGGCCAAACTCAGTATTAGACACATTAGCTTGAGATGATCGAGAAGGGATAAGGGGTACCCATGGAGCTCTATTAGGGCAATCAAAAACAGTGACCTTAGATCGAGTTTGAACTTTTTGAGTAGGATGAGCTACATCCACATTGTTCTCAAATAGGACAAAAGAGTTTTCTTGAGCATCAGACCTTCTAGGAAGCATAATAAAAAAAGTCAAACATATGGGAATTAGAGGAGATTAAAGACCTTAGACCTAAATACCACGTAGCCTCCCCTTTATAAGTATGGAGAGCTAAACACCCATAAAAAATACTCTACTTGACATGGCTTTATGGACACCCAATGATACTAAACCTAGGCTCTGATACCAACATTGTCATTACCCAAACCAAGGCCTCACCGTGATGGGCATCTCAAGTCCCACATGGACTAGAGATCACCCCCTGCACCTAACTAAGTGAACACAACATCCCCAACATTTGATAAAATCCAAACATATAATAAGATAGCATTATAATAAGCCATATGAAATTTAATCATGTCAGTAATCAACAATCGGTAATCGGCCAAACAACCTACCGATATCACCCATGTGGACAATAATCCAACAACACCTTCTAAAAGAATAACCAAATCTAGTCTAGGTCGAGACATGTCCCCGACTCTGATAATGCCAATGATATTGTTGATGATAATGACAACTATCAACTCAAACCTAAGAATGGAAAATGATGAAATTCCTAAGCATTATGGAGAATGGAAGCTTACCACTTAACCACAATAAATCAATAAACCGAGCTGATCCAAGCTTAATAGAGGCACTAAAAGTTCAAGTCCAAATCCTTGAAACCCCACTTGCTAACATATTTCCAATAATAGATTACCAATTAGCTTAACCAGTGCAAAACCATGAAGAAACCTTATCTATGTCGGGGATCAAGCCTCCTTGTCTGTAGTAATAAATACTACCCGAAGAATCATACTTGGTGTACAGATCTCAAGGCAAGTGTATAGGAAAGAATTGGTCAGAGTTATTCCAAATTCATGGATCAATAGTTACAAAACGCTGAGATTTTATTCTCAACATATCTGAACATTTAATCACATATCAGAAGTGATATCTCACCAGACATCTCTGCCTATCAGCATGCTTATCCCCATTGATACATAGCTGAAGGAAGAAAGCCCAGACAAAGCATATATCTCACAAATACTTAAAATATCCATGAGAGATAATGATTGGGTTCAAAATTTTAATCACAAGAGATATTGTGTACACTGGTTCAAATGTCCTTTTATTTGATATTGCCCATGGGTTAGCAATTATAGTTGTGCATATTATGATGCGGCCAGGCCAAATGGTAATGATAATGAATACAGGGATTTGGGTCATGCCAAACTTATAGAGGTACTAGAATAAATGAGAATGGTTATCCAATCTGTGACATATCTGCTAGCAATATTTGTACTATCCTTCATTGACTAGCAAAGAAGAGGAATAACATCACTCACAGAATAGATTACTCAATTAAGATACGGCACCATGAACCCACAAAGTATCCCAGCATGTTGTACTTCCTACATCACCACAAAAGCTATACCAACCCTTTTACATATCTCCATCAAGCTCATCTACCTCCGAGATACTTAGTTCAACTTAAGAAGATGAGAAGAGATCTAACCTTCCTAGATTCTCATGGAAAAGTAAAAAGGCCATGGTAGACTTCCAAAAAGCCGATGGGACACAAGGACAAGTCAAAAGGATAAAGGGCCCGTATGATATTGATATGATGAACTCATTGCCTACCATTCCACCTTATGATGACATCTTTTTCAGAGCTGGATGCTATAGTTCCAGATGTGCCACTAGATGAGGACTGGGATTACATCAAGCATGTTTTTCTTAATGGAGACCATGCCTATTCAGAAATCTTCTGGACCGATGATCCTTTTATGTCAGAATATTCCATCTCAGAGTTTGATACAATAAAAATAACGAATCATACTCCTTAGCTATTCCATAATGATCCAATTAAAGAATATTTGAATTCCCCCACTTCCCTTGATAATATTGACCCATAGGGAGAAGAAAAGCAACAACATTCTTAGTTATTTGATCCAGCAAAAATAATGATCTAAAAGTAAGATACGGATCAGATTCTTCTTACAAAGGATGAAGAAACCACTGTCATAATTACAACTAATCATGTTGATCAAGATACCAAGATAGATGTTTCTCTCTAGCTCTCAAAATATCTAGCAAGGCACAAGAGATACATGCAGTGCAAAATGTCAGAAAGAACAAACCTCTGAATAAGGAGCTAATGAACAGTAGAGATGCTAGATTCTCTAAAAAGAAAGATCCAGTGAAAGACAAGTGCTTCATCTACCATACAAATGAACACTTTGCAAAAACATATCCGAAGTCCCACAAGGTAAAAGGAGATGCTCCATCCTCAAAAGAAATGATGGATTATAAGTTCCCAATCGAAGAGGTGGTTCGTCACACTAACCCATACACCATTCTTAAATTTTTTTACAACACAGACACAAAAACGTTTCCCAAGGATATTCCATCTCTCTTAATTAATGGCCAACCTTATCCCCTTATTATCGATGACTTCTTGGAGAAGATATCATCACCCATTAGTGAATTTAAATTTAATTGTTTATCAAAATTGATAAAAGAGATCACCATGCTCACGAAAGAAATCAACATATTGTTTGACCTAGAAATACCTCATGTCAAGCTTAAGATGGGACAAGCCCCTTTAGGTCATCGCCTTTATGGACACTCGAGTTGCTACCTCAATACTAAATCGTGACATCATCCCTAGTGATTAATGGGCTCCTCATTTTAGGACCTTTGGCATAGCAGCAAAAGAAGGAGTCCTCAAAAGTAGAGTGATCAGAAGGTCGCCAATCATGATCAAATTCTTCCTAGGCATACTCTACAAAACAAAACTTCTTGGATCTAATATACCAATGATGGATCTGATCATTGGTTTTGACATTTATAGGAAATTAAAGAGCTGTCTCCTTATTCTGATAGAAGGCATAACCTTAATGGTCCTATTAAGGCCAATTCCACCATACTGAGGCTGTTCTGGATTGTCAGTAAAGATCAAGTAAAGAAGATAAGGAATTAATCGATAGAAAAATCATCTGCGAAATCCAACAAAGAGTTCCTCAAGAAGACTAAACATCCCTTATGGATCAATAAAGAATTCTTTACAAAGACTGATATTTAGAAATACTGAGAATATTAATCCCATAAAGGTAATTCATTCAAGTATGAATCCCAAACATCTTCAGCTTAAAAGAAGGAATGCACAGAACTCCTCAGATTCCAATGGGCTTATGAAGTATTCTATGTCAACAAGAACGCTGATCAAACAAAATAAAAACTTCATCTAGACATACATTACAAACCCCTAAACCACTTCCTTCAAAATGATAAATTCCCCACTCCAAATAAGCTAACCCTATTCTCACACCAAAAAAATGCCTTAAATTTTTCCAAATTCGATCTCAAATTTGGATTATGAAAACTAGGCATACACCAAGATGATAGAGCCAAAATGACCTTCTCCATACCTAATCACCACTACCATTAAAGAGTTATGCAATTTTAGCTCAAACTTTCCCTTGCATACTTCTAAAAGGCCATACCCGTACATTATTATTCGACATCGATGACATACTTCTATTTAATAACACCTTAAAGGAACACGTAGACCTCTATCGTCAATTCCATGACCTATTAAAATAGTATGGAGTTATGCTCTTAGAAAAGAAGATGACCCCTATAAAAGATATGATTGACTTTCTAGGGATGCACTTTGCCTATGGGTCTTCACTCCAGTACCACATATATGCCAAGAATTTCTTAATTTCCCAGTTGCTAACATTTTAGTTAAGCAGCTCTAACAATTCCTTGGTATGATTGATTATGTTTAATACTTTATTCCTAATGTATCTACCTATATATCACCACTCCCAAAGATGTTAAAAATAATCTCTATCCTAGGGAAAATAAAAAGATAATGCACTCCAGCCATCAAACATAGTGTCGATTAGTGGATGGAAGAAGGATGCGCAAGCTCATCGTCGGCCCCATCCAATACTACTTCTTGAAAGATGACGTTCAATGACATGTGAAAGGAAGTTACCCTCTTTAATGGGTTACCTTTTTTTAATGAGTTACACTCTTCTATAAGGAAACCCTATCAATTAGGTTACCTGCACAAGTGGGTTACTCATTCCAGTAAATTACACTCATCTTCAAGGAAACCCTCTTTAAAGAGTTACCCTTTTAGATGGATTTGTCTTGAAGCTATTGACTCAGCTACTTTAGAGATAAGGATCTTATGCACCTTCTTGCAAGAAGCCTACAAGCAGCTGATCCACCTAGTTGTAAGTTGCTGACTTACCTGCTATCACATACTATGACGTGCTAGCTACATTAGTGTTTTCTTTTATTTGGCCCATCTCATGTTAGTAAGGCAAAGTATGAATAAATATAAGGCATATCTAGTCATAACAGATAAAGCTTATCCCTTACTAAAGATTAAGAATTTTCTGGTCAAAACGGATAATGCCTATCCTTGCAAGATAGGATATGATTGTAATATTTTATTTTATATTTATCTGTAGAGCCTCCTTCTCCTATAAATAGAAGTATAGGCCTTTATTTAGAGGGATAATTCTCTCTACTTAGAGAGATTCATCTCTACTAAAATCTTTCTCTCTACCTAAAAACCTCTTGTATAGCTTTCTCTCTTTGAATAAAGATATTTGATGGGTAAACTCATTCTCTTGTTTTCTATCTTCCAAAATGATGGGTGTTTCGATCCTTTAGGTCATATTAGTCGGGTAAGGAAATACTTCAGTGAAGAACTTTTTGTGATTGCAATATGTAAATCTGAAGGTACTTTCCATAGATATGAAATAAAGTCAGCGTTGTCCATGTGACATAGGCGTCTAAGTCCTTTCCACGTATATGAAATGAAACTGGCTTAGTCTGCGCCATAGATTTTCAAAATGATATGATATCTTAGAAAGTACATGCAGATCTGAGGTCTACCTTAATACACCTTTTATTCCATAGACGTTAGAGGGCAATAGGCTAGGAGAGCCGCTATAAGACCTGTTTAGGTGACATATGGAATAGTTTTGTTCTAAGGAGATAAGATTTTATATGTTCTATGACTGACAGAGCAAGCCATCCTTTTCAGGGTTGTGAAATCTTTATTACCAAGGAAAACCATCCTTAACCGGATGCATAGCTCTATCATAAGAAATCTATGGTATGTCAATTATAAGCTTTGATTTTGTATGGTGTACCTCCTATATGTATGTGAAATTGCCTATCATGTTGGAAAGTTAAGACTCTATGTGTGGTCTCTACAAAAGCTTTGATTTTGTATAGCGTGCCGCCTACATAGTCGTGAAACCGCCTTCATGTTGGAAAGTTTGGAGCTCTATTGCTAGACACCAAGTTGTTGTCATTAGTAGTCTTTCATGTCTCGCTATCTCCCTATCTATTTGGCATCAGAGCCATCCCCACTCTTGGGGGGAGAGAGAAAGCAGGAGTTTACATACATATTTGCTAATTGCAAACACGTGAGTAAGCTTTAAATTTTTAGTTTTAATTTAGTTTTACTTTTCTCTGTCTTAGTTGTTAGTCTTATATCCGTAGTCTTCTATTTCAAGTTATCACTATCAAAGTCCTAATAATATTAGAGTCATAGTATTCCCATTATTAGAGTTAGTGTTTTCTAGTTATTACCACTTTCTTTTACATAATCGAATCGTAGTTTCTTTTATTAGATTTGAGAACAAATATTTGTTGAGTCTTATCCTTAGATCTTTAGCACAAATATATTGAGTTTTACTGTACACAAAAATATAAAAAGATTTTATTGAGTCTTTTTCCTTAGAATCCAAATACATTGAGTCTTTATAGTCCAGAAAACCACAAAGTCTAATCTGTCCAAGTCTCTTGCCAACAAAAATATGTCAACCAATCTTAGTGATATGTTGTCATATAAAAACGAGCCCCTATATTTGTTACATATGTTGTCCACAGAACACCACTTATCTATTACATACCCACCTCTACCAAACCCTTACTCAGTCGTTCGTAAAAAAGATATGTAATCTGTGGATGCAATCAACTCTATGGTTCAAGAAACCAAAAAGGAGTCGAGGAATATGTTGTTGCAACATCACTTGTCCAGCACCCTATTCTTATTACTCCAGAGGAACATTTCATATCCCTGCATTTGCCAAAAGACTTTCGACGATAGTGGAAAAGCATTGGATTTACTCATCTCCATATCCGTGCCGTACGAGTTTCCTTGACATATCAAGGGAGAAAAGGCCAACCAGTTGTGGTGCGTATTTCTCTTCTTGATACCACATTCAACAAGTACAAACATAAGAATTTGATTACATAAGATATCATCCTAGATGATGGTACAGTCTTTATCACCATGTTCCCCAACTTCAACATGCCGCTAACTGATCCATATCAAAGGAAGGCGTTAAAGATCTAGGTTTAGATTCTTAGAGCCCCACAGGTTAGAAATGTTATTCAGGCAACTCTGCACTACCATATAGCCTAGAAAGTTCAAAACCATAATATGAACCTATCTCCTCAAAGCAGTAAGAACTCTTTGTTCTTAAGCATAAATGTAACTAATGGAACCTCAGAATACATTAAGATCCCAAGAAACATATCGAAGGATAAACTAGTCAGCATTATCCCAGCTTCATGGGGAACCAAATATGAGAAGTTGAGAGCCTCTTCATAACCTCTCAAGTCTACTGATGATTTTGACCACCTTTATATAAATAAGCCACCTAGAACATCCTTCTACATCCCCATGTACAACTTAAGTAGTGATCTTTTGGATGTAAAGGACCCGAGAAGCATTCTCAGGTTCCTCACTAGCTTTATAAAAGAACATGATTGGATAAAGAACTTTAATCATAAGGGTCATAGTCTGATATGGTG
The DNA here is from genome assembly GCF_002878395.1 of Capsicum annuum. Classification (NCBI taxonomy): domain Eukaryota; kingdom Viridiplantae; phylum Streptophyta; class Magnoliopsida; order Solanales; family Solanaceae; genus Capsicum; species Capsicum annuum. The sequence goes on from NC_061118.1 coordinate 22,524,903, forward strand.
TAAATTCCCTTACTCGGTTCACCATAGAAGGCTAATTATGATTGTAAAAGCTGTAATAAAAAGGATGCAATGGCTACTTAATCTGAAGTCAACTGTCAGATGCTCCTGACGTCCTTTTCTCGATCCAGTCACATAAATTCTTTCCTAACAGATCACCACCCTACAGAGAATTGCCTAATTTAAGTTTTATAAGTACCATATGTAATCCAACCAGAAGGTGCTCACGCATCCACCCAATATGCCATACTTATCAGAACACTCGAAGATAAGTTATGGACCCTCCAGTCTAAAAAATATACACTAGGAACCCCATTTCTATATTTTTTTGATGACAATAAAAAGAAGCTACCTCTCTTGAACAACAAATCCAAAATTTGAAATACGACTGCGTTATAGTACAAAAAGCCTAAGCATCCATCGTATGTTGACATGGATATCCTCCACAGTGATTAGGACAAAATTTTCCACCTCATTTATCCATTCTATTCACATCAACTTCAAAAGATGAACAAAAGTCTTATACAGTATGGACAAGGAAAGATTCCATAGCACAAAAAGTCGAGATAGCACAAAAATAGGGTCTAGAAAATAAGGCATTCTAGCATGGTTCCATATGATGCTGATAAGATTGTCTCTAGATCTACTACAATCCTCTGTAGCCCAGAATCTATGATCCTAGCTAATAACCTAGAGATCCAGAGCACAGAAATCTAGAATGACGAACCACCAGGTAATTCTCCTATTCAGAGAGTAGCCCAGAATTATGATCCAGAAGAATAAATACTGGACATATATGGCCTATCAGTTGATCCAACACATATAAGGATATGATGTTGTGCAAAAAATTCAACCACTCTAGATGATCTCTTATAGATCCCTAAGGAGGAATCCCATAATGAAGAATAGGTCTCTCTGAAACAGTGCCTTCTCAAAGATAATCACAACGTCACTGACTTGACAAACCTCAATTAAGTTATTCCAAGTCTTGTTGTTCCAACGGATGATGATCTTGTGCCAACAGAGTCATCTCCTCACCCAGACTCTTATACTTCCAAGAAAAATAAGGAAACTTCATTCTATAACATCATGTCAGATGAAAGGTCAATATCTGCCCACTCTGGTGCGATATATGATGATCTGATTCTTAAGCTAGATGGGTCTCCCTAGCTCTCAAGGCGTCAAGCAAGGCATAATAGGTACATGCAGTACATAAGGGTCGTAAAGAATAAACTGTCAGATAAGGAACTGATTATCAGCAAAAACTCCAAATACTTCAGGAAGAAAGATCCAGGCATGAACAAATGCTTTATCTGCCATGATAGAGGACACTTTGCAAATTTATGTCGTATATCCAAAAGGGCCAAGAGTTTAGCTCAAACCTCAGAGAAAACTATGGCTTCTCAGTTCCTAGTTAAAGATGAAGCTCGTTGTGGTCTTCATCCCGATCCAAAAAATATTCTTGAATCTTCTTTTAATAAAGAGAAAAGAACATCTGAGGATGTATTTATTAATGGCCAACCACAACCTTTCATTAGTTGAAAAATATCTGATGCTAACGATGACTTCTGTGATGATGAATGTGTTAAAGGTAATGAATTCGCTTCACAACCATCATTCTAATCACCTGAGGAGGAATGTCTATCCATGTTCAGGAAACACTCTAAAGAACTAGAGGTCTCTAAATCAATCTCTGGTTAACATGAGATGACTAGTTATCTAGTCCCAGAAAGGAGGCAAGAACCAACAATAAAGGCAAAGAAAATCATTTCTTCTATTCTACCTTGGCCTCGGGACTTTTACACTCTCATGATAATGAAGAATCTGGTTGAAAGAGGATACATGATACTGTCATATTTCATGTCTAGATTCTCCAAAATTCTCATTGATATGTGAAATAAACTTATGGTTGTGGATATAAACATTTATCTCATTTCTCAAGACTTTGTCATTAATATCAGAATCATATGAGAATTCTTCTATAGAGACACGAACTCTATCATTCAGGCCACCTTCCAAGCCTTGAACAGTCTATCCAAGTAGATTCTCCAAGACAACCCATCTCTTTATCTTTATTACAGTAGGAATAATCTTATTATAAAGTCCAATTGCCCATGCTTTAGCCTTTTGAAGAGATCCTAGAGAAATTTGTGGTTAATAAGATTCAAACTACCTAGTCGTCCAGATGATAAGACTAGGGTGATCAAGAAAACTAAGTATTTTAGATGAACAAGATCAATAGACTGCAAGAAAAAGAATGATAATTGCTTCATCTACAGAAAACCTAATCATTATGAAAGAAACTGTCCTCAAGTCAAAAAAGTCAATGGAATCTGTCCACCTCATTAAAGAAATTGCTATCATACATGCATCTATCTTAGCAAAACGGACAACCTTGAATTGGTCTTCTCACTAGAAGAATAACCGATGGAGGACACCCTCTTCTCTGTAGATGTTTATGAAGAATCAAGAGATATCTATACAGATGATCTCTACCTTATATCTAGTACTAGAGAAGATAACTAGAAATTGGCTAGTCAGATTCTTATGTTCAACACATCAAAGATATTAGCTTAGGGAATAACAAATTTCCCTTAATATCTGTTCGACCAATATATGGATCAATTTGATCCATTTATGCTCTATTTAAGACAGACTTTCTACAAGTATCAAGTATTCAAAAGGTATAGCAAATCCACCCCAAAGTCGTTTGGAGAACAACTGGGATATCTCATATATTATGTGTTCATATCACTAGCCGATGACTTCCAGCAGGAACTATTATGGATTTTATGGTACCTATGCCACCAATACTACATCCTCATGGATCTCAAGTACTATGCATTCAGGCAGTATGACTGAATCCAACCCACTCTTTATGCATTCAATCATTATGACCGAATCTAGCCATCTCTTTAGAGATTTATGTTGGGTTTAAGACACGACAACACTAGATTCGATGCATCAATGATTTCTATGATGCAATGGTCTTCATGCTACATTTTCCTATAGGAATTACAGGCCATGATGTTCAGGCTTAGCTGGAAATTTCCCATGTCTATACTCTTCATAGAAGATGAATACTAATGAAGCATAACCTTTATTTTCTAGAAAAACAGATATATTTAAAAAGAAATCTTGCCAAGGAATAGGGAAAGAGGAACTACATTGACGATCATCTCTACTGTGATAAAATTTGACGAGCAGTAAAAGAATATCAACCATAGTATGAAATAATAAGATATGAAGTCACCAAATCCATCAAAAGCATATGGCTGAAAGCTCCCCTATCGGAATGCAAAGATACATTATCCAGCGAAAGGTGTTACTTCACCAGATCAATGAAGAGAAGCTAGGAAGGCCTAGAACACCTCAGAAAGAAGCACAAGGTTGATTTTTGGGTGGAAGTAAGATAAATGAGCTCATCGCTGGCCCCATCTAACACTTCCTGAAAGATGACATCAGATGAAAAGTGAAAAAAATTTACCCTGTCCAGTGGGTTACCATCTCTAGTGGGTTACCTTTTCCAAGGTTACCCTCCTCTCCAAGGAAACCTTGCCAGATGTGTTACCTTCAACTATGAGTTACCCTTTTCAGTAGGTAACCCTCCTCTCTAAGAAAACCCTCTTAGGTAGGTTACCCTTTTAGATAGGTTTGTCTTAAAGCTGCTAAGTCAGTTACTTTAAAGACAAAGAGCTTATCCACCTGCTTGCAAAATACCTATAAGTTACTGATGCACCTGCTTGTAAGTTGTTAACTCACCTTCTTGTATATGCTATCACATACCAATAATATTAGTATGTTTTATTTTTATTTAGTTATCATATATTAGTGGGCCCAACTTGAATGAAGTGGGTTGTAAATATTAGAATTGTGAGCCAAAAGATAAGTCTTATCAAGTTATAAAAGTTAAATATTATCTCTTACTAAAGGATAAGACTTATCTAGTCGTAATAGATAATGCCTAACTATTAGAAAATTGGATAGGATTGTAATATTTTATTTAATGTTTTATTCATAGAGTTTCATTCTCCCATAAAAAGAAGCATAGGCCTTTATTTAGAGGGATCATTCTCTCTACTTAGAGAGATTCCTCACTAATAAGATAATTCTCTCTACCTAAAAACCTCTTGTATAGTTCTCTCTCTTTCAATAAAGATGTTTATTGGGTAATCTCTTTCTCTTCTTTTCTTTCTTCCAAAGGGATGGGTGCTTTCATCCTTTAGGTCTAATTAGTGGGGTAAGGAAATACTTTCGCAAAGCACTTGTTGTGATTGCAATATGTAACTCTAAAAGTACTTTCCATAGATGTGAAACAAAATAGTCTTGTATTAAGGAGACAAAATATTTCATGTGTTCTAAGACTGACAATGTCAAGCAATCCCTTTAAGCGTTGTGAAGTCTTTGTTACTAAGGAAAACCATCCCTAACTAGATATGTAGCTCAATTGTAAGAAAGTTATGGTGTGTCAATTAAAAGCTTTGATTTTGTAGGGAGTATTGCCAATATAGACGTGAAATTGCCTATCATATTGGAAAGTTTAGTCTCTATGTATGTGGTGTTGATAGAAGCTTTGATATCATATGGCGTGCCACGTACATAGTCATGAAACCGCCTTTTATGTTGGAAATTTTAGAGCTCTGTTGCTAGCCACCTAATTGCTGTCGGCGATAGTCCTCTGTGCCCTACTATCTCTCTATTTGGTATCAGAGACATCCCTACTCTCACATGGAGGAAGGAAGTAGGAGTTTGCATTAACATTTACTGATTGCAAATACGAGCTAGCTTTATATTTTTATTTTTCGTTTAGTTTTACTTTTCTCTTTCTTATTTAGTATTAGTTCTGCAGTCTTCTGTTCACTTATCAAAATCCTATAAATATTAGAGTCATCGTATTACCATTATTCGAGTCAGTGTTATTACATCCAGCGTTTTTTACATAATCGAGTCATAGTTTCTTTTATTAGATTTTAGAGCAAATATTTGTCAAGTCTTGTCCTTAGATCTTTATCACAAATATATATAGTCTTATGGTACACAAAACTACAAAAAGATCTTATTGAATCTTTTCCATAGAGCCTTAGAACAAATACATTGAGTCTATATAGTCCAAAATAGACAAAAATATGTCTTTCCCTAATTATTCACCAGCTTCATCTACTTTATCCGGTTCGTATATGTTTTGCCTACGTTAGCAATATTTCTAACCCCTCATAGAACTTTGTAATGTAAATATGAGTATCTCTATGAAGAAGTGGTGTTGAAGCCTGAACAAGATATATCCTCCACATATATACCTCTACCTAATCCTTACTTTGCCTTTTCCAAAAAACAATGTAATCCATGGATGCAGATTCGATTCTTTGCATCAAAATAGGCCAGAAGGAGTTAAAGAATACTTTGCTGCGACAAATCTTTGCCAGGAAATACTTAAGACTCCAAATGACCATTTTATCACTCTTTTGATGCAATGAAACTTTCCACAATAGTGTAGAAGCCATGGTTATACCCATATCTATTTTGGTGTTATTGTTATTGCGTTGACGCATCATGGAAGAAAAGGCTAGCCATAAAGGCACATATTTCTCTCCTTGATACGAGATTCTGTAAATACAAATATGTGAATTTGGGTACTCTACAAATTATACTAGATTCTGGGGTAGTTTTTGTTACTCTGTTTCCAAACCATACCATGTCCCTCTCCGATCCAAGCTTAACATAGGCACTAAAAATTCTAGTCCAAATCCTAGAAACCCCATATGCTAACTTATTTCCAATGATACATTACCAATTATCTTAGCAAGTTCAAGACCATGATGAAACCTTATCTGTGCCAGGTGATAAATCCACCTTGTTATTAGTCATAAATACTAGCTAGAGAACCACCCTTGATGTACAAATCTCAAGGCAAGTGTCTAGGGAAGAATTGGTCAGAGTCATTCCAGATACATGGGTCAATAATTACAAGAAGCTGAAATTCTATTATCAGCGTCTCCAAACTTTTTATCCCATATCAGAAGTGAAACCTTACCAAACATATCTGCCTATCAGCGTTCTTTTCCCCACTAATAAATATTTAGAGAAACAAAGTTAAGACCTAACATATATCTCACACTTGAAAGATCCATGAGAGATAATGATTGGATTCAATAATTCAATAATGAGGGATGCAATTTACACTGGTTCATATGTCCTTTCACGGGACATTTTCCATAGGTTCACAACTATAGTTGTGCAGATTGTAAGGTGGATAGACCAAACCGTGATGATGATAATTTGGGTCATGCCAAACTATTTGAGGTACTAGAAGAAAGGAGGTTGTCTATCTAATCTATGATATGTCTGATAGAAACTTCAGTACTATACTTCATTGACCAACAAAGGAGAGAAATGGAATCATTCAAAGAATAGATTACCCTATTGAGATACGGCACCAAAAATCTACAAAATATCCAAGCATATGTCGTACTTCTAACATCACCACAAAAGTAACATCAACCGTTTTCCAAATCCCCATCAAACTTATCTAACCTCCGAGCAAATCAGTATGATTTGAGAAGATGAGTAGAGATCTGACCATCCCAGGTTCTTATGGAAAAGGAAAGAAGCCATGGCAGATTGGCAGTAAGCCAAAGGGACACAAGAATAAGTCAATAGGATAAAGGCGCAGCATGATGTTGATCTGATGAACTCAGTGCCTACCGCTCCACCACATGATGAAATCTTTTCAAAGCTAGATTCTATAGTCCCAAATAGTGACCAAGATAGACAAGATGAAGTGCCTCTAGATAAGGACTGGGGTTCCATAAAGCATAGTCTTCTTAATGGCGACCACACATGTCCTGGAATCTTCTGGGCTGATGATTATTCTATGCCAGAGTAGGCCATCTCAAAGTTTGATATAGTAGAAATAAGAAATCATACTCCTCAGTAATTCTGTGATAACCCAGATAAGGTAGATCTGAATTCCCCCTCTTTCCTTGATGACATTGACCTTAAGAGAGAAAAAGAGTAATGCCATTCTCAATCAATTTATCCTGCAAACATGATGATCTCAAACTATGATTTAGATCCTGTTCTTCTTAGAAAGGCTGACAAAACCACTAGCATGATTACCACCAATTATGTTTATCCAAATACCAAGCCAAACAATTCTCCCCAGCTCTCAAAATATCAAGCAAGGAATAATAGATATATGCAACATAGAAGGGCCAAAAAGAAGAATTTGTCGGATAAGGAGCTGATGATCAATAGAGATGCCAGATCATCCAAAAAGAAAGATCTAACAAAACACAAGTTCCATATGCTATGACAAATGAAACTTTTCAAAAACATGTCCGAAGTCAAAAAAGGCAAAAAATGAGGCTTCATCCTCATAAGAAACGATGGATTCTAAGTTCCCAATTAAAGGGGGGGCCTTTCACTCTAAAACAAATAGCATTGTTAAATCTTTTTGCAACACAAACAAAGAAATACTTCCCAAGGAAATTCCTTCTCTCCTCATTTATGTCCAACCTCATCCCCTAATTATAGATGACTCCCTGGCAAAGATATTATCACCCATCGGTAATGGTGAATTTAATCGGTTAACAAAACTGATGGAGTAGATCAACATGCGCATGGAAGAAATCAACATGATCTTCGAGGTGGAAACACCTCATGGTAAGCTCAAGATATATCCATCAAGATGGGACAAAACCTTTTGTCACATTTCAGTGATTTTTCCAGGGGTCATGATCCACTGTGGCTTTTGGGTTCCACCTTTTATGTAGGAAAGTTTGGAGCTCTGTTTCTAGCCTCTTAGCTGCTGTCGTCGGTAGTCCTCTATGCCTCACTATCTCCTCGTCTATTTTATATCAGAGCTATCCCCACTCCTGGAGGGAGGGAGGAAGTAGGAGTTTTCATACACATTTATTAATTGCAAACTCATGAGCTAAATTTAGATTTTTAGTTTTAGTCTTTATTTTACTTTGTCTTTGTTGTTAGTCTTAGATCTGTCCTTAGTTTTCACTTTCTAATTATTACTACCAAAGTCCTGTACATATTTAAGTCATAGTATTTCTATTATGAGAGTCAGTGTTTTCCAGTATCGTATTTTGTGTCTTGCACATAATCGAGTCGAAGTTTCTTTTCTTAGATTTTAGAATAAATATTTGTTGTGTCTTGTCCTTAGATCTTTAGCAAAAATATATATAGTCTTATTGTCTACAAAAATACATAAATATTTTACATTTTATTGAGTCTTTTCCATAGACACTTGGAACAAATACATCGAGTCCTTATAGTCAATAAAATACAAAAATATGTCTTACTCAGAGTCTTCTTCTTCAAGTGTGTTCATTCCCTATAAATCTCTAGCTCGATTAAATATGTGACCTACCATTACTAAAACTCTATCATGTAAATATGACTATCTATACGAAGTAGATGTGTTACCACCACAATAAAAAATATCCACCCCATATCATCCTCTATTAAACCCCAACTCTGCCTTTGCAAAGAAGATAAGTTAACCATGGATGTAGATCTGTTCTTTGGTACAGTAAAGATCAAAAGGAGTTAAAGAATAAATTGTTGCATCAAAACTTGATCAGCATCCTATTCTTTCAACTCAGGAGAAACCATTCATCTCTCTACAGATATTGGAAGATTTTTCACAGCAATGAAGAATCTAAGTCTTCACGTATATTTATTTTGGTGTTATTAGGGTCGTGTTGACGTATCACGGAATAAAAGGCCAACCAGTAGTGGCACGTTTTTCTCTTCTTGACATCAGATACAAGGAATACCAACATACAAATTTAGGACTTCATAAATCACATAAAATGCCGGGATTGACTTTGTCACTATATTTTCTAACTTTAACATGTCCCTCTCTAATCCGTATCTGAAGGAGGCATTAAAAATCCAGGTTCATATTCTCAGAACTCCACAGGTTAGAGAAACCATCAAGGTAACTCTCCACTACTAGGTAGCTTGGTGAGTTCAGAATCATGCTATGGATCTATCCCTTCTAGGTGACAAAAATTCTTTGTTACTAAACATAGATTCCACAAAAGGAACCACTCAATGTACTTAGATCCTAAGAAAAATTCCAGAGATGAACTTATCAGAGTATTTCCAGGCTAATGGGTCACAAACTATGAGAAGTTTACAGAATATCCTCAACCTCTCCAGCCCAAAAAAACTAACCTTTGACAGAAGATATGACAATACTGTCACGATCAGTTTTGACCATTAACACCTAAAATAGCCTCTCTCAAAACTACCTTCACAATCCATATGTATCAACCTTTTAATAACTTTCCACTATCGGCAAACCGAAATTCCTACACTAGTTCCTAAGTAGCTGCATGGAAGAGCAGGAATGGATACACTACTTCAATCATAATGGTTGATATACTATGCGACACAAATTTTTTTTCTCGGTCACTATCTGTGGAAGTCGAATTGTAGATGCCACATATGCTAGGGAGATACCTCACCCACTTCACCATAAAATAAAATAAGCAAAACCAAAAATAAGTAGCTTGCAACCAATATGCTCATGTTGTCCCCCATAGGCACCAGTTACTTAGATGACTTTCTCCAAAAAAACCCTTTGTAAATGATAACCTGAGCCATGCTCTAAAGATACCAGCTAAAACTGTTATCCTACCATCCGGAGAGAAAATTCCCCTCAGCAACATAAAAGCAACACTCAACTGGTAATCTAAAAATACCATATACTAGAATAGGATGTTGTTAAACATCAACCAAGCCATAAAAATATTTATCACTTACAAAAAAAGTTGGCAAGCAAAGTTGAAAGAATGAACAAAGAAGAAGAACAAGCATCCACTCAGCTTGATAGACTTATCCAATAGTTGTAACTTAGGCTCCAATCCATATAATATGCTAGATGTCCATCAAGCACCTCACTATCTCATTTTTTTAATCAATAATAAAAAAATGGCTTCTCTGAAAGACTAGATCCAACACCTGAAACATGATTGCTTTCAACCTCAGAGAACCCACAACTTACTACCAAAGCCAACCTTGTTCCCTATGTCGCCCCATACATACTCTCAACCAAAGATGAGCTATATATTTCCCACTACTCCTTCAAGTTCCCATATGCCTATGTAATCATCCTAAGGATCCCAGAGATCTCAAGGTGAACAAGATTTTAACATTGGTAAGCTTGCTTGGCTAAGAAAAGTGGCCACTACTACAAATAGAAAAGTTAATGCCACCTAGAAGCAGTCTTAAAAAAGGATGAAATCTGATACAGACAGAGGGACCATGATAATCTCACACCACAAAATCACTTTTCTAGATAAAAATATGATAATCCACCAGCCAGAAGTCCCGTACAAAGATAAAGAATTAAATACCTTGATGAATAATGACCTTCTCACCCATAATTGTTTTCCATCCCAACGTTATCGAGATACTGATTCAGATCAACTCGTCCCAAATCTATATGGCTTTAAACTTAATAATGATGTAGTTCCAGATCCACAAGCCACAACAGATATTGATCAAGTAGAAGAATCTCTAAAATGTGATGAAAAGATCAAGGATGATGTTTCATCTGATACGAATACATACTCTGACACCAGTGATAACTTTCTATCTAATGGATTTATGTAGGACAATGAGGAATTTATCAATTCACAAGAGTACATTGAGGACACCCATGAATCCTCAATTGAATCTTAAGAAGAATACTATCCACCAATATACATAAACCATTCCAAGGAACCAGAGGTCTCTAAAGTTGTCAATAATAATAATGGGATAACGGATGATCCAATCCTAGAAAGAAGTCCAGATCCAGGCACACTAGTAAAGAAAATCATGGGAACCAGATTTCACACTTTCACCCTCAATGAAATTAAGATTTTAGCCTAGCCCCAAAAGATATGCGACTTCTACACTTGGATGTCTTCGAAGAATCTAGCTAAATGAGAGAAACATATTATACTCTCTAAGTTCACATCCAGATTGTCTGGTGTACTCTGATACTGGTGGAATTCTCTTAGGATTTTCAATAAGAGCACTTGTTTAAAGTCCTAGGACTTTGAATTTAACATCAGGATCTTTCACGAGCTCTTCAATGGAGATGCAGGCAAGAGATAAGAAAAATTCCAGTGATAGCTCTTTGAGATAAACTGCTTATCGTTTGATAGAAATGTCATAGATATCTACTTCCAAAAGATGGTGAACATCTACTTTGAGTTGGGCGGAGATCACAGCCTTAAGAAAGCCTTTGTATCATTACTACCAAAGATGCTAATAGGCTACATGATTACAATTGTGGAGGAGAAGTTAAAATCCATAATCGTACCACAGATTGGCTATTTCAAGCATGCCAACTTCCAATCTATGGATAGTATATACACAAGGACATTCATACTGAAGTAGATTGTCTATAAAAATCTAGCCCTCAATTAAGTACCGAATAAGACAGCCATAAACTGGCTTGTTAGATTCTTATGCTGAATATATTAGGAATATTATCTTCCAAAATAATAGACTACCCTCTAAATTTGTTTAACCATTATGTGGATCCCTTTGATCTATCTATTCTCTAAGAAAGAAGAACCTTTTACAAGCTTTAAGTTTTCAGAAAGTACAGCGGATCCATCCTTAAGTCATTTACAGTGCACTCAGAATATAGTTTTACCCATGTGTTCATATCACTAGCCAATGACTTCCTGCAAGAACTTCTTTGGTAATTCTGGTATTTGTGCCACCATCAATATATTCTCATGGAGTTTAAGTGTGATGCCTTTGGGCATTTTGACCGGATCCATCCATCTCTAAAAAGATTTATGATATGGTTCAAGCCAGGATAATACTGGATTCGATATTATAAAGATTCCTATATTGCACTAGTCTTCATGCTGTATCATCCCATAGGAATCGCAGGCTACAAAGTCCAAGCTCAGCTAAAAATTTCACTCATTTGGAAATTTCTTGTGTCTATACTCTCTCTGGTAGATGAATACTATAAAGCACAACACTTTATTTTCAAGTATAAAAGAGAAATTTTGAAAGAAATCTAGCCAAAGAAATGGGGAAAGTGTAACTACACCAATGATCATCTCCATTGGCATGAAGTCCGACAAGAAGCAAAATAGATGAAGTCACCAACTCTATTAAAAACATATAGTTAAAAGCCCCTCTCCTTTTATGGAAATGCAAAGATTCATCATCCAACTGAAGGAGTTAGTTCACAAGATTGATGCAAAAAAGATTGAAAGGCCAAGAACACCTAAAGCAGAAGAACGAAGTGTATTAGTGGATGGAAGAAGGATATGCAAATTTATTATCGGAACCATCCAATGTTTTTGCCTAAAAGATGATGTTGGATGACATGTGTAAGAAATGTTACCCTCTCTAGTGAGTTACCCTTTCCATTGGGTTACCCACTCCAATGAGTTACCCCTTACAGTGGGTTACCCTTCTCTACAAAGAAACCTTATTAGATGGGTTACCTTCATCAGTAGGTTACCTTTTCTAGTGGGTTACCCTTATCTCCAAAGAAACCTTCTTCAGTGTGTTATCCTTTTAGATGGGTTTGTCTTGAATTTATTGACTCAACTACTTTAGGTACAAAGAGCTTATGCACCTTCTTTTAAGAAACCTACAAGTTATTGATCCACCTATTTGCAAGATGCTAATTTACCTACTTGCATATTCTGTCATATGCCAACAACTGAAACACCCTAGGTTTTGGACCCTTAGAAAATTTTTTATATTTTTGTTTTCTGGACAACATACAACTGGTGGGTAAGAATCATATAATAAGGTACGAGTGGTATGCCTTGGTTGTATACGGAGGAGTGTTGGTTGGTAGGTTGGATTGGTTTCTAAAATGTGATGACTTTGGTTGGTACAAATCTTGTGGATTGATATGGGTTGTTTGGTTTAGGATTTTCCTTTACTTGATCTAAGACTTAGTAAAGTAACTTGGATCTCAGTATGAGGGGATCACCATAAGCTGTAAGTTAGGGTATGAGTCATACCATAGACTTGTATGGTGGACAATAATCAAACCTCTTGTGATTCTATTCTACTCAGGGTATGGGACAAGGTTAGTATTCGTATTCTTGGGTAAGACTTGTTTTAGGTAAATTATATGTTAGATAGTGTTGGGTCCAAGAAGAAGGACTAGGGTGCGAGAGGTTGTTACCACATTTATTATAGGGTATGACTAGTATGGTATAGTCATACCCTATGAAGGGATTTTTATGTAGTTTAATTGAGGGCAATCTGGACATTTCCCCACTTAATATTTCAAGGCCTCACAACTCCTAAACCACTTGGGAGTTTATTTACCTTATTATTCTATCATTAAATGCTTAGAAAATACTTTTAAATACTCTATGATTCCCTCTAAGGCTTTTAGGTGAGGGAAGGCTAGGGTTTCACTAAGGTGATCAATTTGGGGCTAGATTGGGTAATTTATATCAGTCATTATCATCATCTAAGGAAAGTCATGATGTATATAATATTTTTATGGCATGATTATTGTATGATTTTAGGGTTTTCAAATACATATTGAGGGTTTGGTTTTAAATACTTGGTTATGGTTTTTCCATGTTTTAATTATGCTTTTACATGCTATAATGGTTTTTTGGATAATTGGTTGCATGGGAATGATTCATTGGAAATTAAAATCGATTTTAGAAATACTATGCCCCTAATATATTTGATAAAATGCCTATGATGATGCTTTTGCTATATTATTGGACTTTTAATAGAACTATTACATGGTATTGTTTGATAAAGGGATCGTAAATGGTTTAACTGGTTTGGAATGGTTTGATGGTAAGGTTTGGTGATCATTTTATGGTTAATTGAACATCCTTGCAAAGTACAAAGGAATCCCCCAAGTAAAGATATTAATGAATAACTTATGGGGTACATTAGATTCCCCCAAGAAAACATAATAATAGAACACTTATGGGGTACATGGTACTCTACCAAGTTAACTCGGTAATGTAATCAATAGGTACATGGGAATCCCTTCACATATAAATGTTGTCTAAGGACATTGCTTGAAATCTATAATCAGTATGACGATACCACTTCTTATATCCTTGGTTAATAATAAAGGAACAATGGTTTAGCTGGTTTGAAATGGTTTTAATTGGGTAATAATGGTGGGGTATGATAGCTAACCATGAAGGTATGAGTCCAATAGACGGACAATGGAAACTCATGTTTGTTGACATGACTGGTTGATCATAGCAAACATATATGATACTATGATGTACATGGGAATCCTTTAAGTACATTGTACATATGTATCATGGAGAGCGAAGGGTACTTGGGAATCCCCTACTCTTACGGTATCTTCGGTTCATGCGGCTACAAGCACTGGGGACCATTCAGGGGGTTACACTGGACCCATATAGCATGTGGGTAGTACTAGGACAGTTATTCTACACATACCCAGTTTAACAGAATTAAAGTCATGTTAAACCCGATTCCCTTTCCCAGCATGGTTATATATATTATATGTATTATTTGTAGGAATATGGTTGGCTTACTTGGTTTTATTAGATGGCATTATTTTATCCTTATCCTCAGTACTTGCTTGTGTTCACCCACTAACCCATCCATAGGCAGTTGTATCCCGACACAATACAGGAACTAGCCATTTTAATCCTCCTATTTAGTGCTCGAGCTTCTGGATCAACTTGATTGAATTTAAGTAGTGAGCTTTCATATTTTGGAAGGATCCATTTCATGTTCATAGATGTTTTTACATACTTTAGATATTTTATGGATATTGGTTTCGGCTATAGTTAGGGGTATATCCTAACTAGGTGTCAGCCTTAGTATTGGCCTTGGTATTAGGGATGATATTCTTGAGCTAAATTTCTCATTATTCCATCCTTTTGTATTATGTTATGGAACTTGGTTTGGTTATAGTTTGGTTTTGGCTTATGATTTTTATTTGGTAATGGTTATCAGTTGGGCTTAAAATGATTGGGCTTGTTTGGATTGCTCTAGGTCATAGACCTATCCCAGAGTCTGGGTTTGTAGAATACACGTTATCTTGTTATGCATTGGAATTTATCCGACTTAGTGTATATGCTGGATTGTTTGGTTGGGTATCAGCAGTGGTCTTTAGTCCTAGTTGGACTTTAGATGCCCATTATAGAAAGGCCCATGGTCAAGTCATGTTATGTTGGTATCAAAGCTTTAGTTTCATAGTCAATTGGGAGTCCGCAAAGCCATGCCGAGTATAGTCTCTTTTAGGGGTATATAGAGCGCTACACTCATAAGGGAGAGGCTACTAGGAATTTAGGACTATTTCACTTTCTTGGTATTCTATTTTTAAGACACAAGGTCTAAGGTTCTTTCTAGTCCTGGTTTGTTCACTTTTCAGATCATGCCTCAATGATCTGAGATGCAAGGTAACTCTTCTATCCCAATTGGGGACAATATTGATGGGGCTCGTACAACTCTGGGGATCCATACTCAGTTTAAGGGTCCAGTCCCTGATATTTTTAGAGTTCCACCAATTGCTACTAGTCCTCCTTAGGGTGAGGTGACTAATGCAGAATTTTGTCAATCTATTCATATTATTGCTCAGTTGGTTGTTGCTCAGGCTGAGCGGGGTGTAACTATTGTTTTATCTGTTGAGGCCATAAGGGTTGGTTAATTTATGAAGATAAATCCTCCCACTTTTATGGGTGTGAAGGTGGAGGAGTATCCTCAGGGTTTCTTGGATGAAATATAGAAAATCTTTAGGGTGATATATGCCACAAATGTGGGATGGGTAAATTTTTATTCTTACCTGCATAAGGATGTGGCGTACCAATGTTACAAGGAGTGGGATACGATGTGAGGTGCTGTTGAGGAGCCAACTTTATAGGAGACTTTCTCTAATACTTTTCTAGATAGCTTCATTCCTTAGAAGTTGAGAGAAGTAAAAGTGGAGGAGTTTGTTAATTTAAGGCAAGGAAAAATGTTTGTTAAGGAATATGCCTTGAAGTTTCAACAGTTGTCAAGGTATGCTTTGGATATGGTGACTGATATGCAGGAAAAGATGTGAAAGTTTTACTTCTGGACTGTCTTGAGTGTTTATTCTTAAATTCAAGACTACATTGCCGATCAAGGATATGGATATTTCTAGGTTGATTGTTCATATACAGCAAGTGGAGAAAAAAAAAGAGGAAGCAGGCTGAGTTTAGGGAAAAGCATGGTAAGAAGTTCAGGTCATCTGAATAAGGTAGTATTTAATAGTAAGGTAGTCGAGATGGTGGTAAGTGTCCAAAGATATAAGTGGGAGAGCTCTAGTTCTTTCTCTATGGCTTGTGCTCCATACCCAAAATAGTTGGGTGATTGGCATCAGTAGGGTGGCAATAATTTTTTCACATAGAGTGCTAAATCTCAGGTAAGTGGCCCTCAGTCTACCTCATCATGCCTTCTTTATGGGTTCTGTGGTAGGATGCATAAGGGTTTCTGTGATGAGGGAAGGGACAAATATTTCAAATATAGCCAGACAGGACATATATTTAGAAACTAGCTGGTTGGTAAAGGTGATTTGGGAGTGAGTAATGCTCCTATTAATTCATCTTCTACTCCTGCACCAAAGGGTTCTGCTTCTGCATCTGTCTCTACTTCTGGTACCAGTGCAGGTCAAAATAGGTTATACGTTATTGCAACTCAGCAGGAATCTGAGGCATCACCTAATATCGTTATTGGTATTGTTTGCTTAATTTGGGGTCCACTCTTTTAAATGTGACCCCAGTTTTGGATGTGTATTTGGTTTTGATCTTGAGGTTATTCCTAATGTTTTTCTCTTTCTACCCTGGTAGATGACTCTGTGATTGCTAAAAGAGACTATAGGGGGGTGTTATTTTTTGGTATTAGGCATACTTTGGTGGCTTTGTTTGAACTTAATATGGTGTATTTTGACATTATTATGGGGATGGATTGGTTATACTTTTGTTACGCATCCTTAGATTATCAGACCCGTAAGTTTGTCTTTAGGTTTCCTAGTGAACTGGTTATTGAGTGGGAGAGTGGTTCCCTGGATCCTAGGGGGAGGTTTATTTTTTATTTTAGAGCTCAAAGGTTAATCTATAAAGAGTGTCTCTATCATCTGGTTTGGGTTAAAGATTCTAATTCAGGAGGTCCTTCTTTATATTCGGTCCTGGTGGTAAATGGGTTTCCTGAGGTCTTTTCTAATGATCTTCTTAGTGTTCCTCCGAATAGGGAGATTGAGGTTGATATTGATTTAATTTTGAACACTTATTCAATATCTATTCCTTCTTATTGAATGGCTCCATCTTAGTTGAGGGAACTTGAGAAGCAACTAAAGAATCTTTTGGATAAGGATTTTATCTGTCCTAGTGTTTCCCCTTGGGGTGCATCAGTTTTATTCGTTCACAAGAAGGATTATTCCTTTCGGATATGCATTGACTATCTATAGTTGAATAAGGTAATGGTTAAGAACAAATTCCTCTTCCATGGATAGATGACTTGTTGATCAATTGCAAGGTGCCAAATTCTTTGTGGAGATAGATCTTCGGTCTAGGTATCATTATCTTAAGATTAGGGAGGAGGATATCCCTAAGATGCCTTTCAAAACTCGATATGGGAAATTTGAGTTCCTGGTTATGTCATTTAGTTTGACTAATACCCCGACGATATTTATGGATTTGATGAGCATGGGTTTTAGGCAGTTTCTAGATTTTTTTGTCATTGTGTTCATTAATGACATCTTGGTGTATTCTAAAAGTGAGGTGGATCATGCTAATCGCCTCTGTGTGGTGTTGTAGACCTTGAAGGAGCAACAGTTTTATACCAAGTTCTCCAAGTGTGCATTTTGGTTGAACGCTATAACTTTTCTTGGTAATATTATTTCTAGTAGTGGGATCATGTTCGATCCATAAAAATTGGTGATGGTTAAAAGGTGGGCTAGACCCACAACTCCTATCGACAGTCGGAGCTTCTTGGGTTTGGCTGGATATTATAGGCGTTTCATGGAAGGCTTCTCGATGAGAGCTTCCCCATTGACTAAGTTAACTCAGAAGAAGGTAAAGTTTTCTTGGTTGGATGTTTATGAGGGGAGTTTCAAGAATCTTAAAGATAAACTAAAGTCAGATTCAATTTTGGCATTGACTGAAGGTAATGAGAGATTTGTGGTTTATTGCGATGTGTCCAGAGTGGGACTTCATTGTGATTTAATGCAGCATAAAAAGATCATTGCCTATGCTTCTATGTAGTTGAAGGTGCATGAGAGGAATTATCCTACTCATGATTTTGAGCTTTTGGCAATGGTTTTAACTTTAAAAATCTTACAAAATTATTTTTATGGTGTGCACGTGTACATCTTTTTAGATCATAAGATTCTACAGTATGTGTTTACTTAGAAGGAGCTAAATCTCAGGCAGAGGAGATGGTTGGAGCTTCTCAAGGACTATGATATGAGTCTTCACTACCACCGAGGTAAAGCTAACGTAGTTGCTGATGCTCTTAGCACGTTATCCATGGGGAGTTTGGCTTATATGGAAAAAGGAAAGCAAGAATTGATGAAGCATATTCACTGCTTGGCTAAACTTAGAGTTTGTCTCGTGGACTCCAATGATGGTGGTGTGATGGTTCAGGAATTGGTTCGTACGTCTTTTGGTGCATAGATCAAGGAAAAGCAAATACTAGATCCTATCTTGATGAAAATCAATAGTGATATCGATGGGAAAAAGGTAATAGTGTTTGAGATCAGTGATGATGGTACCTTAAGGTATCCAAGGGCATCTATATGTTCCCGACGTCGATGATTTGAGACAAAGGGATTTTGCTAAGGCGCACGAATCACGCTATGTTGTTAATCTCAATTCGATAAAAATATATCATGATCTCAAAGAGATGTATTGATGGAATGGTATGAAAAGGAATATGGCTGATTTTGTGGCCAAATGAATGGTGTTTCAACAAGTTAAAATAGAGCACATGAGGCTTGGTGGGTTGTATTAGGAGATTGATTTGTTAGAATAAAAATAGGAGGTAATCAATATGGATTTCATTACCGGTCTTCCTCAGTCTCAGAACCAATTTGATTCGATTTGGGTCATTGTGGATAGGATGACAAGGTCCTCTGACTTCTTAAAGGTGCAGACCTGCTTTTTAGTTGAGGATTATGCGAGGTTGTATTTTCAGGAGATTGTAAAGCTGCATGGGGTACCTATTTTGATTATCTCTATTCATGGTACACAATTTTCATCTTACTTCTGGTGGTCTTTTCAGAGGGGGTTGGGTACTAAGGTTAACCTGAGTACTGCTTTCATCTACAGACGTTGGAGGATATGCTTTGGGCATATGTGATTGATTATGGTAGCAATGGGGTTGAGCATCTACCTCTTCTAGAGTTCGTTTATAATAATTGTTACTATTCTTGTATTGGAATGGCCCTTTTTAAGACATTATATGGTAGGAGGTGTAGATCACCTATTGGGTGGTTTAAGCCTTGTGAGGTAGATATGTTCGGTCCAGATTTGGTTTATCAGGCTATGGAAAAGGTAAAGGTGATTTGGGATAGGGTTAAGGTTGCCAGAAGTCTCCAAAAGTCCTATGAGGATGTAAGGCATAGAGACTTGGAGTTTAAGGTTGGGGATAAAGTGTTCCTAAAGGTATCTCCCATGAAGGGAGTAAAGTAGTTTGGTAAAAAATAGAAGCTCAGTCCTTAGTATGTTAGTCGTTATACGGTTTTGTGGAGAAATGTTAATGTGGCATATGAATTGGAGTTTCCTTCTAGTTTGAGCTCCATTCATTCGGTATTCCATGTCTCGTTGTTGAGGAAGTGTCTTGGAGATCCTTCTATTGTGGTTCCTTTGGAAAGATTGGGTATCTTAGATTATTTATCTTATGAAGAGGTCTCGGTTGGATCTTGGATCGGCTGGTTCATTGGTTACGGACCAAGGATGTGGCCTCAGTTAGGTAACTGTGGCGGAACTACAAGGTGAAAGAGGATACGTGGGAAGCAGAAGCAGATATAAAGTCCAAATATCTGCATTTGTTTTCTACATAGAATATTTGTATGAAAGGTATGCATTCTTGATCACATCTTTATTTCCTATCTTAGTTAAGGGTTAGAATAAATCCTTACATCTTTATTTCTAACTTGGTTAAAAGGATGGGTTGATATTTGATAAAATTTTTAAACTTTTTATGCTACTCTCCTCAATTTGTTAAACTAGAATTCGATAGTTGTTAACACAAGTCCCTGTGGGATTGATAGTCGGCATTCTTGAAGGCCACTAAACTACTTGATAGACTACATACACTTGTGTGTACGTTTGGGTGCTGTCACCAAGTCATACCCATGTATACGACTAGTACCCTTGACCCGTAGCCCTGAGAGAATAGAATCACAAGAGGTTTGAACTCTGTCAACTATATGAGTTCATGGTTCGACTCATACCCTAGCTTACGGCTCATGGTGAGCCCATCGTACTCAGATCCAATTTATTTTACTAAGTCTCAGATCAAATAATGGAAAAAATCAAACCAAATGACCCATATCCAACCGTACGACTCGTACCAACCCAAGTCGTAACCATTCCAGAAACTAATACAACCTACCAACCAACACTACTCAGCATAAGACCAAGGCATACCACTCATACCCCATTATACGATTGGTACCCCACAAGTCGATATTGTCCAGAACCCAAAAATCTGGAAAATTTTCTAAGGGTCCCAAACCTAGGGTGTTTCAGTCTTCCCCACTTGGATCATTCATCCCCGAATGACGAACAATTTTTTTCAAACACAAGCACCATTCATTTGTATTAAATTAAAAATAAACTAAACTAATGCGGAAAAGTAATGACTTAGGACAAACAATGGATAGAAGCCCAGGGTTAAGTATTACAAACAATCATACTACATTATTGAAGTTCATACGTTAAATGTCTTGTCTTGGTTGTTGATTCGTAGGGTTAATTGCATTCTCATGGTCACCCGATCTCTAATCCTTTACCTGAGTTGGACCTGACAACTATATCGTTGAGCGGGGATATAACAATCCAATTAAGTTCTTTAAGCTATCATCCTACGTTTGAATCAAGTAAGGCTTCTAGGTACATAAATGTCCTAGATGCTAATTCAAATTCCTTATTTTATAAAGAAATAAGAACCATACTTTGTCTATTCCCACATTCTATCTCCCTATTCCCTCTCCCGAGATCGTAAGGTTGACAATACATGGTATTCTAAGGGTGATCAATCCTTAAAATAATTAAATTAAGAAAAAACAAACGACCATAATGATAAGCAATTAAACAAAATTAATTCAAAACGAAAGTAGTCATGATCTTGGCCTTAACCCAGGAAAGGGAGTTTAGCCTTTAATGGAAATATTCATCATCCAATCCCTTGGATTGATGATACAAACCATAAAGGACCTAAATTAAAGAATGATAAAACCTAAAAAGGAATTGTGGTATTATCCAATATCTTCTAAGGACGTCCAAAAGTGATTAAAAATGTGCGTAAATATGTATTTATAGAAATAAGGTAAGTCCAAGCCGTGTTGGACAAGGATTCAGCGTGCAAGTCAAGCCTGGAATAGAGCACGTGTCACGGGCTCCATTGCACCATTTTGGAGAGTGCATCGCGGGATCCATTGCACTGCAATAGAACCTGTGTCATGCGTAAATTAAGGATACACGCTGTTTTGGGTGCCTTATGAGTCTTTTCATGTGTATCATACACCAATACACCATTCCACGCATACTCACTCACCCTGGACATTCTAGGTGTCCAAATTGAATCCAAGTTGTGTATTGTGCTTTCGTTTATCCATTCCAAGCCTTTTTGAGTTTTTTACACTTGATTTGAAGTATGTATATCCTTAATATATCATAATAATCCATTTAAAAAGCATACTATATCATTAAATAGAACAATTTATAGCTCAAAACAACACAACATTCAAGACAGAGAACTAGAAACACGAGCTAAGCATAGGCTTCATTCACTTTGATTTCTAACTTATTGTTTTGACTCTTGTCTTGATCCAATTGACTCTTGAACATTACCAACAAGTTTATTCACATATAAATATGCTATAAAAACTTTAGGAAATCATTTAACACGTTAGAACCCAACATGATATACTAGACAAACACCTAGCTCAAGCTAGTCACACTAGTTTTCTTGATGGAACTCTGAATGATCAATTTGAATCAAAACTCATGTGAAAACACTATTAAATATTGTAAACAAATACATAGACACTTATATGCTCATTTATATCATTATAAACACATTAATCACATGAATCATCCTCAAAACAAGGCTAAAACAGGCTAGAATAGCAACGCTAGAATGCATAAATTCACCCAACATCACCACCCCACACTTAAAGCCTTTTTCATCCTCGAATAACCCTTAACTATAAGAATCATGAGATAGAAAGACTTCACACTTCTACTACAAGCAAGAAATTCAAGCTAGCACTACAATGATTACACGGAATGCAAGTTTCTATACTAAGCATGTTATACATCATTGAAAGATCGTGAATACTACTCCAACACATCCTAGCCTCAAGATTTGACTCGCCAAGTGGAAAAATCACACATATTTCTCAATAAAGGACACTATACAAATAACCCACATTCATCAAACATGTTCCTTCACACAAAGAGAACCCATAATCACTCACAATAATGCAATTTATCATAACGAATACAATAATCAAATTGCACTCACTCTTACAATGAATTCACAAGTCACAAGAAATCAACCATAGGCTTTCCCTTAGTGTAGTGTTCCACTAATATCAGAATGATGAACTTAAGATCAAGTAGATCTTTTCCGGGTTGTAATGTAGGTTAAGGGCTGGGTAGAAACTATTTTGGCCAAGAATAATGACTAACCTCTCTAAGCACTTTAATACACTACTTTTTACACTTAAGACCACTCTTCAACAACCAATTTACATCAATTTTATCTACCCATATCATTTGTTTTTCCCTATCTCTTTTAAGCATTTTAAAAAACACATGGTGGAAGTATTATTTATTACCACATGAATCAATTTTTTCTTTTTATTTTTCACAACTATGGTAATATTTCTAGCATAATGTCTATCAAACCCATCCACCGTACATCAATTATCAACACCAATAACTACTATCTTGGGGCAGCAAATTCACCTTTTCCCTCTTATTTCTCAAAATCCTTACTCAATTAATTTTTCATTAAATCACCTAGGATCTTTTTGGATTAAATTTCGATCAATCAAAGAAGGGATTAGACTACTTATGAGTCTAACAAAGAAAAATCTAAGGCTCAATGGGGGTTAACTAGGGCAATGCATATGGGAAAGTCAAAAAGAAGGTATAAAACAAGATTATCAAAGAAATGCCTATATTATCTCCTAAACTCACATTCTTTATTTTGCTTTGGACACACACCGGGAAAGTTCTAGACATCACATGCAATAAGGTATATACAAAAGTTACCTCATATTTGGCACATGCTCAACTCACATAGGATCATCATAGACTCTCAACCAAACAATAGCATGAATTCAACATTAAGCCAATAAGTACAAGAGTCATAAATATGAGCCTAAGGGTTTAAAAAGTAGTCATTCACACAATCAACATGCTTTACCAAACAATACACTTGCATCATGTATGAAAAATAGTACCAATAAGAATATCTCACACAGAAAAAATTAAATTAAGCCAAAATTGGGAATTTCCCTGCCCCACAGTTAAAACTCATCTTTGTCCCCAAAGTAAACTTTTTTTAAAGTAAGAGATGGAAATACCCCCTAAGGCCTTTAGGTCTAGATAGATGCATCTTTAAATATCAATAGGGTCCATGGGACCCCTCACTTGGTATTTTTCATGCTCCTTATCTTAGGTTTCTAGTATCAGACTTTCCATCAACCTGTGACTCAACAAAAACTAAAACTACATGAAGTAAAAATAAAAAGAAATAAAACAAACATACCTTAGCTTGGGTTGCCTCCCAAGAAATGCCTAATTTGGTGTCGCGGAATGACCCAATCAACTTTTTTTCTCCACTTTAAGGATATAATTTTCACCCCCAACATCGCATCAATCTTCTTACCTTGCTCATAGAGAGGTGTTATAAAGATTAAGAAACTGAGTAATAGAATGTGCATGGTAAACCACTTGGCCTTGAGGTGAGGTGTGTTTTTATTTTTCTTATCCGATGTTAAATCAATAATATAGGATTTTTGTTCCTCATCTTCACACGTTTCTATAATTTTTAACTGATTTCACAGAAAAAACATCATCTAAACATAATGTAGAAAAGTTTTTTGAGTGAGGCCCAACCAATTCCACTTCAAAATTTACACTATCCTCAACACACTTACTCTTATCCAATTCCTCAATTTCATTCTCATGAAAAGATGACAACTAAATGGTTGCAATTCTTGTGGTGGTGGTTGTATCTCCTCAACCTGTTCAACAACTTTAGTTTCTGAGTACTCAGACTTTCTCAAATTATCAGCAACTTTGTTCGCAACCGATTAAGGAATTAACTCCACATCTACCTCCAGCTGATTATACAATTACTTTACAGCCTCCCAATGGTTTTTCATGTCTGCTAAAAACTATTTTTGAGATGCTAAAAGTTGTTTGAGCATCTCTTCCAAATTACTAGTTGACTGATTTGGTTGGGCTTATTAAAATTACTACTGCTCGTTGTTCCATGGTTGTATTTGTGGCAGAGTCTGCAACATTTGATTGTAGGTGTTCACATAATTTTGCCTTTGCTAATATCCTACAAATATTAATGAATCGGGATTTACAGCATACAAATCTACAGAATAACCTCTATTGCCACAAACCATACACCAACAAGAATCGTCATCACTCGAAAACCATCTATCCCAAGCTAACATCTCAAAAATTTTAAGAAACTAAAAAAAACTAAAAAGAAAAATTACTAAACTATTTAAATCTCAATATATCTAAACTAAAAATAAGATAGCTTCTAATTTACAAGTCCCCAGCAACGGCGCTAAAAATATGACAGTGCACATGCAAGTGTATGTGGTCTATCAAGTAGTAAAGTAGCCTTCAAGAAAGCCGAACATCGATCCCATAGGGACTTGTGTTAACAACTATTTAATTCTAGTTTAAAAAATTGAGGAGAGTAACAAATAAAGTTTTAAAATTGTAAACGAAATGTAAACTAAACTAATGCGAAAAAGTAATGACTTAGGACAATCAATGGATAGAAGATCTGAGTTAAGTCTTATGAACAATCATACTACATTATTAAACTTCATTCGTTAAATTTCTTATCTTGGTTGTTGATTCATAAGGTTAATCGCATGATCATGGTCACCCATCTCTAATCCTTTGCCTGAGTTGGATCGCACAACTACATCGGTTAGCAGGGATGTAACAATCAAATTATGTTCTTTAAGCTATCATCCTACAGATAAATCAAGTAACGTTTCTAATTACATCCCTATCGTAGATGCTAAGTAAAATTCTTTGTTTTATAAAAAAAATTAGAACCATACTTTATCTGTTCCTACGTTCTATCTCCCTATTCCCTCTCCTGAGATCACAAGGTCGACAATTTATGTATTCTAAGGGTGATCAATATTCAAAATAATTAAAGTAAGAATAAACAAACAACCATAATGATAAATAATTAAATTAATTCAAAACAAAAGTAGTCATGATCTTGGACTTAACCCCAGAAAGGGAGTTTAGCCTTTAATGGAAATATTCATCATCCAATCCCTTTGATTGATGATACAAACCATAAAGAAAACAAAATTAAAGAATGATAAAACCTAAAAAGAAGTTGTGGTATCCTCCAATATCTTCCAAGGACGTCCAAAAGTGATTAAAAATGTGTATAAAGATGTATTTATAGAAATAATGTAAGCCCAAGACATTTTGGCCAAGGATACAACATGCAAGTTAGGCCTAAAATAGAGCACGTGTCGCGGGCTCCATTTAACCATCCTAGAGGGGAAGTCGCAGGCTCCATTGTGCCAGAATAGAGCCCTCGTTGAGGGAAAATCGAGAGGACACACTGTTTTGGGTGCCTTCTAAATATTTTTATGTGTAGAATGTGCGAAGAGACATTTACACATGCCCTCACTCTCCCTGGACATTCCAGGTGTCCAAATTGAGTCCAAATTATTTATTATTCTTTTGTTTATCAATTCCAAGCCTTTTTTTAGTTGTTTTCACTTGCTTTGAAGCTTGTATATCCTTTATATATCATCATAATACATTGAAAAATCATACTATAGCATTAAACACAATAATTTAGAGCTCAAAACAACACAACATCCAAGACGGAGAACTAGAAACACGAGCTAAGCATAGACTTTGATTTCTTACTTATTATTTTGACTCTTGTCTTGATCCAATTGACCCTTGAACATTACCAACAAGTTTTTTCATATGTAAATACACAATAACAACAATAGGAACTCGTTAAACACGTTAGATCCCAACACGATAGACTAGACAAACACCTAGCTCAAGCTAGTCACACTAGTTTTCTCAGTTGAACTCTAAATAATCAATTTGAATCAAAACTCATGTGAAAAGACTATTAAACATTGTAAACACATACATGGAAAATTATATACATATTTATATCATTATAAACACATTAATCACATGAATCATCCTCGAAACAAGGTTAAAAAGGCTAGAATAGCAATGCTAGAATGCATAAATTCACCCAACATTACTTGGTTTGGGTAAATCATATGTTGGACAATGTTGGGTACAAGGAGGATGCCTAGGGTATGAGTGGTGGGTACCACTCGTATGGGAGGGTATGACTGCTATGGTATAGTCGTACCCTAAGATGGGATTTTTATGTAGTTTAAGTGGGGGCAACCTGGATATTTCCCCACTTAACCTGTTAAGGTCCCACGACTTCTTAATAACTTAGGATTTTATTTAACCTATTATTCTATCATCAAACACTTAGAAAACTATCTTAAACAATCTACCATTCCCTCTAAATCTTTTGGGTGAAGAAAGTACAAGGTCTTACTAAGGTGATCAATTTGGGGCTTAATTGGTTGATTTTTCTCCGTCATCTTCAATATATAAGGCAAGATACTTTTCCCTCATTGTTAGTTCAAACAAAAGATATGATTTATACAATGTTTTCATGGCATGATTATTATATGGTTTTGAAGTTTTCAAATATAAGTTGAGGTTTTGGTACTAAATGCTTGGATATGTTTTTCCCATGTTTTAAATATGTTTTGAATTCTTTAATGGTGGTTTGGATATTTTTTTGCATGGTAATGGTTGATTGGTAATTGGAATTAGTTTTGGAAGCACTATGATAATGCTTTTACTATATAAAATGCCTATGATACCCCCAACATGTTTGATAAAATGCCTATAATAATGCTTTTACTATATTATTGGACTTTTAATAGAACGATTGCATGGCATAGTTTGGTAATGGGACCCTAAATGGTATAAATGGTTTAAATGTTTTGGTATGGTTAAATAGTAAGGTTTAGTGATCATGGTTATGGTTAATTGAACATCGTTGCATATTACAAGGGAATCCCCCAAGTAAACATATTAATGAACAACTTGTAGGGTACATGGAATTCCCCCAAGCAAATGTAATAAAGAAACCCTTTTGTGGTACACAAAACTCCCCCAAGGTAACTTGAAAATACAATCAATGGGTAATAGGAATCCCTTCACATAAAAAGGTTGGCTAAGGACATTTCTTGCAAGCTATAGTCGATATGACAATACCACTTCTTATAGCCCTGATTAATAATAATGGAATAATGGTTTGGTTGGTTGGAAATAGTTTTAATTGGTAAATAATGGCTGGGCATGATAGCTAACTGTGAAGGTGAGAGTTTAATGGAAAGACACTAGAAAATCATATTTATTAACTTTAGGGGTTAGTCATAGAGATCATATATGATACTATGAGGTACATAGTAATCCTATAAGTACAATATACATATGTATCATGGAGAGCAGAGGCTGCTTGGGAATCTCTTACTCTTATAGTATCTTCAATTCGTGTGGCTACACGCATCAAGGCCCATTCAGGGTGTTACACTGGACCCATATAGCCTGTGGGTGATTCTAAGACTGGTAAGATAGACATACCTAGGTTAATGGTTATAGAGTCTTGCTATACCTGGTTTCCTTTCCCGATATGGTTATACATATTATATGTATGATTTGTATGCATATGGTTGGTTTACTTAGTTTTAATGGATGACATTATTTTATCCTTATCATGAGTACTGGCTAGCGTTCACCCACTAATCCATCTATGGGCAGTTGTATCCCTACGCAATTCAAGAACCGGTTATTCTACTACTCCTACGTAGTGATCTAACTTCGGTATTAGCTCAGTTGGATTGAAGTGGTGAGCTTTCATATTTTGGAAGGCTCTATTTTATGTTCATAGATGCTTTTACAAACTTAAGATATTTTATGGCTATTGGTTTTGGCTATGGTTAGGGGCGTGTCCCAACTGAATGTTGGTTTTCTTTTGGTTAGAGAATTTTGTGGAACTACAATGGGTTGGTATGGTTGGGATTGGTATAGGTGTCAGCTTTAGTATTGGATATAATACTGTTGGACTAAATTTCTCGTTGTTCCATCCTTTTATGTTATGTTATAGAACTTGGTTTGGTTTCGGCTTATAGTTTTGATTTGGTTATGATTATCTGTTGGGTTTAGGTCTCGATCATAGACCTATCCCAGAGTTTGGGTTTGTGCAAATATATGCAATATTGTTATACGATTTATCCATCGCAAGGTATGTGCTGGATAGTTGGGTGGTCTCTAGTCCTAGTTGGACTTGAGATTCCCATTAAGGCAAGGCCCCAAGTCTAGTCGTGTCAACAACATTAGTGTGTCTTGCTTTTATTTGGCCCATCAGATTTTAGTTGGGCCCAATATGACTAAAGATAAGGCTTATCTAGTCATAACAGATAAAGCTTATCTCTTTCTAAAGGATAAGACTTATCAATTCATATAATGATTATCCCTTAAAAGATAGGATAGGATTATAATATTTTATTTAATGTTTATCTGTAGGTCTAGCTTATCTAGAGTTTCCTTCTCCTATAAGAGGAAGCATAGAACTTTAGTTAGAGGGCGTTATTCTCTCTACTTAGAGAGATTCCTATCTACTTAGATCATTCTCTCTACCTAAAAACCTCTTGTATAGTTTCTCTTTTTCAATAAATTAACTTAGACTTCTAGAAAACTATATACCAATGCTAAGAATAGTTAACATGGTGAAGTTTATATTTTATAACTAAAAATATTGTGGAAAATTTCTAAACATGTTGAACACTTGTTTTAGCATGCTGAAAGCTAATCTTAATATTCTGGAAATTAATTCTAATATGTTGGAAATTCAATTGACATGCTGAAATTATTATTCAAGGACCGGGATTTATATTGTGAAAATGTCATTTAAATATTTTAAACATCAAAACGAGTACTAAGGAATAAATTAACCATGCCGAAAACATGCTATAAGTTGATTAAACATACTAACAGCTGATTTATTACATATAAAGTTAATTTCTCAATTATAAATCCTAAATTGAGTTTGCCTAAGTGACTAACATAAGCACATAAAAATGCACATAATCCCCACCCCACAAACTGTCCCAAATTTATTACATAAATAGAGTTTATACAATATAACATACCTATAATAAAAGAAAAGATAAAAACAATGGGCACCCCTTAAACTGTCGGGTGACTCTTCAAATCCTAAACATCTTTTAATAATACCTACTAGACTTAATCAAAGTAGTAGAACATAGAAAGAAAGTCGAATACACCAAACATGGACCAAAACCCAGGAACACTAAAACAAGGCATAACAAATACCAATCACCAAGAAATTTCTATATGCATGTTTTCTAGTATCACAAAGTCGTCACATAAGGTATGGAAATTACGTCGATAGAGACTTACAGTAAGCCACAAAGAATATTAAAAGACCTTAATCAAAGCAATTTGAATCAATGGAATCGAAAAGGACGCCTTTTTCAAAACTCATAATACAAAAGAACTTGAAAATATTTATTAGCTTTTATATTAAGAGTAATGCCGCTAGTAGCCAGTAGTAGCCAATAAAATAGGGTGTCCCATATGAATAAAGTCAATCATGCTTATATAGTTTTGAAAATTAACTCAACCCAAGTATGAAAGGAAAAACTATTTTAGTATTCAATGAATGAAATCCTTCCCATGAATATCAAGATTCCCATAATATAAGTTTATCAGTTAGTAATAATTATAAAAATCAATAGGAGTAAATCTAAGAAGAGAAGTTACCAATTGCTCATAATTTCCTTTTTGGCCAAAGCACTAAGGTAACCAATACATATCAGCGTGAAAAATACTTAGAAATAAAAAAAAAAGAACGTATCAATCAACAAAATCTTTCCATAATCGCAATAAGCCATATAAAATTCAATCAAAGCAATAAAAGGAAAAAGACATTTAAAATAACCCATTCCC
Source organism: Capsicum annuum (assembly GCF_002878395.1). NCBI lineage: Eukaryota > Viridiplantae > Streptophyta > Magnoliopsida > Solanales > Solanaceae > Capsicum > Capsicum annuum. Next base: position 22,555,430 of record NC_061118.1, read on the forward strand.
CAGAATTTCCTTCCACGAAAATACTTGAAGGATTGAAATACCTTTTACGTTCAAATCAATTATGGAGAAGGAATGGAAACCAATAAACAGGCACAAAACATAATTTGTCAAAAATATGCATAACATATGAGGATGCTGAAATTAAGCAAGGCAAACCAATAACCATGGTTGTCAATGGTATAAGAGTGAAAGAATATGATATAGAGAAGTTTTTATAATTAAATAATTATGAGCATAAGGAAAATGTTGTTAAATCGCAATAATGACTACCAGTTCATACAAGAAAGGACTATATCGCAAAAATTTAGACAAATCAGAATTAAGATTTTCTAACTAGGGTTAAATGCATATTCATAAAAAAATTGGGCCTTTTCACCTATGATAGCGTAGATGATCATGCAAATACAAATCACAAAAGATTCTGACAAAATGTTTAATCAAACTACACCAATTTCGATTCACAGAATCTGTCAACAAATGAAAAAGTAGAAAAGGTTTTTTGAAACTTAAAATAAAGCATGAGATTAAACCGGAGATGGGTTCTTGAGAACCCATTGATTTTCTGGTGAAGACATGACTGGAGCAAGCTATAGTAAGGAGGCTTCATGTGATAAAGAATCATCGGTCAGTGACGACCGACGTTAGGAATGAGGTGCACTGGTCTTAGAGCCTCCTATCGGTGGCGGTTCTAGTTCGTAGGGTTGTTTGACGGAGAGAAAAGACTAGAGAAGAAGGTTGTAGTGTTGTGGTAGTGTGGCTTTAGGCTATTTTTCATCACCAGTGAAAGCAGCGACACACTGTAATGGAGATGCGGCTGGCAGCGCCGGATGTTAGAGTACGTAATAGTGTATTCGCTTACCAGGAAGGATTCGATGGAGAAGCACGGACAATTTTAGCGTTAAGATTATTAGAGAAAATAGATGGAGAGGGTGGAGCCTTAGTAGCAGTTGGAGAAGGAATTAATGGTGACACAGATGGCTTTGTTGAGAGAGAAAGAGAGTGTAGCGGGGAAATGAGATAGAAGGTAGAGATAGAAAGGAGATGGTACGACTATTGGAGAAAAGGTGTTAGGGTTTGGGTGTTTTTATATAAGGAACAAGGTTTAATCTCAACCATCGATTGTATGAGAATGACAACAATGATTAAAATTGAAGAGGATGAAAATTAGGTTGGGATTTTAAATTGAGGTCAATTTAGGTTGAAAGTGACACAAATTGAGTATAGGATTGGCTAAAAACTCAAATAAAAATGAGAAAACTGAATTGATTTTGGATTGTCATTTTAATAAATGTAATAATAAAAATAATAAGATGTCTCTCTTTAGAATAAATTGCGCATGTAAAATTAATGTTACGTAAAAAAATATTATATAAAATTGTCAGCAATAAGTTTGAAATAAATTAATGTTGATGACGATCATAATAATAATAATAACTAGAAAATGTATTTGTAAATTGTGAGTGTGCATATTTATGAGAAATAATTTAATAAATATTAACAAAATTATATAAAATATTATATTTAAATTAATAAATTATAAAAATGATAATAAAGAGTAATAAAACAATGTGTATATTTTTAAATCATGGATATGACACGTTGGTGTTTATTTGATATCAAAATATTATGTAAAAATATTAATATTCAAAATTAATAATTTGGGTAAAATAACAGCCTATGGGAGACATCGGGAGGTCAAAATTAGATGCCAATAGCTGGGGTAAGGAAATACTTTAGCAAAGTACTTATTATGATTGCAACATGGAACTCCGAAGGTACTCTCCATGGATATGAAATGAAGTCGGCTTCGTCCACGCGATGTAGACATCTAAGTCCTTACCCTGTATATGAAATAAAATTGTCTTAGTCTCAACCATATATTTCTAAAATGATTTGATATCATAGAAATAACACGCTGATCTAAGGTCTGTCATAGGACACCTTTTGTTCAGCGGACACTTGAGGGAAATAGGCTAGGGAGAGCTATTGTATGATCGATTTGTGTCATATATGGAACAGTCTTGTACTAAGGAGACAAATAATTTCATATATTTGAATACGAGAAAATTCAAGACATCCCATTTAGGGTTATGAAGTCTTTGTTAGCAAGGTAAACCATCCTTAGCTGGATAAATAGCTCACTCATAAGAAAGCTATGGTGTGTTGACCAAGAGATTTAATTTTATATGGCATAACGCCTATATAGACGTGAAATAACCTATCATGTTGGAATGGTTAGATTCTGTTTCTGTGGTGTTGACAAAAGCTTTGATTTCGTTTGGCATGCCGCCTACATGGTCGTGAAACCGCCTTTCATGTTGGAATGTTTGGAGCTCTGTTGATAGCCACCTAGATGCTGTCGCTGGTAGTCCTCTGTGCCTTACTTTCTCCCTGTCTATTTTGTATGAAAGCTATCCCTACCCCCAGAAGGAAGGAGGAAGTAGGATTTTTCATACACATCTGTTGATTGCAAACACGTGAGCCAGCTTTACATTTTTATTTTTAGTCTTTACTTTACTTTGTCTTAGTTGTTAGTCTTAGATCTGTCCTTATTTTTCACTTTTTGATTATTACTGCCAATGTGTTGCACATATTTGAGTCATAGCATTTCCATTATTAGAGTCAGTGTTTTCCAGTTATTGTATTTTGCGTCTTGTACATAATCGAGTCGTAGTTTCTTTTCTTAGATTTTAGAACAAATGTTTGTTGTGTTTTGTCCTTAGATCTTTATCACAAATTTATAGAGTCTTATTTTCCATAAAGATATAAAAATATTTTACATTTTATCGAGACTTTTCTATAGATACTTAGAACAAATACATCAAGTCTTTATAGTCCAAAAATACAAAAATATATCTTTTCCTAATTATTCACTAGCTTCATCTACTTTTTCTGATTCGTACATATTTCTACCTAAGTTAGCGATGTTTACAACCCCTCATAGAACTTTGTCATGTATAGATGAGTATCTCTATGAAGTAGAGGTGCTACAGCCTAAACAAGATATATCCTCCGCATATATACCTTTACCTAACCCTTACTATGCCTTTGCAAAAAAAATGTGTAATCCATGGATGTAGATTGATTCTTTGCATCTGAATCGGCAAGAAGGAGTTAAGGAATACATTTCTGTGACAACCCTGGACCAGCATATCCTTATGACTCCAAATGACCATTTTATCAATCTCCAGATGCCAAGAAACTTTCCACTAGAGTAGAGAAAGCATGGTTATACCCATATCCATTTTCGTGCCATTCATGCTGCATTGATGCGTCGTGGAAGAAAAGGCCAGCCATTATAGGAACATCTTTATCTCCTTGATACGAGATTCCAAAAATACCAACATGTGAATATGGGTAATCTACATGTTATCATGGATGCTATGATAGTTGTTGTTACTCTATTTCCAAACCTACCATATCCCTCTCCGATCCAAGCTTAATAGAGGCACTAAATATTCAAGACCAAATCTTGGAAAACCCACATGTTAACTTATTTCCAAAGATACATTACCAATTATCTTGGCAAGTGCAAAACCATGAAGAAACCTTATCTATGCCAGGGGTTCAAGCCTCCTTGTCCTTAGTCATAAATACTACCCAAAGAACCACCCTTAGTGTACGAATATCAAGGTAAGTGTCTTGGGAAGAATTGGTCAGAGCCATTCCAGATTCTTGGGTCATTAGTTACAAGAAGCTAAGATTCTATTCTCAGTATCTGTGAAATTTTAATCCCATATCAGAAGTGCCATCTCACCAAACATCTCTACCTATCACCATGCTTATCCCCGCTGATATATATTCGAATAAAGAAATCCCAGACCTAACATATATCTCAAAAATACTTGAAATATCTATGAGAGATAATGATTGGGTTCAACAATTCAATCACGAGGAATGCAACATACAGTTCAACTTGCAAAGAAAGAGTGCACGAAACTCCTAGAATTTGGGCTCATTGAGCCACCAGATTTCTAGTGGCCTTGTGAATCATTCTATGTCAACAAGCGTGTTGAACAGCTAAGGGGAGAACTATATATAGTCATAAATTACCAACCCATTAACCACTTCCTTTTAGAAGACAAATTCCCCATTTAAATAAGCTAACCATATTCTCACGCTTAGTAAAATCCATACACTTTTTTTAAAATTTGATATCAAATACAGATTCTGGTAGCTATGTATAAATCCAGATTATAGAGTGAAAATGGCCTTCTACATACCTGATCACCACTACTAGTGGAGAGTTATGTCATTTGGGCTCAAACCTGCCCCTTCAATTTTCTAAAAGACCACGTTAAGGATATTCCATCCCATCCTCCATACATCATTGGTATGTATTATCATTGGTATACATCAACGACATACTTCTATTTAGCAACACATTATTGGAACACCTAGACCTCTTATGTCAATTCCAAGACCAGGTAAAACAACATGGAGTGAGGATCTCGGCGAAGAAGATGGCCCTTGAAAAAAATGAGATTGACTTTCTCCGGATAAACTTTGCCCATGGGTCTTATACTCCAAGAACGCATATATGCCAAGAATTGCTAAGTTCCTAGATACTAAATTTTTAGTTAAGCAACTCCAGTAATTCCTTGGTGTTATTAATTATGTTAGAGACTTCATTCCTAATGTCTCTACCTATATCTCCCCACTTACAAAGATGTTGAAGAAAAATGTGCCAGCCCTCAAGATAAAAGGAATATCCAGCTAAGTCAAGAAAATTCACATCCCGTTAGATGAATAGATGATATTGTAGACTGATGCCACAAATGATTATTGGAGTGTGGTTCTCCTGGAAGAAAAAGACGGAAAGTAAAAATTATGCGGATATGCCAATGAAAAGTTCAAAGAAGTAGAAAAACACTACCACTCCACCTTCAAAGAGATTCTTATTGTGAAGAATGGAATCACAAAGTTTAACTTCTTTCTTATTCACACTGAGTTTCAGATTGAAATAGATATTCGGTCTTTTCTTAAAATGGTCCAGTTGAATCCAAAGATTATCCCAAATATGCAGATTCTCTGGTGGTCTTAATTTTTTTCTCCATACAAATTCCGAGTAAAATAGATCAAGGGAAATGAGAACATCTTGGTTGACTTCCTATCAAGGACAGGAGAATTTTTCTCTAAACACTGTCTAATAGAAAAGAAGAAGGAGATAACATCAGCCATCAGACTCTTGTGACCACTCATCAAGCACGAGATCTATTGGTAGATGGAAAAAGTATACACGAGCTTATCATCGGCCCCATCAAACACTGCTACCTGAAAGATGAGTCAGATGATATGTGCAAGGAATTTATCCACTCGAGTGGGTTACCCTTTCTAATTAGGTACCCTCCTCTCCAAGGAAACCCTGTCAGATGGGTTACCCTCACTAACGGGTTACCCTTTCTAGTAGGTTACCCTCATCTCTTAGGAAACCCTCTTTTGTAGGTTATCCTTTCAAATGGGTTTTCCTTGAAGCTACTGACTTAACTACTTTAGAGACAAGGAGCTTATGCACCTGCTTGCAAGATGCCTACAAGCTATTGGTCCACCTGCTTTCTACCTACTGAATCATCTACTTGCACATGCTGTCACATGCCAACAATATTAGTGTGTTGTGTTTTATTTGCCCTATCATATATTAGTAGGGCCTAGTGTGAATAATGATAAGGTTTATCTAGTCATAACATATAAAGCTTATCCCTTACTAAAGTATAAGACTTATCTAGTCATAACGGATAATGTCTATCCCTTAGAAGATAGGATAGGATTTTGATATATTTATCGGTAGAGCTTCCTTCTCAAATAAAAGGAAGCATAGGCCTTTAGGTAGATGGAATCATTCTCTATACTTAGAGAGATTCCTTTCTACTTAGATCATTATCTCTACCTAAAAACCTCTTATATAGTTTCTTTTTTTCAATGAAGATATTTGTTGGATAAACTCTTTCTCTTGTTTTCTCTATTTCAAAGGGATGGGTGCTTCGATCCTTTATGTCAGAGTAGTGGAGTAGAATATACTTCGGAAAAGTACTTGTTATGATTGCAACATGGAACTTTGAAATTACTTTCCATGGATATGAAATGAAGTCAGCTTCATCCACTCAACAAAGATGTCTAAGTCCTTTCCATGTATATGAAATAAAATTGGCTTATCTTACGCCATAGCTTTCTGAAATGATTCGATAACATAGAAAGAAGTCGCAGATATGAGGTTTACCTTAGTAGACCTTTTGTTCCACGACCTCTTGAGGGAAACAGGATAGAGAGAGCTATTGTAAGATCTGTTTATGTCATATACAAAATAATCTTATACTAGAGAGAAAAAAATTCATATGTTCCAAGACTGACAAAGTCAATCCATCTTGTTCAAGTTCGTGAAATCTTTGTTACCAAGGCAAACCATCCTTAGCTAGATGCATAGCTCAATTATAAGAAATTTAGGGTGTGTCAATTAAAAGATTTGATTTCGTATGGTATAACACCTATATAGACGTGAAATTGAATATAATGTTGCAAAATATTAGATTCTACATCTTTGGTGTTGATAGAAGCTTTGATTTCGTATGGCGCAACGTCAACATAGTCGTGAAACCACATTTCATGTTGAAAAGTTTTGAGCTTTGTTTCTAGCCACCTAGCTGCAGCCACCGGTAGTCCTCTATGCCTTACTGTCTCCCCGTCTATTTGGTATTAGTTCAATTCCCACTCCCGAAGAGAGGAAGCAGGAGTTTGCATACACATCTGCTGATTGCAAACACGTAAGCCATATTAACATTTTTATTTTTAATTTAATTTTACTTTTCTCTGTCTTCTGTTTTCAGTCTTAGATACACAGTCTTCTATTTCCAGTTATTACTATCAAAGTCCTATAAATATTAGAGTCATAGTATTCCTATTATCAGAGTCAGTGTTTTCCAATTATTATATCCAATGTCTTTTACATAATCGAGTTGTAGGTTCTTTTATTAGATTTTACAATAAATATTTGTTAAGTCTTGTCCTTAGATCTTTAGCACAAATATATAGAGTCTTACTGACGACAAAAATTAAAAAAAAAATTATTGAGTCTTTTCCCTTGATTCTTAGAACAAGTACATCAAGTCTTTATAGTCCAGAAAATCACAAAAATAAGTCTGGTCCGTCCAAGTCTCTTGCCAACAAAAACATGTCAACCAATCTCAGTGATACATTGTCATGTAAAAATAATACCCTATATGAAGTAAATATGTTGTGCATAGAACACCAACTATCTACTACATACGCACATCTACCAAACCCTTACTTATTCATTCTTAAGAAGATATGTAATCCGTAAATGCAAATCAACTCTATGGTCGAAGAAAGGACAAAAAGAGTCAAGGAATATGTTGTTGCAACAACACTTGTCCAACACCCTATTTTTATTACTCTAGAGAAACAGTTAATATTACTATAGATTCCAGAAGAATTTCCACAATAGTGGAAAAGCCTTGGATTTACTCATCTCCATATTGGTGTCGTATGAATTGTGTTGACATATCAAGGGAGAAAAGTCCATCTAGTTGTGCCACATCTTTCTCTTCTTGATAATAGGTTCAACAAGTACCAACAACCAAATTTAAGTGGATCAGAGATTATCTTGGATGATGGTACAGTCTTTTTCATCATGTTCCCCAACTTCAATATGTTGTTATCTAATCCACATCAAATAAAGGCATTGAAGATCCAGGTTCAGATTCTTGGAGTGCCATTCAGGAAAATCTGCATTGCCAAATATCCTAGTGCATTCAAAACCATAATATAAACCTATCTCCTCAAAGTAGTAAGAACTCTCTATTCTTGAGCATAAATGCAACTAATTGAACCACAGAGTGCACTAAGATCCCCAGAAACATATCGAGGGATAAGATGGTCCATATTATCCCAACTTCATGGGTTACCAAATATGAAAAGTTTAGATCTTATCCTCAACCTCTCAAGTACACTAACTATTCTGACCACCTCGATCTAAAAAATCCAGCTAGAACTACTTTCTACATCCCCATGTAAAACCCAAGTGATGATCTTTCGGATGTGAAGGACTCGAGAACCATCCTCAGGTTCTAACTGGCCTTGTGAAAGAACATAATTGGATAAAGCACTTCAATCATGAGGGTCGTAGTCTGATATGGAGTAAATGCTCTTTCTTAGGAAATTACACATGAAAGACTAATTGTGACTATAAAATTTGCAATATAAAGGATGCAACGGCTACTCAATTTGAAATCAATCCTTAGATACTTATGACGTCCCTTTCTCAATCTAGTCACATAAATTCTTTCCAACTAGATCATCACTCTGTAAAGGATAACCTAATTCGATCCCCAAAAGTACTATATGTTATCCAACCAGAAGGTGCTCAAGTATTCACCCAACATGCCATACTTATAAAGCACTCGAAGATAAGTTCTGGAATATCTAGTCTGAAAATTGTCCGCTAGGAGTCCTATTTCTATATTTTCTTTACCAATAACAAAAGAAGTGGCCTATCTTAAAGAACAAATCCAGAATCTTCAATACGACTATGCTATTCTACACAACGCCAAGTATTCACCATATATCCACATGGATATCCTCCACAGAGATTAGGACAACATTTTCCTCCTTGTTCATCTATGATTTTCACTTCAGCTTTAAAAGATGAACAAAGTCGGATATTGTATGGACAAGGAAAGATTCCATAGAACAAAAAGCCCAGATGGCCTAAAATTGGGTCGAGAAGATAAGGCAATTTAGCCAAGTTCTATATGATGCTGATAAGATAGTCTCTAGACATACTTCAATCCTTCATAGCCCAGAATTTGTGGTCCTAGCTGATGACCTGGAGATCTAGAGCACAGAAATCCAAAATGATGAACCACCAGGTGATTCTCCTATTCAGAGGTAGCCCAGAATTATGATCCAAAAAAATAACTATAGGGCATAAATAGCCTGTCAGTTGATCCAGGACATATGATGATCTCAAGTTGTGAACCAAATTCCACCACTCCAGATAATCTCTTACAAATCCTTGAGGAGGAATCCCACAATGAAGAGTGGGTCTCTCTGAAACAGTGCCTTTTTAAAGATAATTACAAGGCCGCTAACTTAACCAACCTTAATTAAGTTGATCTAAATCTTATTATTCCAACAGATGATGAGCTTGTGCCAAGAGATTCATCTCCTCACATTGACTCCCATCCTTCCAAGAAGCATAAGGAAACTTTATTCGACAACATTATGTTGGATGAAATCTCAAAATCTAGCCACTATGGTGGGATACATGATAGTCCAATTATCAAGCTATATGGGTATCTCCAAATCCTAAGGCATCAAGTAAGGCACAAGAGGTAAATGCAATACAGGTGGGATAGAAATAAGAAATCGCCGAATAAGGTACTGATGATCAGTAAAGACACCTAATTCTCCAAGAATAAAGATCCAGGAAAGTACAAATGTTTTATCTACATTTACAGAGGATACTTTGCAAAAATATGTCCTAAACCTAGAAAGGCCAAGAGGGCAGCTCAAACATTGGAGGAAACTATAGATTCTCAGTTCCCAGCTAAAGATGATGCTCTTTATGGTCTTTATCCTAATCCAAACAATATTCTCAAATCTACTTTCAATGCAGAGAAAAGAATATATGAGGATGTCTTTATTAATGGCCAACCACAACCTTTCATTAGTAGACCATCATCCGATGCTAACGATAACTTCTGTGCTGGCGAATGTGTTAAAGGTAATAAAAAATTCTTTACAACCATCATTCTAATCACCTGAGGAGGAATTTCCATCCATATTCGGGAAATAATTGAAAGAACTAAGGGTCTCTAACTAAGTCTCTAAGTTGACTAATGATCTAGTCCCAGAAAGGAGGAAAGAACTAACAACTTAGTCAACGGAAATCATTGAAACTATTCTAACTTATCCTCAAGATTTCTACACTCTTATGACAATGAAGAATCTAGTTGAAAGAGGACAATACATGATACTCTCAGATTACACATCAAAATTCTCTAAAATTGTCACTGATTTCTAGAATGCACTTGGGGCTGTGGATAAAAACACTTATCTCACATCTTAAGTCTTTTTCATCAACATCAAAATATTGTAAAATGTCTTCTATAGAGACATAAACTATATTGGGTAGGCCATCTTCCAGGCCTTGAATAGTCTATGCAAGAAGATATCTGTACTAAAGCAGATCATTCAGAACAACCTAGCTCTTGATCTTCTTTACAGTAGGAAAAATCTTATAATGAAGTCCAATTACCCCTTATTAAGCCATAAGTTATGATCCCAGAGAATGTTACGGTTTAGTAGATTTAAACTACCCAGGCCTCCAGATGACAAGATATGGAGATCAAGCAAATTAGGTATTCCAGATGAAGGAGAAAAGAAGACTACAAGAAGAAGAATGATAGCTTCTTTATCTAAAATAACTTATTTATTGTGCTAGAAACTATCCTCAAATCAAAAAGTCAAAGGACTCTGTCCACCCTATTAAAAAAATTACTAATCACATGAGCATCTATCTCGGTAAAGAGAATGACCTGGAATCGGTCTTCTCACTGAAAGAAGAACCAATGGAGGACACCCTTTTTTGTGTAGATGTTTATGAAGAATCAGGAGATATCTATGCAAATAATCTTTACCTGATATCCAGTATCGAAGAAGATATCAAAATCAGCCAGTCAAATTCTTATGTTCAACACATCAGAAAAATAATCTTTTAGAAAATCAGATTCCCCTTCAGATCTGTTCAACCCATATATAGATCCCTGCAATCCATCTATCCTTTGGGAAAGACAAACTTTCTACAAGGTTCAACTATTTAGAAGTTATAACAAATCTACCCTGAAGCCGTTCGGAGAATAATCAGGATAGCTTTTCTATTATGTGTTTATATCACTAGTTGATGAATTCCAGCAAGAAATCCTCTTACTGTAATGGTAACTGTGCCACTAGCACTGTATCCTCGTGGAATTCAAGTGTTATTCTTTCAAGCATTATGATCGAATCCAGCCAGTTCTTCATGCCTTTAGGCATTATGACTAAATCCATCCAGCTTTTCAGAGATTTATTTTGTGGTTTAAGCCATGACAATACTGGATTCGTTGCTTTATAGATTTCTATGATGCAATGGTCTTCATCCTGTATTTCCCATAGAATCATAGGCTACAACATCCTAGCTAAGCCAGAAATTTCACTCTTCTAGAAATTTACTATGTCTACTCTCACTGGCATATGAATACTATGAAGCATAGCGCTTCATTTTCAAGAAGAATAAATGCATTCTGAAAAAAGTTTGGAAAATAAAAAGGGGAAACTAGAACAACACCGACGATCATCCCCACTGGGATAAAGTTCAAAGAGTGGCAAAAGAATATCAGCCACAATATGAAATCATAAGAGATGAACTCACCAACTTCATCAAAAGTATACAACAGAAAGATCCCCCAGTGAAATGCGAAGTTTCATCATCTTTCTAAAGGATTTACTTCACCATATCAATGAAAAGAAGCTTAGAAGGCCTAGAATGACTTAAGCATAAGTACAACATTGACTGGTAGACGGAAGAAGGATATACAAGCTTATATCCGACCCCATCCAACACTGCCTGAAAGATCACATCAAATTACATGGGAAAGAAATTTATCCTCTCCTATAGGTAAACTTTGCTGGTGGGTTACCCTTTCCAGTGGGTTAACCTTCTCTCAAAGAAAATTATATCTAACAGGTTACCCTTACCAGCGGGTTACCCTTTCTAGTGGGTTACCCTCATCTCCAAGGAAACCTTTTTCAGTGGGTTGTCCTTTTATATGGGTTTGTCTTGAAGCTTTTGACTAAACTACTTTAAATACAAGGACATTATCCACCTGCTTGCAAGATGTCTACAAGATGCTAATGTACTTTTTTGCAAGTAGCTGACTTACCTATTTGCACATGCTATCAGATGCCAACTACAGTACTGTGTTTTATTTTTATTTGACCATCACATGTTAGTGTGTTCGGTTTGAATAAAGTAGGTTGTAAATATTAGAATTGTGTGCCAAACAATAAAGCTTATATAGTCATAAAAGATAAAGCTTATCTCTTACTAATGGGTAAGACTTACCTAGTCATAACATATAATACCTATATCTTATAAGATGGGATAATATTGTAATATTTTATTTCATGCTTATCCATAGAGGTTCCTTCTCCTATAAAAGGAAGAATAGTCCTTTAGTTAGTGGGCATCATTCTCTCTACTTAGAGAGATTATTATTTTCTCAACCTAAAAACCTCTTGTATAGTTTCTCTCTTTCAATAAAGATGTTAGATGGATAAATTCTATTTCTCTTATTTTCTCTCTTCCAAAGGGATGGGTACTTCGATACTTAAGGTCGGAGTAGCTGGTTAAGAAAATAATTTGGCAAAGTACTTGTTGTGATTGAATTATTAAACTCCGAAGGTACATTCCATGTATATAAAATGAAGTCAGCTTCATCCACGTGATGTAGACGTCTAAGCCTTTTCTATGTATATAAAATGAAATTGGCTTAGTCTGTGCCATTGATTTCTAAAATGATTCAATATCTTAGAAAGAACACACTGATCTGAGGTTTACCTTAGTACACCTTCTGTTCTGCAGATGCTTAAGGGCAATAGGCCAGGGATAGCCGCCGTAAGATCCATTTATGTCATAGATGAAACACTCATGTACTAAGGAGACCAAATATTTTATGTGTTTTAATATTGGAATAGTCAAGCCATCCAGTTCAAAGGTCAAAACCAATTTATATTTTTCTTTTGACTCTTAGTTCTCATTTGGTTACCTACTCTTCTTACTATCATGTTTGTTTGGTTTTGCTTCTGCTATTATTTTATTTTCTAGTGTTTAGGCTAGGAGGTGGTCTCTAGCCACGATGGGCTTGAGATAATCATTATGACTAGGCCCTTGTTTGGGACATTAAGAACATGCATCATAAAAACTAGTAGCAAAGTATGTAGACACATAGGAGAATATAGACCCAGGGTCAAATAAGACAAAACCAGAATGATTGAAAATTGAGAAAATACCAGTGATAACTGTAAAAGAGGCTTCTGTTTTAGGTCTCCTAGGTATAGAATAGCACTGACCATTCCAGTTCCTAGACTGAGAAACCCTACATCTACAACCTCGAGCTCTTTGAGCTCCAACTTAAGAACCTCTAGTACTACTCCTAGCACTCTGTGAACCATCTCTTACTATAGATCTTGAGGTAGTGAAAAGCTAAAGCTAAGAACTCTTCTCAAAAGAACCCAATGCACACCAAGGATAGTCCCTTGCATAATGACTAGAACCCTCATAAATATAGCACCTTATGCTACCTGACTTGTGCTGGGGGTCCAAAAAATCTAGAATACCCACCCTGACTCGACAAACTAAAAATAAAGCCTCTACTAATGTACTATAGAAATGTAGCACTTTCAATGCTTCAAATAAGGAAAAGAAGCAAGAATCTGAGGTTATTTTGTTAGATATGATGCCTTTTGGGTATATTTTACAAAAAGTCATATTTTGGATGCTACGTTCGTGAAAAAAGTGGAAAAGATGTTTTTGGCTATGTTAGCAGAAATTATGGATATTTGGGATATTTTCTAGCTTGTTAAGGATCAAAGCATGTTCGAGAATTGAAAATGAGCTAAAAAAGATGACTCCCGGCACTTACTAAGTCAACATGTGGCCGCATATAGGACCTAAAGACTGCATGTAAGCAAAGCACGTACAAGAAGTCCGAAATCCCTATAGTTGAACCTATAAGATTTTTGCCTTTGGTACCTGCAAGTTATACCTACACCCAGTGTCAGGATCACAGGTACTACATGTGCTCGATGCTAGACCGCGGGTATAGACCACATGTGGCCATTGACCTAGTTTTGTCCTATTTCATTCAGGATTTGGTTTTAGGGTTTGCTCTTTTACTATAAATACCCTTTATGTACTTTTTAGTCAGAGTTATGTACTTTTTATATTCACAAAGATATTTCAATTCTAAGATCTGATTTTGATCTTGAGATTTTCTTGTTAATTTAGTTACGGTTGTGGGTTTTATTACTTCTTGTCATTGTAGTTTTATCTATGCTTTTGAATATGAATGTTACTGATTTCTTCACAAGCATGAGCTGCTAAAGCCCATAGTTAGGGTCGTGGAAACCCTGGTAGCTTAACAAAGTAGGGGAAGTGCTTTCATTGTTATGAATCGATACCCATGCATATAGTGCTTTATCTTCGCTATGTTATTTCTTAATGGGTTGACATATTAGTATCTACCTAGATATTGCTGCTTACTCCAAAAGAGAAGTAATGACTAGGAAAAGATAAAGACAATAATAATTTAGAGTTTAACTGTTGATCCATGTTTTTAGGTTCTACCTTAGTAAAATGGTTAGGTTTCATATGATAACTAGATAATCAAAAGTAATAGCTAACATGGATCAAGATAAGGGTTAGTAAGGAGACATTTTGAGACTCAAAAATTAAAAAGTGAAATCTTCGTGCTCGTCCAAAAGACTGTAGAAGGTACATAACTTATTGATTCGTCATGCTAGGTATCAGGTTAGTTCAACAAATCACGATAAGCCTACAAAGTTTAGAAGCCAGGTGGAACACAATCCTAGTGTTCACCTGTATTGATTGCAATCGAAGTCAATATAGTTATTTGCTCAAGATTACTACATCAAAACCCCCTATTAACTTTTCTTGTTCTGCATGCAGACTACAATAGGTGTGATCTGTAAAGCCAAGTGTTCCCTTGAGATTTGACCCAAACCTTTTTTGAGTTACTATATTTTGATAGAGATTGTATCATCATCTAGTAGGAGGTGTTATTTGGACATCAATCAATATTTTGGCGCTGTTGTTGGGGATTACAGTATTGATTTATGATTTCAAGTTGTTGCAGTTTTTGAGTTTTTCTTTTTGTCCTTAGTTAGGCATACGTCGGTGTGTACTAAGCATATACAGAAGAGGCAATCTCATACTCCAACACAATCCGAATCTAGAGAGGATCCTATAAACACTTGATAGTATATCTGAGCATAAAAGAGATGAACCTCCTGAAGAGGTTAAAGATGTTGTAGGTCCCCCTCCTCCCAAAGAGGGACACGATATTATTGATCATCAAACTGGTGAGATATTAGCTCAAAATTAAGCCGATAGGAGGGCAATTGAAGAAGCTTAGTAGGTAGATAGGGAGGCAGAGCTAACTGAGTAGAGATAATAAGTAAACTAGTGAGCAGCACTAGGTGGAAACCAGAACAGATCTAGAAGTCCTCGTGTTTGATTAATCCCAACATATTAGTATGTGCAGCCATATATAAATGACGAAGAAGACTTGGGATATGTTGATCCAGCAGAGACTGGAGCCATAGTTCCTCTTGTTTTGCCCTAAGGAATCAAGTTTGATATTACGAGCGCAATGATCCAACTTTTAAATCTAAAGGGTATGTTCGGAGGTCTGCCTACAGATGATGCAAATTTGAACCTTGCTAATTTCCTCAAGATCTGCAGTTTATATACAAATCCAGGGGTGAATCAGTAAGCACTTAGAGTGTTGGTTTTCCCCTTCTTACTTAAAAGTGAAGTATCTTTATGGTTAGAGAAACTACCAAGAGGTACTATCACTAAATAAAATGAGTTGCATAAGTAATTCTTCTATAGGTTCGTTTCTCCATCTAGTATGTTGCAGCTTAAGAATGAGATTTATAATTTCAGGCAGTTGTAGTCTGCGTCTAGGTACAAGGCTTCGTTCAGGTTCAAGAAGAATCTTAGTATTATGCCCAATCATGGGTTATTAGGGATGAGCATATTAGAGATATTCTACAGAGCCTTGGCCATCAGCTTTAGATCCACGACAGATACTATATCTGGAGGAGCTTTTATGAGACTACGCTAGAAGGTAGATTTAGAGATGTTAGATCAGATCTCGCTCACTAACTGAGGGTCACAAACTCAGGAGGCTGAGAAGGAATCTAAAACTTATGTTATAGGTGAATCCTACGACTAGAAAGTAGCTGATGATTCATTAGCACAAGAAATTGAATTTCTAAGGACTAATCTTCGAGTACTAGCAAAATAGCATATAGCAGTAACTTTCGAGAAAAAGAATACAGTAGCAATACAGGGTCCAGTTTCCAAAGCTTACAAGTCAGAATTAGAAGAGGAAGTGAATTATCTGTATTGCCAGATGGCGGGTTTTCGAGCCTAAGGGAAATAGAACCAAGGTCAAAACTATTATGATAGTCATAGATATCATAGCAGTGAGTGAGATGGTGATTGTAGAAAGAATGATAACTACAGAGAGAAGGGAGATAAATACATTCCACCTGGCAAATGAGATGTAGAATCTAGAATGAAAGAGATGCTTGAAGCTGGTAAAGGGTCAGGAAAATCAAGTGATCAGCCTTCAGGAGATTAAGTACGACATTTCAGGATTGTCCTACAAGGTTAAGTCACATGCTACTTCCTATCAAGCAGTAGGAGCATCAATTCAGGCAAATGTTAGCAACTCTGAACTAGAGGTAACCAAGTACCCTTCTAAGCAAAACGATGCAAAATCCTAAAAACAATAGTCACAAAATTGCTATTATCGCGAGGAGTGGTATCACAACTTTGGACCCCCACGACCTATGGCAAAATCTATTGATGATGAGACACCTGGCTTTAAGTCTGAGAAGGTGATAGGTAATAATGGTAAAACTGCTGAAGATAAAGGTAAGGGTACTATAATTGAGCTAAAAATTAAATTGATCTTGAGACTACCCTCACCTTATCCTCAGAGATTGAGGTAGAAGAATGGGAAAGTTAAGTTCAAGCAATTCATTAATATGGTGAAAGAATTAACCTTAAACATACCTCTTCTAGAGTTGTTAGACCAAATGCCTGGATACGCCAGGTTCATGAAACAATTGGTCACAAGGAAGAAATAAGCGACATTGGAGGATGTTGATGGTATGCACCATTGTAGTGTAGTCTCGACTAGGTCTTTGGCACTAAAAAGAGTGATCCTATTGCATTCATTATAATATGCACTATTGGGACATCCCTATTTGCCAGAGTTTTGAGTGATTTAGGGGTTAGCATTAATTTGATGTCGTTGGCCGTATTTAAGCAGTGAGCTTGAACCCTCTAGAACCAAATTTGATACGGGTTGTTAATGGTTGACCGCACAGTGAAAAAGCCGGTGGGAATCTTTTTTGATGTGATCGTAAGGGTGGATAGCTTTATCTTTCTAGCTGACTTTGTAGTTTTGGACTGTGAGGTTGACACCGAGATACCTATTATATTGGGAAAACCGTTTATGCTCATCAGGTAGATCTATGATTAACATGGAAAAGGGTGAGATGAAATTTTGAGTCAATGGTGAGGAGACTACATTCAAAATTCGAAAGTCAATGAAGCAGCCAACTGACGTGAGGGTAGTATCGGTGATTGATTGTATTGATGACCCTAAAGGATATTCCTATAGGTATCCTGATGAATTCTGAATAGTCAAGATACCCGCATCGTGCCATGACGTTAAATCAAGTGCTGCATGGGAGGCAACCCATGGGCCTGTTGGTAAAGTATAAGTAACCAACTTAGCCACGTCGTGCCGCAATGTTAAATCAAGCGCTGAGTGGGAGGCAACCTACTATTTTAGTGTTAACTTTTTTATTGTCTTTGTCTTTTTGTAGGTTTTTAACATTTGGACCTTACTAGGAATACAGTAAAAATCGCTACATTCATCAATTTCTAAGTAAGGGGGCGGTATGATGAGCCCATCATGGGCACAAGTCCCACATGGTAAGTTGAGTAATAAGTTGAGAAGTTAAAATTTTGAAAATGAAAATGCTAAGTGATCTGAGTTGGTTTTACACACTTTGGAGTCATTATTCTAGCTTATTTTGCCTTGTTTTGAGAGAAATTTGAGTACTTAACGTGTTCATATTGATATAAATAAGCATTTAAGTGTCCAAGTGTGTGATTATAATGTCCAAGGTGGTTTTTAAACAAGTTTATATTTAATTGAGTAATTTAGAGTTCAACCTAGAAAACTAGTTTACGAGCTTGAGCTAGGTGTGTGTCTAGTTGGTTTCGGTGGATTCTAATGTGTTTAATTTGTTCCAAATATTTTAATGGTGTAATTATGAGTGGAATAACTTATTTGTAATATGCGAAATTTAATTTAATTAAGTCTAGAGTTGGAATAAAAAGTGGAAGATCATTTCGAATTTTGCCTTTCTTAGCTTTTGTTTTGATTTATCATTGGGAATATTGTGTTGTTTTGATATTTAATTTGTGGCGTATGATATTGTAGGAGGCTTTATGAGATGAATACGGAGATATATTGATGATTTAAAGGCCGAAAATTCATTAAAAACACACAACAAAAGACATGGGCAAAAAATAGAACGTTTCACACTTAACAAAATTTTTAAACACAAATTCAAATGAGATGACGCAAAGTCAACACATCGCATCTATCTGTCAACGTGTTGAGCGACGAATCGCGTTGACAAATTTTCGACTGGTCAACAAATCATCGCCGGCATCGCGTTGACAAATTTTCGCCTGGTCAACAAATTATCGCCGACATAGGACTTGGTCCTAAATTAAATTCATATGCATGGCACGCGAATCAAGGCAAGAGGTGGGAATCTTTTTCTAACCCCACAAAAGTGGGATTATTTTTGGACAAAATTTGCATAATTCTTTGTGGGACACAGCTGGACAGATCATTTTTGGTCAACTTAGGACACTTTGGAAGAATATCTATATTTGGACAACATTATATGAAGACCCTACGAACATCTGGAACGGCTTGGACGTCTTTGGACACAGTTTGGGCGAAAAGCGAAGGACGCTACACAGTTAATTAGGTTTTATTATTTTTATTTATTTTTTAATTTTTCATATCATGTATTCAATTATTTGAATTATGATTATAAATATTAATGGCTAAAAATCTTTCTTCTGGAATTAAAGTCAAGAATAAGAGTACTATTATTTTGGATTAATTTTAATTAATTTTTACTTATCATATTTGGTTGTTTGTTTATACTTATTTTAAGGATTGGCGATCTTTAGAATACATATATTGTCAACTTTTTTATATCGGGAATGAAAATAGGGATATAGAATATGGGAATAAACAAAGTTTGGATTTTTATTTTTTTATAAAATAAAGAATTAAACTTAGCGTGTAGGACAGGGATGTACTTAGATGTCTTACTTGATTTATACGTAGGATGAAAGCTTTAATTAACTTAATTGGATTATAAAATCCCCGCTCAACGATATAGTTGTAATGTCCATATTAGGTAAAAGATTAGAGGTTGAAAAATCCTGATTATGCAATTAACTCTACGAATCAAAAATCTAGATAAGCGAGTTGACGAATGGAATTCAAAAACATAGTATGATTGTTCGAAGTGTTTTAACCCTGAGCTTTTCTCCATTGATTGTACCAAGATTTTTATTTTTATGCATTAATTATTTTTATTTTCAATTTACGAAATTACAAACTCTCTTTTTGTTTATTGTTTCTCAATTAGTTATAAACTAGAATAAGATAAGCGGCGAACGCAAGTCCCTAAGATATTGATACGTGGTCTTCCTTGAAGCCACTATATTACTTGATAAGACCACGTACACTTGCATGTGCGCTGTTAAGTTTTTGACGCCGTTACCGGGGACTTGGAAGTAGGCAACTATCTTATTTTTAGTTTAACTACATTGAGTTGTAAATACTTTAGCTTTTTTTTAGTTTCTTTTATTTCTATTTTTCTCACACTCTTCTTGAGATGTCAGTCTTGGATAAATGGTTTTTAAGGGATGATGATTCTTGTCTTTTTGTAGAGGACCGCCATGAAGCTTTTTGTCCAGATTTTGATCCAAGCATTTAGAAGGGTCCTGTTTGTTTCCAACCTGCAGAGCAACCCATGAGTTGGTGTGTGGCTTGTTACAGTCTGTATCACTCTATAGATATGTATGCTTTTAATCCTGATTCAGTCATGTTTGCAGGTAATGATCAACAGACAACTAACGAGGTAGATCCAGAGTTGACCCCCCAACCGATTGTAGAGAAAATTCTTGATAATTCAAGAAAGTCTGAGTACTCAAAAATTGAAATTATTGAATAGGTTGAGAAGATACCACTGCCACCATGTCTACAGTCGCTAAGCAACGAAAAATATGAGAAGAATATTAGCCAATTTATGGTACAACTGCTACCATGCTTATAGTGGCTAAGCGAAGAAAAATATGAGGAGGATATTAGCCAATGTGTGGAACAAACACAAGAATCGCAGTCACTCGATTGTCATCTTTATCTTGAGACTGAAAGTGAGAAGGTGAATATAAGTGAAGGTGTAGTAGATTGTGTAAATTTTGAAGTAGGATTGGTTGGGCCGCATTCGAAGCACTTTTCTACATTATTTTTAGACGATGTTTTATTTGTGGAATCATTTAAAATATTGGAAGAGTGTGAATATGAGGAACAAGAATCCTATATTCTTGATTTTACACTGGACAAGGAACATAAAAACACACCTCACTTCAAGGACGAGTGGTTCACCATGCACATTAAATTACTCGATTTCTTTATTTTTGCACCACCACCCTATGAGCGGGGAAAAAGATGAATGCGATGTTGGGGTAAAATTCACATCCTCAATATGTAGGAAAAAGTTGATATGGGTCGTGCCGCGACACTAAATTAGACGCTTCTTGGGAGGCAAGCCAAGCAAAGGTATGTTTTCTTTTTAGTTTTCTAAAGTTTTTACTTCACGTAGTTTTTGTTTTGGTTGAGTCACGGGTTAATGGAAAATCTGAGTACCATAAACTTGAGCTAAGGAGCATAGAAAAACTAGAGTGTGGGATCCCATAGATCTCCTTTATATGTGAAGATGCTACTAGCTAGGCCTAGAGGTCTCTGGAAGTATTTCTATCTTTTTTACTTTTAAATTCACTTTGGCGAGAAAGTAGATTTTTAAGTGTAGGGTGGAGAAATTTTCAAATTATGACGCAATTTAAAAAATTTTAGGTTAGGAATAAGTGAGATATTCTTGTTAGTGCTATTTTTTATTACATGATGCAAATGGGTTTGTTGGTAAAAGCATGTTGAATTAATTTAATTGCTATTTTTGAGACTCTTATGCTCATGTTTGTAACTCTTGTTCTTGTTGGCTTAACATTGAATTCATATTATTGTTTGGTTGGGAGTCTATGATGATCCTCTAAAGTTGAGCATGTGCCATGTGCGTGTGAGATTTTTGTATATTTCTTGTTGCATATGATGTCTAGAACTTATCTGGTGTGTGTGTAAAGCAAAATAAAAAATGTAGGTGTAGGAGATGATTTAGACATTTCTTTAATAGCCTTGTTTTATACCTTCTATTTATCCTACCCTTTATGCATTATCCTAATTAACCCCATTGAGCCTTTAACTTATTTTCTTTGGTAGCTTCATATGTAGCCTAATTCTCTTCTTTAATAGACCATAATTTGATCCAAAAAGTTCCTAAGTGCTTTAATAAAAAAAATTGAATTAGTAAGGACTTTGAGAAATAAGAAAAAAAGGGTGAAATTGATGCCCAAAAGTAATAGTTATTGGTGTTTATAATTGATGTGTGGTGGATTGATGTAATATAATTGATGAAAGAAATATTGTCATGATAGTGAAAAATAAAAGAAAAAAAAATTGATTCATGTGGTAGTAAACTATGCATCCACCAAGTGTTTGTGAAAATGCTTAAAAGAGATGGGGCAAAAACAAGAGGTATGAATGAATGAAAAGGTGTGGTTTGGTTGCTGAATATTGATTTTAAATGTTTAATGTAGTGTAGTAAAGTTCTTAGAGAGGATAGTCATTATTCCCAAATAGTTCCTACCCATCCCTTAGCCTACATTACAACCCGAAAAAGTCCTAAATAATTCTAAACTTTACATTCGACTATTAGTGGAGCATTACACTAAGGGCAAGCCTATGGTTCATTGTGTGTAACTTGTGAATTCTTTTTGAGAGTGAGCGTAATTTGATTCTTGTACCTATTATGTGATAAATTTTATTATTATGAGTGATTATAGGTAACTTTTTTGATTGTGGGGGGCACATGTTTGATGAATGTGGGTGATTTGTATAATATCCTTGATTGAACAATATGTATAATTTTGCCAACTAGGTGAGTAAATTCTTGAGGTTAGGATCTTTTAGAGTAGTGTTCATGAGCTTTCAATTGTAAATAACGTACATAGTTTGAGTATATATATTTTAGTAGAAGTGTAGCGTCACCTCAGATTTTTATGCTTAGAGTAAAGAGTTTTTCGAGGACGAACAAGGATTTAAGTGTAGGGTGATGATCAGAGGTAGTTTTATACACTTTGGTGTCATTATTCTAGCTTATTTCGCCTTGTTTTGAGTGCTTAATGTGTTCATATTGATATAAATAAACATTTAAGTGTCCAAGTGCGTAATTATAATGTCCAAAGTATTTTTTAAACAAGTTTGTATTTAATTGAGTAATTTAGAGTTCAACCCGGAAAACTAATTTTACTAGCTTGAGCTAGGTGTGTCTAGTTGGTTTTGGTGGATTCTAATGTATTTAATTTGTTCCAAATATTTTAATGGTGTAATTATAAGTGGAATAACTTATTTGTAATATGCAAAATTTAATTTAATTAAATCTAGAGTTGGAATAAAAAGTGAAAAATCATTGCAAATTTGTCTTATTTTAGCTTTTGTTTTGATTTATCATTGGAAATATTGTGTTGTTTTGATATTTAATTTGTAGTGTATGATATTGTAGGAGGTTTTGTGAGATAAATATGATGATATATTGATAATTTAAAGGCCAAAAATTCATTAAAAATATACTACAAAAGCTATGGATACGGAATATAACGTTTCACATGGATGGCACGCGAATTAAGGCAAGAGGTGGAATCCTTTTCTAACCCCACAAAAACGTGGGATTATTTTTGGACAAAATTTGCATAATTCTTTGTGGGACACAGCTGGACAGATCATTTTTGGTCAACTTATGACACTTTGGTAGAATATTATATATTTAGAAAACATTATATGAGGACCCTAAGAACGTCTGGAACGGCTGGGACGTCTTTGGACACAGTTTGGACGAAAAGCGGAGGCGATTGCACAGTTAATTAGATTTTATTATTTTTATTTTATTTTTAATTTTTTTTACCATGTATTTAATTATTGGATCGTGATTATGAATATTAGTAGCTAAAAACTCTTTTTTTAGGATTAAAGCCAAGAACATGAGTACTATTCTTTTGGATTAATTTTGATTAATTTTTGCTTATCATATTTGGTCGTTTGTTTATTCTTGTTTTAATTATTTTAAGGATTTCCGACCATCAAAATACATATATTGTCAACCTTTTGATCTCGAAAGAGAGAATAGGGAGATAGAACATAAGAATAAACAAAGTTTGGATTTTTATTCTTTTATAAAGTAAAGAATTAAACTTAGAATCTAGAACAGGGATGTACTTTGACGCCTTACTTGATTCATACGTAGGATGATAGCTTTAATTAACTTAATTGGATTATTACATCCTCAATCAATGATGTAGTTGTAATGTCCATATTAGGTAAAAGATTAGAGGTTGGGAAACCATGATCATACAATTAACCCTACGAATTAAAAACCAAAATAAGCAAGTTGACGAATGAAATTAAAAAATACAGTATGATTGTTCGAAATGTTTTAACCATGTGGTTTTCTCCATTGATTGTCCCAAGACTTTTATTTTTACACATTATTTATTTTATTTTCAATTTACAAAATTACAAAGTCTCTTTTTGTTTATTTCTTCTCAATTAGTTAGACTAGAATTAGATAGGCAGTAAACAAAAGTCCCTGAGAGATCGATACTTGGGCTTCCTTGAAGCCACTATATTACTTGATAAGACCACGTACACTTGTATGTGGGCTTGGGGGCTGTCACTAAGTTATGAACTTTGGCATCTAATTTTACTTTTGGGACCTAAAACTTTAGTTGCGGAACCATAAGTATCTGAAAAAGTATCAAAATGTAAAGTCCGGGTTACAAAAAAATGAACTAAAATTTGTAGGCCACTGGTGGTACCTGCGCTAGTGCCATACCGTGGGTGCTAGCCTCAGGTAAAATCTGCGGCTAGGTTAGATTTTGCACCCACTTTTTAAATAAAATTTTGGGCCTACCAACACTTAAATATGAAACAAAATAGCCTCCACCTATATAAAATATTCTTACCCTCATTGTAACTCATTTAAATCCTCAAAACATTACTTTTCTCTTTGAATTCAAACTTCTCTGTTAAAACATAAACTAACCCCACACTTAAGTAAAGGCTAGATTGACACTTATTTAAAATACCAACTTGTGCCAGCACGCTATGAACATGTTTCAACTTTGGTTTTGCTTGAGTCCTTCATTATTTACTTTCGATTCTTCATAAAAGAGGTAACTTTCTTGGTTTCTAATGGTTATATATTGTTTTATATATTATTTAAACAAATTGATATGTGTGTTCCATTGAAAAATATATAGAATCTATTATTATTGTATGTTGGATTCATGAAGTAGCCGAAAAACATAATGTAGGGCCTTGTTTTGAGGAAAAATCTAACGTTAGGCACCAGCCGGAAAGTGAACTTTGAATTAATAGAGAACTACTGCTAGTTGAACATGTTTGTTTGCTTTTAAATTCTTCAATTTTGGTTGGTGTGTACACAATGGACTTTTTGGATTTCCAATAAGTCTTAAGGGTGTGAAAATTAAGGGAAAAATCAAGTTTTTTGAATTTTGAGCTTTTCTTCAAATCTTACTACCCCTTACTTTTGTTGGAAACTAATAATTGGTTTTTCAAGTACCTATGACACCTAAAGCAGTGAAGAAGACGAAGGCCGATACTTCAAGGAGACAACTGATGTTAGGTGTATTTATGCACACTCGCACTACTATTCTAGCCTATTTAGCCTTTTTTGAGGATGATTCATGTGATTAATGGGTTGATAATGATATAAATTAGCAATTATGTGTCCAAGTATGTGTTTACAATGTTTAATGGTGGTTTCACATGATTTTTGATTCAATTTGAGCATTTAGGGTTCAACAGAGAAAACTAGTGTAACTAGCTTGAGTTAGGTGTTTTTCTAGTCTATGCGTTGGGTTCTAATGTGTTTTAATGAGTTAATAAGGTTTTTATTATGTATTTATATGTGAAAAACTTATTTATAATGTTCAAGGGAAAATTGAATTAAGAAAAGAGTCAAAACAATAAGTTAAAGCTTAGTGTGAAATTAGTCTATGCTTAGCTCGGATTTCTAGTTCATCGTTGAGGTGTTTGTATGGTTTTGAGCTCTAAATTGTTGTGTTTAATGATATAGTATGCTTTTTAATGGATTATGATGATATATGAAGGTTATAGAAGCTTCAAATCAAGTGGAAACAATTTAAAAAGGCTCGAAAATGATGGCGGAAGCACAAGACATAAGCTGGACTCAATTTTTACCCTTGTAATGTATTGAGCACATGTAATGTGTAGGATAGGCCAATGGAGGTGATCAAAACATCAATGGATTTTGAAAGGGCCCAAGTTTTTGAAACACCAGCGCGTGTAGATTATAATGAGTTTAAGGAGGCTCCGTGACTCGTGGAAATCATGACGAGATACTGGAATTTGACAGATTTTTTGACAATTGTGAACTGGCATTTCACCATGATGCGGTGATGCCCAAAATCAGTATAATTCTTCCCATCTTAAGGAAAACAACGTGGAAACCCAATCCAAGTCGGTTTATGACTTGTATACTGTAAATATAACATCTCAAACTCCGTTTTAATATTCTTGGAACATCCTAGATCACTTGGGACATCATTGGAGGCTACCAAAACTTAGTTTTAGGTTTTATCATTCTTTAATTTAGTTTTATGTATGGTTTGTATCATCGCTCCAAGGGATTGGATGATGAATACTACCATTAAGGCTAAACCCTCTCTAAAATCATGAATACTTTTATTTTGAATTAAGTTTGTTTGATTTGCTTATCATTATGGTTGTTTGTTTATTCTTAATTTAATTATCTTAAGGATTAGCTACCCTTTGAATACATCAATTGTCAACCTTTTAATCTAGGGAGAGGGAATAGGGAGATAGAACATAGGAATAAACAAAGTATGGTTCTTATTTCTTTAGAAAATAAGAAATTTGAATTAGCATCTAGGACAGAGATGTACTTAGATACCTTGCTTGATCCAAACATAGGATGATAACTATAAAACACTTAATTGGATTATTACATCCTCGCTCAATGATGTAGGTGTGAGGTCCAAATTAGGTAAAAATATTAGATGTTGGGAAACCACGATCACGCAATTAACCCTACAAATCAACAACTAAAATAAGCAAGTTAACGAATGAAATTAAATAGCGTAGTATGATTATTCTTAAGCCCTAACCTTGGGCTTCTATCCATTGATTGTCCTAAGTTATTAATTTTCCATATTAGTTTAGTTTCTTTTTAGTTTAAAATTCTTAAACCTCCTTGTTTACTTTTTCTCAATCGTTAAAATAGAATTGGATAGGACGCGAATGCAAGTCCCTGAGAGATCTATACCTGAACTTTCTTGAAGCCACTTTACTACTTGAGACCACGTGCATTTGCGCGCTGTCAAGTTTTTGGCGCCATTGTCAGGGACTTGTAACTAGGCAACTATCTTATTTATAGTTTTCTATATTGAGTTGTAAATATTTTTTTAGTTTTTTCTTATTTTCTTTTATTTCTATTTTTCTCACACTCTTCTTGAGATGTCTATCTGGGATAAATGGTTTTTGAGTGATGACGATTCTTGTTATTTTTGCGGGGGACCACATCAAGTGACTTATTGTCTAGATTTTGATGGAAGTGCTTGGAAGGGACCTTCACAATATAAGGAAAATATTATTCTATCTGTGGAGCAGACGACAACTTGGTGTTTGGTCTATGGTCAAAGTGGTCATACTGCAACTATGTATGCTGTCAACCTTGATTTAATATTGTTTGTGGGCTAAGCTGAAAGGTAAAATTATATAAACTACTACAATTGAACGGGGTAGAATCAGTCACAAATTCAATCATGGAACAACCAGCAACATTTTCAGCAACAACAACTAAACATGAAGGACACAACTCAAACGAGAAATTTAGAAGAGATGATAAAACAAATTTTCCCATCTCAAGTACAGTTGTTGGTAGACATGAAGAACTATCAGGAGGATGCAAACAAATTGTATAATCAGCTGGAAATAGATGTAGAGTTAAGTCCCCAACCGGTTGTAGGGAAAGTTGTTGATAATTCAAGGAAGTTTGAGTACTCGAAAACTAAAGTTGTTAAACAGGTTTAGGAGATACCACTGCCACCATGTATACAGATTCTTAGTAAAGAAAAATATGAGGAGGATATTAGCTAATTTGTTGAGCAAATACAAGAATCACAGCCACTCAGTCATCATCTTTCTCTTGAGACTAAAATTAAAAAGGTGAATAAAAGTGAGGGTGTTGAAGATAGTGTAAATTTTGAAGTGGGATTTGTTGGTCCTCACTCAAATCACTCTTCTACATAATGTTTATATGATGTCTTGTCCGTGGTATCATTTAAAATAGTGAAAGAATGTGAAGATGAGGAGCAAGAATCCAATATTCTTGATTTTACACTGGACAAGCAACATGAAAACACACCTCACTTAAAGGTCGAGTGTTTTACTATGCACATTTCATTACTCGGTTCCTTAATCCTTGTACCACCTCCCTATGGTCAAGGGTAAAGGATGGATGCAATATTGGGAGTGAAATTCATATCCTCAAGATGGAGGAAAAAGTTGATTGGGTTGTGCTCCGACTCTAAATTAGGCACTTCTTGGGAGGAAACCCAAGCTAAGGTATTTTTTATTTTTAATTTTTAGTTTTTTTATTTCATGTTGTTTTTATTTTTGGTTGAGTCAAAGGTTTATGGGAAGTCTGAGTACCATAAACTTGAGCTAAGGAGCATGACAGAAATTGAGTGTGGGGTCCCATGGATCTCATTTATGTTGAAAGATTCTACTAGCTAGGCCTAGAGGCCTCAGGGAGTATTTTTATCTCTTACTTTTAAGTTCACTTTGGGGACAAAGTAGATTTTTTAAGTGTCGGGTGGGGAAATTCCCAATCTTTGGCTCAATTTTATTTTTTTTTAGGTTAGGAATAAGTAAGATATTCTTGTTGGTGCTATTTTAGATTGCATGGTGCAAGTATTTTGTTGGGTAAAACCATGTGGAATAAGAGAATTACTATTTTTTAGACTTCTAGGCTCATTTTTGTGACTCTTATTCTTGTGGGTTAAAATTTGAATTCATGCTATTTTTGGTTGGGAGTCTATGATGATCCTATTGAGTCAAGTGTGTGCCATGTTCGTGTGAGGTAGTTTTGTGTATTCTTTGTTGGATTTGATGTCTAGAACTTGCCCTGTGTGTGTGCAAAGCGAAATAAAGAGTGTGAGTTTAGGAAATAATTTAGGCATTTCTCTGATAGGCTTATTTTATACCTCATTTTGACCTACCCTTGTGCATAGTCCTTGTTAAACCCCATTGAGACTTTATCTTATTTTCTTTGGTAGCCTCATAAGTAGCATAATCCCTTCTTTGATAGATCATAATTTGATCCAAAAAGCTCCTAAGTGCTTTAATGAAAAAAATTGATTTAGTAGAGAGTTTAAGAAATTGAAGAAGAAAAAGGTAAAATTGATGCCCTAAGGTAATAGTTATTGGTGTTTATATTTGATATGTGGTGGTTGGGAGTGATATAAATGGTATTAGAAATATTTTCATGGTTGTAAAAAAAGAAAAAAATTGAATCTTGAAGGAATAAACAATACGCCCACCATGGTTTGTAAAAATGCTTAAAAGAGAAGGGGCAAAAATAAATGATAGGGTAGACAAAAATGGTGTAATTTGGTGGTGGAGATTGGTTTTAATTGTAAGAAGTGATGTATTAAATCTCTTAGAGAGGTTAGTCACTATTCTTGGCCAAAATAGTTTCTACCCATCCCTTAACCTACATTACATCCGGAAAAGACCTATTTGATCCTAATCTCATCATTCCGATATTAGTGGAGCACTACACTAAGGGAAAGCCTATTTTCATTATGTGTAACTTGTGAATTCTTTAAGAGAGTGAGCGTAATTTGATTCTTGTACCCAGTGTGATAAATTGCATTATTGTGAGTGATTATCGGTAACTCTCTTGTTGTGAGGGAACATGTTTGATGAATGTGGGTGATTTTTATGATATCCTCGATTGATTAATAAGCATGAATTTTCCAAATAGGTGAGTCAATTCTTGAGACTAGGTTGTTTTTGAGTAGTGTTCTTGAGCTTTCAATTGTTTTGAAACATGCTTAGTGTAGTAACTTGCATATGTGTAGTCATTGTAGTACTAGCTTGAATATTTTTCATGTAGTAGAAGTGTGGAGTCTCTTCAGCTTATGGTGTTTATAGTTAAGAGTTGTTCGAGGACGAACAAGGCTTTAAGTGTGGGGTGGTGATGCTGGGTGTATTTATGCACTCTAGCACTACTATTCTAGCCTATTTAGCCTTGTTTTGTGGATGATTCATGTGATTAATGGGTTGAGAATGATATAAATTAGTATTTATGTGTAAAAGTATGGGTTTACAATGTTTAATTGTGGTTTCACATGAGTTTTGATTCAATTTGAGCATTTAGAGTTCAACTGAGAAAACTAGTGTAACTAGCTTGAGCTAGGTGTTTTACTAGTCTATGTGTTGGGTGATAATATGTCTTAATGAGTTACTAATGTTGTTATTATGTATTTATATGTGAAAAAACTTAGTTATAATGTTCAAGGGTCAATTGAATCATGAAAAGAGTCTAAACAAAATGTTAAAGCTCAATGTGAACTTCGCCTATGCTTAGCTCGTGTTTCTAGTTCACTGTTAAGGTTGTTGTGTTGTTTTGAGCTCTAAATTTTTGTGTTTAATGATATATGATTCTTGTTTAATGGATTATGATGATATATAAGGGTTATATAAGCTTCAAATAAAGTGGAAACAACTTAAAAAGGCTAAAAAATGACAACGGAAGCACAAGACACAAGCTGGATGCAATTTTGACCCCTGTAATGTATTGCGAGCATGTAGAGTGCAGGAGAGGCCAATGGATGCAATAAAAATATAACTGGATTCTGAAGAGGCCTAAGTATTTGAAACACTGGTGCGTGTAGCTTATATTTGGGATTAAGGAGGCTCCGTGATGCGTTGAAATCGTAACGAGATACTAGAATTTGATAGATTTTTTGACAATTGGGAAATGGCATGTCACCACAATGCGGTGATGCCCAAAATTGGAATAATTCTGCCCAGCAGAAGTAAAACAGCGTGGAAACCCAATCCAAGTCGGTTTATGAATTGAATACAATAAATATAACGTCTCAAACTCCGTTTTAATCATCTTGGAACACCCTAGATCACTTGGGACATCAATTGAGGATACCACAACTTCTTTTTAGGTATTATCATTCTTTAATTTAGTTTTATGTATGATTTGTATCATCACTCCAGGGGATTGGATGATGAATATTTTCATTAAATACTAAACCCTCTTTTCGGGGTTACGACCAAGTTCATGAATACTTTTATTTTGAATTAAGTTTGTTTGATTTGCTTATCATTATGGTTGTTTGATTATTCTTAATTTAACTATTTTAAGGATAAGCTACCCTTTGAATATATCAATTGTCAACCTTTTGATCTTGGGAGAGGGAATAGGGAGATAGAACATAGGAATAATCAAAGCATAGTTCTTGTTCCTTTATAAAATAAGGAATTTGAATTAGCATCTAGGACAGGGACATACTTAGATGCCTTACTTGATTCAAATATAGGATGATAGCTATAAAACACTTAATTGGATTATTACATCCCCTCTTTAAGATGTAGGTGTGAGGTCTAAATTAGGTAAAAGGAATAGAGGTTGGGAAACCATGATCATGAAATTAACCCTACAAATCAACAACCAAAATAAGCAAGTTAATAAATGAAATTCAATAGTGTAGTATGGTTGTTCTTAATCCTTAACCTTGGGCTTCTATCCATTGATTGTCCTAAGTCATTCTTTTTGCATTATTTTAGTTTCTTTTTAGTTTACAGTTTTTAAACCTCCTTGTTTACGTTTTCTCAATCGTTAAACTAGAATTGGATAGGCGGAGAACTCAAGTCCTTAGAGATCGATACTTGGGCTTTCTTGAAGCCACTTTACTACTTGATAAGATCACGTATACTTGCGTGTGATCTTAGGCGTTGTCAAAGGCTAGAGTCTCCTGAGCCTAGTGGTTCAGTGGAGGAGTAACCGAGGCAGTGACGTAGAAAATTTGCCATTGGTGTTATACATAGAGTCATGAGAGAACAGATTCGCCAGACTACTCAGACAGCTACAGCCAGCCCAGGATAAGGTCTGCATAGATATCAACCTCACACACTTCTCCGCTTAATGATGATTATGATGATGATGAGAAGGAGACATAATCTTATAATACTCCACACGTTATTGCTCAGGACCCCTAGTCTGAGGAGGGGTCCCAGGATTCATCTGATAAGGTTGAGCAGGTGCAGTCATCCGCAGTGCCCCAGTCTGAAGAGGGTACTGCTACTCATGTAAAGCTGACAGAGGTTCCTCATTCTGATGAGGGTACCAAGCAACCTTCCCATGATGCATCAGTACAACAGAGCCCTATACATGCGTATACCCAGAGACACCTCCAAAAGTGAGACTTCTGAGGTGGTGTGTGGAAGGAATGAAAAATATATTTGAGCTTGATAGTCATGTTTAGAAGTTAGACAGCCTACTAGGTGTATTTATAAGGAGTATTAGATTGACTTATCGAGGCTAGATCAAGTTGCTTATTTACGAGCATCAATTGATAGATATTGCTATAGTAGATATCTAGGCCACTCGATTCTTACAACCGAGCTATGGTATGAGAATGTTATACATCCTATAGAGATATCGTATTCCTTTTTATGCACAAACATCCAAGATTGATTAGATTTGAGCGGCAGCCATAACTTGATCATACACTAGATAGAGGGGTCAGAGTTGATATTACAAAGGAGACTATATGCAAAGTTATTTTTCGCCCAGATTACATTACTCCTGTATCTACAGTTAAGTGCAACCCAAACTTAAGGATCACATATGATTGACATATCATGCGGGAGGCTGAGCACCATCGAGAGAGGGTTGTAATAGCTAGGTGGATAGCCAGTTATATTTCATCATCGGGTGATACGACCCCATGGACGAGGGGAAAGTTGTGATAAAAAAGGGCCTATTGACATGGGAGGCCAAATTTTTATGGTTGCTGATTAGATACCAACTAATACCTACTACTTTGGATAATACATTAACATGGGAGGGAGAAACACTGGTTGTCTGTCTGATAGTTGTATCTGATATTGAATTTGCTGCTATTCTTCACCATGATTTAAATGACATATTATTTGGGGTGACTAATCTTCTTGTCCCTTGCATGATTCATAGATTGTGCAATGAGGCCAGTGTGCCTGAGATATCAAGTATAGACGAGAGGGTACCTGCGATGGTAACTGCACAGATGAGGACCATGAAGGGTCTGGCAAGTTTAAACACTTTTACGAGATAGAGTTAGTAGGTAAAAGTTCCAAGGGCTCTATTTAAGGGGCCAACGGTTTTTGCAAAGCCTGATAAAGTATATCGAGATGATGTGAGTGTTAGTTTTGACATAGATATAGGGGAGTAGAGAGAGGCTCCAAATTTGAGTACACAGGGAGAGAGGGCACAAGCTACTTCTTCTTCAGCCTGTCTTTGACCTCAAAGCCAGTTGGTGCATCTACAGTGCTGACTCACCCATCCACTACAACTCCTGCTTTAGGTATGACCACTATATCTAGTGAGTTTTTGCAGAGCTTAGTGGACAGCTAGAGGGCCACAAATGCTAGAGTGAGTGTTGTTGAGACTGAGATAAATACCATCTGTTAACAGATAAGATCAGGGGTTAGTACTAGATTTGAGTAGGCACAAGACTGATAGGAGGCTGCACTGTGTACTACACTATGCGAGCTACATACCGACTTCTAGACATAGCATTATGATCTTGAGAGATAGGTTATAGATTGATATACAGAGATAGCTGCACCAAATCTAGTCTAGCTATGGGAGGAGTTTGATATGTTACAAGCAGAGGTACGATTTTTCATGGAGAGACTTGTTTCATCCACTCCCTCAGCTATACCTCAAGTGGTCCAGCTATTACCTCTACACGCACTGAGATAGTTTGATTTTCTCAAAAAGGATAAGAGGAGGTCCTATCAGTTAGGTCAAGGAGAGGTCTTATTGACGACTTATAGGACCCTTATTTACCACATGATAAGGTTTTTAAAGAGTTCGGGCATAATTCAATGGAGTTTGCATTCATCAATAGGCAAAGGCATGCATCTATAGTAGCGAGTACATCATCCAATAGTACACCGCTGCCTTCGCTAGCTGATATGCCCTCATTTACGGATGCTCCTGATTCGTGTGCCTAGTGCATCCTAGATATGTTCTCACTTTCCTCTATTTTATTTTTATTTAACACATTGAGGATAGTGCATACTTTTGTATTAGGGGTGGGCATACCATGCCGTTGTAGGTTTTTGTTGCCATGTTTTCTACCATCGGCTACAGTATGGTTGTAGAACTGGCATTTCTAGGATAATTTTGGATCATATTTTGTTTTTCTTTATATTGTATTATTTTTGTGTAATTAGGAGATTTTAGGTGTTTAAGGTAGTAGTCATGTTTTGACTAATTTGTGATACCCTCCAAAAATTTAAGATTTAGAACTGTATGAATGTATATATGTGTAAACTTTGTGGATCTTGTTATGACATTAGGATTAGGGACATGATAATCAATTTCTAACAATTTCATGAACTGGATAGGTAGTAATTGGTAATATTGACTCTATGCTTTGTGTGTATGAGATATTACCTAGTTCCCTTTGTGTGTTGAATTCAAAAGTTGCCTGGTTAGTCATGCCTAGATTGAAGGATAGTTGGTTAGGAAAGGATCATAGGACTTTTTTTATTGCAGTCCACTTTTAGCCTAAATGATCTTCCATGTGTGAATGACATCCCTTGATCCTTATTTTGAGCCTTGTAGCCTATTTTTCTTGTTTCACTGTTCACCTTACCATTTATAGTACAATGAACTTGTTTTGGCCCTGGTCCTCCGTAGACATTACGTACCTCAACTTAGGTAAATGGCCTGAGTTGAGGGTGTCTATCATAGTAGTGCATAGTGTAAAATGGGTTCGGAGAATCATTAAAATAAGAGAAAAGAGTTAGTAGGGTTGGGTGTGGTAGAAAAAGAAAAAAAAAGAAGAATTAAAAGAAAAGGAAAAAAGGAGAGAATAAAAAGACCATACCCAACCTGAATGTGTAGTAAACAATAAAAAGGGAGAAATAAGGGTGGATTTAAAGTAAATTGGCTAGTAAGTGAGACCCCAAGGTTAGTGTAATGCCAAGAAGAATTATTTATTTGATATGTCCATATGTATCATACTAGCCCCAAAGCCTATATTACGAGGTGAGAAAATACCTATAGTGATCCTAACTTGGCAATCTGAATGCTAAGGTAATGAAAATAAGGGCAATCCTATGGTATTTGACAGTCATTGATTTGAACTTCTCTTCTGAGTATGAGTGTCTCTTAACCGTCCTTCCATTGGCATACATAATTTTATATGAGTGAGAGAGGCATTCTTATTATGGGGGCACTTGAGTTATATTGCTAGATATTTGTTTGTTTTAGGTAGTGTAATTTGTATATATGAGTGGTTGTCTGTTGCTAATGGAATTGCCATGCCTTGATCCCATTGTGTCACATTGTTGTGCTTCATGTTCATACATAATTGGTTTTGAAAAAATTAACATTGGATGGAGATGTTGTGTTTTAAGTCTAAGTGTTGACTGACTGCCTTAAATCACTTAGTTTCTCCTAGTTAAGTGTCATTTTTGTTTTTCTTTTATGTTTTGTTGCCTGAGGACATGAAAACTTTTTAAGTTAGGGTGTTGATGTGCTATAGAAATATAGCACATTCAAGGCTTAAAACGAGTAAAAAATGTAAGTTTCTGAGGTTATTTTATTAGATATGATGTCTTTTGGGTATGTTTTGCAGGAAATCATATTTTGGATGCTAAGTTTGTGAAAAGGGTGAAAAAGGTATTTTGGGTATGTTTGGAGCAATTATGGATATTTAGGATATTTTTCAGCTTGTTCGTGACCAAAGAATATTCAAAAATTAAAGAAGAGCTGAAAAGATGACTCCCGACACTTACTAAGTCAACATGTGGCTGCATGTAGGACCTATGAACAACATATAGGCAAAGCAAGTGCCAGAAGTTCAAAATCCTGAGAGTTGAACTTGAAAGATTTTTTTATCCCGGTACCTGCGAATTTTACCTGTGCCTATTGTTAGGACTGCAGGTACTACCTACGCCCGCTGCCAAACCGTAGGTACAGACCATATATGGCCACCGACCTGATATTGTCCTAGTTTTTTCAGGCATTGGTTTTTGGATTTTCTCTTGTACTGTAAATACCTGTTATGTACTTTTAACTCAGAGTTATGCACTTTTGATATTCAGTAACATTCTCATTTTGATTTCAAGGTGGCAGAAATAAGAATGTTGTATTGGATCTGTGGGCTTACTTGAGGGGACAGAGTTAGGAATGAGATTATTCGGGGGAAGGTGATAGTGACTTTGGTGGAGGACAAGATGTGGGAAGGAAGGCTGAGATGGTTTGGGCATATGATGAGGAGGGACGCGGATAAGGGTAGAATACTAGTGTAAGTGTGTAGGTTGTAGCAAGCAGTTAAGAGAGATCTTGTGTAGTCGGGTTAGTAATCCTAGGACTGTGTACATAGGTCTTTGGTATGTGAGCGTATGTTACAACTATGTGGGTGTCCTATTTCTTATTTCTTAGTTCCTATTTTCTCTTTTTGTGTTGCCCTTATTTCTCATATTTCGTATTTCTGTTATTCTTATTTATTATTTCTTATTACTTATTTCTGTTATTTTATCCATCTCCTTGTTTACTACTCTTTATCTTTAGCTGGGGGTCTATCGAAAATAACTTCTCTACTTCTTTGAAGGTAGCGGTATGGACTGCGTACATCTTACCCTCCCCAGACTCCACTTTGTGGGAATACACTGGGTTTATTATTGTTGTGAACTTTGGTTCATTAATTTAGTTACAGTTGTGGGCTTTATTACTTTTTATCATTGTGATTTCATATATTCTTTCCAATATAAATGTTATTTATTTCTTCACAAGCATGAGCGGCTAAAACCCATAGCTAGGGTTATGGAAACCTCTTTGACATAGTGGAGATACTGGCAATGGCATATATGTATAGCATATGAAAATATGTCTCATACTCTACAATACTAATGGAACCCTACTCTAGGTGATCAAACTCACCACTCATTTGATCCTACAAACTATAAGGCATAAAGCTCTAAAAAATGCCTTAGAAAATTAGGTCTATGTCATAGTAGGTGAATCTAATGGTCTACAACTATAAGAGATCTCCACTACTGTCTGTCTATGTTAGTATACTGATATGTCATATAGGAAACACCATAAGATTCAAGGGATCGAAGGTTACACAACCTCTCTAGATTGTAAAGTAAGAACTCATAGTCATCCTCTCTAATGATACTACTAAAATTGGGAGGAGACAAGTAAATGGACCTCTTAAACCTATTCTAATCCCCATAAGATGTCACAGGACTCAAAGAAATTAGAGGAATAGTGACCTAGTAGGAAAAGAATCAACATAAAGTGGTACCATAGAAGATATTGTACCCGTAGAGTTAGACAACCATGATTAAGGGACTGCCCTAGCAGCTGAATACCTTCTAAAGTCTAAGAAATACCTGACACATTAAATGGAACACCAGTTTGGGGAACACCATCTAGACTTCCTAATAGACGAATCAATAAATCTTGTAAAACTAGGTAGGAACTAAACTCTATGGGATCTGAGTTGGTCTTGCATCCACCATCTAATACTCTAAACCATCATAATAACTCATATTCTTGGTAGATACCATCCTAGACCATCTTCTAGTAGGAGCAACTCCTCATGCCTAACCTCTACTTCTAGCTAGGCTACGACCCCTACTCTCTCCTGACTGGCACTCTAATTGCTAGTGCTGGCTTAGCATCTCTAATATCTCTAAAACTAGTCCTCACTTTTGTGCTACAAAGAATATAGTACTATTTTTAAATATCTCGCATAAACAAACCGTATGATAAAGAATTAAATTAGAGAATTTTTTCCTTAAGATGTTTTATAACCTCTAAAAGATAGTTACAGACATCAATATATCAATCTTCTAGAATCTATTAGAAATCCTGCTCTTTCACTTATGAGACTGGTCAACCTAGTACTCTTATACCAATTTATCACAATCCAAAGTTGATGCCATGATGGTACCTACCTCGACCCATCCTCAGAAGGTAACCCAAAGTTTGATAGAAAAAGAAAATTAATATTTCAAGAAAATAAGTAAATACAAGACTTCTAGAATGAAGTCAGATCATAATATGTAAATAACATAAATACCAAGACCTAGTATCATAAATGTAAAAAGCATCTACTACAAATCAGAAATACATATATCTATCTCAAAAAAATGAATAAAAAATCGACAAGATATGAGAAGGTTTGAGATTTGCACCAAAAGGGCACATAAGTAGGAGTGGGTATAGTCCACTTGTACTCAATAGGTTTCGTAAGCTGACAAAGCAAACTAAACAAGTAAAAGATACTATGAGAACGTTCTACCTACTAACAAAAAAGTTTTCAAAGGATAGCTCACATCATTGCCGCTAACAACTCTATAATATGAAGTCAAATGGGTAAATATACATGAAATATATAGAGAAACTAAGAACACAACAACAAACACATAGATAAAATAAAAATAGTGTAATGTCATGCAATGCAATAATGGTGGGATAGTGATGAATGAAAGACATCATATGACATTTTGGACAAACATCCCGAGCGTCAACACTTAAAGAAAGGTCCAATAGAGGGTTCCCAACTCATATACTTTCACAAATCTCATTCTCATATCTCAATCAACCAAGACAGCCAAGGATCCTAACCAAGGATCTTATATATTATTTCAATTTTTTTAAAATTAATATTTGTCAGTAGTACCAGTATCTCATGGAATATGCATGAATGAATAAGGATGTAATTCTCAAAATCAATCAATATGAAGATGATAATCAATTGAATACAGTTATAAATGAGCTTAAAATCAACATAATATGTCAACAATTCATGATATAAGCCCTTGATTGACATCACTAGAAAGAATAGTCATGTAATAAATCAATAATATTATTGCAAAAATTCTCACTCGGGCATCATTATCATGATAGAAGCAAATAATGCTCAAATAGGTCTATAATATCATTTAATACTCTACACGGGCATCATAGTAATAATAATAGAATTTAATACAAT
Source organism: Capsicum annuum (assembly GCF_002878395.1). Lineage (NCBI taxonomy): Eukaryota > Viridiplantae > Streptophyta > Magnoliopsida > Solanales > Solanaceae > Capsicum > Capsicum annuum. The sequence goes on from NC_061118.1 coordinate 22,594,050, forward strand.
AATAAGGCTTAAAAATAGAAAATAAAATCCGAAACGTGCATCACCATAAATATATATATATATATATATATATATATATATATATATATATATATATATATATATATATCTCAAGTTAACAACAATATGCAAATAAGACCCCATATGTGCGATATGTTAACAATAATAACTTGAAATATAATTTTCATATCTAATTTCCCAAACCATAGCATGAATTACAAGAATGGTTAACTACTCAGCCTAGTCTAAAGAAAGTTAAGTCATAACCTACCTCAAAGTAGAAGCTCAAGCCCAAAAATACTTAAAAGAAGACATTTTCTTTCAAGTGACCTTGGAATGCTCCTAATCTATCAAGGATAAATAATTCATATGCAAACGAGTTCATCTTTATAATCAAGTTTCAAACATTGATTCCACTTAATAGGTGAATCTCACATTTCTTAAATTTCAAGCTTAGAGCTAAATCTCAATATCCTCGAAATATTATAAATTTGATGGGGTTCATATAATTTAATAGACCCCATATTAAGTTACATATACCCATATATCAAGAGTAAACTCAAAATATGACAAAACAAGAAAAAATTTATGTACAAACTAAGTTACATAAATCAGTGACTAATGTACTAAACCACGAAATAGAGGGAAACTAAACAAATATTACATGACCTAAGCCTAATGCCAAATGTCTACCACATGTTGCTAATTATTTTGTAATTATTGATAACTATCAACCCAAAGATTCCCACTAATCTCTTTTCTTCATATTCCATAGAAGTATACACCTTAGCCTATTTATCAAAAAGAAATTCATATGCAGCCAATTGCAATTTCATTTTACATTACCATCCTCAACCTTCATTATAATAATAGTAGAAATAAATAAAGCCCTTTGTATAATTTTCAAACAAAACAAAATGCAAACACTTCTCCTCCAATCCCCCCCTTTTTTTGGTTTCCATCCGGTGTCTAGTGCCTGCATTAGAGCCTTGACTAATCTGGATCATGCGTTACAAGGCCTGTTACGGTGACAGCGCTCCCAAAAGAGTTTTCTCCATACCCATGGTCGAACCCTCGACCTCTGATTAAGGATGGAGCAGCCCCATCCACTACACCACAATCTATGTTGGTCTCTAATCCCTTTTACTTTTTCCAATACAACAAAATAATAATCATAATAATAGATGTCTCATATCCTATTATATTAACATATATGAACACACGAAGGATTTTTGGATGTTGTTACATATAACCACCTCTTCAATTTGCTTCTAATACTTAGTCCTTTCCTATTTTCTTACCAATTGAGAGTATAGATTCCTATTGCCATTACGCCAGTGTGGCCAATAGCGAATAGTGGGTGTGGCCTACTTTTAGTTTAAAAGCACTTAGTTTCTCACGCACATTGTCCAAGTTGGATATTAAATAAATTATGAGCTTGGATCATGAACCACAAACTAAATTACTCAAATTAAATCTTTTGATAATTATATTATTAAATTTAAATAAATAAATAAATAGCTTAAATTTTCTAATTAAACTTTACGAGAAGGGTCATTTAGAAAAAAAATTTTAGCTCTTAAAATTACACTGAAAGCCTCAAAATCCAAACTTATCACACTATTAACTTAAAATCTAGAACAAGGGTTGTTCAATAAGTCCTTCCACAAAGAAGACAACTTCATAGTTATTACAGCCACTTGTAACACATCATTCAGAATCAGATCTACATCAAAGAGTAATTGAGTAGTAATAACATAATTAATACATTTAACAAATGTATTATAAATTTTTATACCTTGCACAAGGAGATTATAGATAATAACTTGTAATTCCTGAACTTAGATAGCAACAGCTTTACTATCTACATTGTAACACAACATTCACAATCAGACTTACATCAAAGAGTAATTGAGTAGTAATAACGTAATTAATATATCTAACAAATGTATTGTAAATTTTTATACCTTCTGCAAGGAGATCATGGATAATAACTCGCAATTCTTGAACTTGGATCACAACAGCTTTACTATCTACCATTTTGAAGTCCAAAAATTTTGCAACTATGAATTTCTTCATACCGACATTCTCTATTCTATACTTATTTTATAAAGTATTTCAATTTTTTTTGAAAACTTAATATTATTAGACAAACTACACAAATCGTCTTGTTGCCCGCTCAGAAAATAAATCTTACACAAAAAAACTGAGTACTTTCAAGCTTTAATCACTAAAAAGTATTCATCATTTGAAATTGATTCCAACAAGACTAGAACATTTTCATTAATCATCTTTTGCAAACTCAAAGTAAGAATATCTTTTGCATCCATATTTTAAAATGTAAACAAGAAAATATTTTTGGTTTCTCTACTAGTTCATGGTAGGAGCAACACTTAATCGACTCGATGAAGCAGTATTTATTGTTGTAACATTCACCATTTTATTGTTAACATTAGTTTCATTAGTCATTTTTTGTCACAATTTGACACACAACTTAGTATCTTAAAATTTTAACAATAAAGACTTAACCTTTATATAACTTATTTCTAGTCAATGATGATATTTTTATATTCTTTGAATCTTGAAAGAATTTTAATATTCTTCATCAGAATCAAACTCCAAAAAAATAAATAACCCAAAGGTTTTAATCTTCAAAAATTAAAATACAAAAATAAATAATTTTATTTAGTGTTATTTTTGTCAAACCAAAATATGTATTCACAATTATTAACTTCATCAATAAGTTCAAATTAACTTTTTAATAATAAAGGAAGTTCAATTATTTCTGGAAAAGAGTAAACAAACTAAGAATGAGTTAAAGAGAGACAATCAAAGCTCAATAAATTCGTATTCCGTCGTTACAAAAATTATCCCCCTTAAGTATCCTTAGTGAATGAAATATATCCTTCCGAGATTGAACGATTTACTTTAGAGGAATAGTAATACCCCAAATTATGCTGACAACAAATGCACTCAATGACAACAAAACACACATGCATTTTTCTAAGAAGAAAAGGCTTTAAATTTCAAAATTTGTATCAATATTTAATAAAAAAATCAGATATTTATAGACAAAAAAATTTTCTTCAAACAGAGGAAAAAGTTTTGAAATGCTGCACTATTTGGACCATCTAGCCTATTTATGGGAGTGAAACTAATTTGTGGTTGCAAATCACTCGACAAAACAAAATAAAATATTGAGATATAAGTTGTGTTGGGTTTGCATCAACAAATAAAGGTAATTTTAAATCAAATTTTTAGATTAAATAATCATCAAATAATTAAGTTTCAAATGAATTTTATCTAAAAAGATAGTCTCTCTATCGATCAAAATTAAAAGTTGAGCTGAGCGAGCAATAATGAGAACGACAAAAGGCTTATATTCTTCTTACCTCACTATAATGACCCTTTAATTCATTTTCTATATTTATTTATATTTTTTACATTATATCTTCTCTATAGCTGCCACAAGTCATTTATGACTGCTCGAACTAACAGTTCAGTTACCTGGTAGTTCATTTGATTTTTAAAGTAAATTCCCTTTTTAGAAGTCTTCGCTGGTTCCAAACGACCACTGGATAATAAAATTAGTAAAATGATCTTGTATGTAAATTGGTGGCGCCACCATCTGTAAAATATTAATTTTAGGCTAGGTAGACCATTGGGTTTCAAGGCACCAGGGCTCTTTTCGACTGATTGGTCAGAAAGTTGAGAAATTAAAAATATGAGTATGGGACCTACATTTAACTGTAACAACCTCAGATGGAAATTTTAAGTGTGTTATTATTTTTGAACCATCAAATTTGGTGTAGTTACATTATTTGTTTGAGTATACGGGATTCCAAATGAATCCCTATGACTTGGTAGAGACTTTAAAGATTTCCATGTCTTCATTTGTCAAGTAATAAAACTGCAATTGCCATCCTTAGGCTGCGATCATGGTGATATAATTGCATAGTAGGGGTAGTGATCACGACTAATGGTGCATTTATTAGGTAAGTGCGATCACACACCACGAGTTTACGGTAACAACTCTTGAGAACCTGAACTGGGTTTAAATAAAGCCTATTTTCATGATTTTAGTCCTTTTTCATCTTTCCTCTTGAGAGATAAACCATAGAATTATGTGAGAGCTTAAAATTGAAGCTTTTGGGAGCTTGTGAAGCTAGAGAAACATCTATTTTTGCTATTATCATCCGATTTAAGATATGAATTCACCCTTTTCTTGATTATTTTCTCAACCGCCCCAAACTTAAGGGCTTAGTTTTAGTCTCAATTTAGCTTAGTTTTCACCCATTTTTATGGGTAATGATTCCTTGAGATTGTAAAAATGTTGGGTTAGTTTCGCAAATACATTTTTCATAAGTGGGACCCACATGGAGTTTTGATTTCATTTTTCAACCTGAAGCATAATTGTGTAATATGGGTATTAATATTCTCGTATTGATAAGTAGAATGTATTTTTGATAACTTGGCATCTTGTGGAGGCTTCTCGAAAGGAAAAAAACAAAGGTTTAGCAGCGGTGAGGTAGGCTAGGTTTATCTCATGTTATATTGAGCATATCATAGAGTGCATATGATATTTTGTTAGATTGGGGTAGTTTTAGGTGTTGGATTGATGAAATGCAATATTTAGGGTTAGCTGAGCCATGTATGCTACTGTACGTCATAGCTGAGCCATCTCATACCTTAGGCGAATTCATTAAACATGTTTAGCAAGAGATTGAATGCCTTAGATTGCTCATGATTAAGTAAAATGTTCTAGTTAATCATGCTTAGGGTAAGTTTTCCTTAGTTGCTTGCACTAGCAAAGTTTTCCTTCGTTTCTATTGTATTTAGTTAAGGTGTTTGGGAAGAATCTCTACCTTAGGATTAATTATGGCTTGATATATATCTTAAAGTTGATTTAGATACCCTAAGTCTAGTCTAGGTGAAATTTGCTTAAAAGGAAATGTGAGGATTAGAAGTGGACTCTTAACCCACTTTAGGCTATGACATATGTTACCTTTGGTAAAACCGCTTAAGCTTATTACACTGTTGGAATTGTGTACTGAGGTAATATTGAGAAATATTTACACTTGATGGTTATGTGGGTTAATATGAGGGTTGACACTTACTGATTATGCTATTAATTATGCATAGTGATATACTATTTATGGTATGGATTATACATAAATAGTTGGTTCGAGTCAGAAAAATTATCATGTGATTGATTACATATATACTCAATTTGAGTTCGGAGGATGACTATGGCTATCTATTGATATTTATCAGCTTAAGCCTGGATATTAATTATATTAACCAGTACGTGTCCAACTATTTATTATATGTAATGGTTCAAGTCTGGCTATCTATTTGTATTTATCAATTTGAGTTCAGATATGTATACTATTCTATGATGACATACTTTTATGATTAACAATATCGAGGTATGAGATTAAAGGTAGCAATTTGGCTAGTTTAAAAATAAAAAATAGTTATAATATCATATGAAATAAATGGATTCTAGTAATTGAGTAGATTGGCTAATAAGTAATGATTGGCTAATAAGTGGTAATTAGTGAGCAACAATAGTAAGGTTGTTAAATTATGGTAACACTATGAAATGTGGGTAAATTATGGAATGGTGGTTAAATTACAATGAAGGTTAGTTATAATGTAGGTTACTTGCTTATTCTTCATTTAAGTGTACTCTCTAGTCGTATGGGAGGCTGTGAAGAGTTTTTTACTTTTTTGCACCAATTAGCTTATGGGAGCTAATGTTTTTGTTTGTGATTACTCGGGTGATATTATGTTACGTTATGTTATCATTTCTGTTTATTCAGTTATTATGTACAATGGTGTTAGAGATGATCCAGGTTTATTTCTTTACCATACCTTTGTTATGTTATCTTGCATTTTGTCGTTCTTATATCATGATTTAGCTCAGTCCACTGATGATACCTACTGAGTACCCATTATTTTGGTGCTCATACTACACTTTTGTACCTTTTTGGTGCAGATTTGAGTACTTGTTGCCATCATTGATTGACATTCATACAGTGATTAATTTCTAGAGATAGGGAGAGCTCTTGGAGTTCGAGTCGTCCATTTCCCTTGATCTATATATTTAGTCTTTTAGTTCTAGATAGATCTATTAACTATTCCTAGATATTTTTAGTTGTATTAATACTATTAGATTCTCTTATACTAGCTTTACCAGAACCCTTGTTATTTATAAATTTATGTTCTCAAAATTTTGCCTATGTTGGGAAATGTCTATCGACTTAACCCATTGCATTGGCTCCAGGTTAGGTTTGGCTTACCTACTATTGGGATTTAGTCGGTGCTATCATGACTCATAAATTATGTCATGACAGATTGGTATTAGAGATAGGTTTTACTGATATTATTAGTGCAAGATCAAGTGTCTAGTAGAGTCCTACGGATCAGAATGATGATGTCCAATTCCTATCTTTGGAAGGCAAAGGAAAATTCTTAGGAGTTCTTTATTTCTTTTATCCATATCATGCTTAGAGTTTGAATTAATTTGTAGAAGTATTCTTTTGACATAACTCTTTCACAGATAGCCAGGACACGTGCTACCACTACACGAGATAAGGGTCCCAAGACCGACCCTAGGGATCCTAATCCTATTTATGGATGACCTAGAGGTCATGGAAATACATATGATGGGTCCGTAGCTATAGGATAGGATAAGACACCTTCCCTAGGTCCTATTCCTACTCTTGAGCCAGAGATTCTTCTACGCAAACCAGTGGTGGGCTAGGGACTAACATAGTCTCCACCAAGGTTTATTTTTCTTTAGTGCTCAGAGATGCATTGGTTTAACTTTTAAGGATAGTTGGTGGTGTGCCATCTAAGGGTATATAGTTTACAGATCAGAGTGGTACTGTGATGGGGGTGTAACCTGTAGTTGCAGCTCCCAGAGTTTAGGTTCCTCCTGCTTTGGTAGTTGCTCAGCCGATAGTTTCTCATCTAGTGGTCACTCAACTTTCTATGTCATTTAAGGAGAAAGAGATATTGGGTAGATTCTTTAGATTGGCTCCACCTAGGTTTTCTAGTGCTCCGAGTAAGGATTCATATGATTTTCTAATTTCTTGTGAGGATAGGTTTCATAATTTGTGCCTTATTGGGACTTGTGGTATGGATTAAACTATATTTTAGTTGGACTTAGCTGCATAACATTGGTAGAGACGTTATATGGATTCTAGATCGGCTGGATCTTCTCTTTTATCTTGAACTTAGTTCTTCGAGATATTCATAGAGAAGTACATGCCACATAGCCTTAGAGATTGTTTAAGGGATCAGTTCTCTAGATTAGATTAGGTCTCCCTGATAGTTGTGGAGTATAAGGCTCATTTTCATGATTTGGCTAGGTATGCATCTTCTATTTTATATACTGAGTATGAGAGAGTTTGTTTCTTTGTTAGAGAGTTGAGAATTCCCATTCGTATATCTACTCAGATATTATTTTTTATGTTTAGGACTTTTGTTAAGGTTTGAAGAATGTTAGAGTGATAGAGAAGATGCATTGTAAGGCCTAATGGGGCAACGATAAGAGGCCTAAATTTTAGGGCAGTTTCAGTAGGATCTGTAGTAATTCATAATTCAGGTTTAATAGTTCTTATGGTAGATATTATCAATGCTTATCCTATCAGCCTTAGAGTCAACCTAGTCGACTGGTTAAGGCAGCTCTTCCGATTACTAACAAAGGTCAGTTTAGTGCTAATGATTGCCCTGGTTAGGTTGGTGGTCAGTCTTTAAGAGGTTTATCTTCTGGTTATTCTAGTTATGGTGGTGACTCTAAGTTAGATGGATCTGTTGGTTCTGGTTTTGCTTTGAGTTTGTGTTATAAATATAGGGGTCTTGGTTACTATTTTCAAGGGTGGCCTCTTCATGGTGCGATTATTACTTTAGTTCAGAGTGTTTCCCCTATTAGAGTTGTTTAGCGTACAACTAAAGGTGATTTTTATAGTCATAGTGGTGGTTATTAGGGTACTTAAGAAGGTTCTTAGGTAGGAAGGACAAGAGGTTGGTAAGATGCCCAGCCAAGTGGCGAGCATGGTTAATTTTATGCAGTATCTGCTAGGCTCGAGGCTGAGCCTTTGAACGTTTTGGTACAAGTATGATTCTGGTGTGCCTCCAGTCGAACCTTGCTTTATTTTATTTGGGATCCACTTATTCTTATATATCTACTTATTATGCGCCATAATTAGAGTTGTTTTGTGATTTAATATCTATCGCATTGTACGTATCTAGTACTGTGGGTGATCCTTTAGTAGTAGATCAGATTTTTAGATCATGTGTTATGACTGTTAGCGATGTTGATACTTATGCTGATCTTATTATTTTGGATATGGTGGGTTTTTATGTGATTCTGGGCATAGATTGGTTATCCCACTATCATTTAGTCATGTATTATATTTCTAAGACTATTATATTAGCCATGTTTGGCGTACCCCAAGTCATGTGGTAGGGAGCGGTTAGCCGTGAGCTGATGGAGATTATTTCTTATGTTCATGCTAGAAAGCTTATTTCAAGGGGTTGTGAGTCTTATCTCAATTATATTTGTTTTACTAGTGTGGAGAGTCTATCACATGACTCGTTTAAATTGTTTTTTAGTTTCCAGATGTGTTACCTACCGACATTTTTGGTATTCCCCCGTCCATGAAATTGAGTTTTCAATAGATCTCGAGCCCATCACCCAACCTTTTTCTATAGGACCTTATTGTATGGCTCCTATCGAGTTTAAAAAGATTAATTCTTAGCTTCAGGATCTTCATTATAAGGGTTTTATTAGACCTAGAATGTCTTATTTAGGAGCTCTTGTATTTTTTATGAAGAAAAAAAATGGTTCCATATAATATGTTTATTGATTATAGACATTTTAATAAGGTGATGGTGAAGAACCATTATCTTATGCCTCACATTGATAATTTGTTTGACCAACTTCAGGGTGCAACAATGTTTTCTAACATTGATTAGAGATCTTGTTACCATCAGTAGATGATTCGGGCTGAGGATATTCCAAAGACAACTTTTAGGACCTGTTATGGTCATTATGAGTTCTTAGTGATGTCATGGATTGACTAATGCCCCAGACGCATGCTTGGATTTAATAAACCAAGTAATCATTCCTTTTTTAGATATTTTCATGATTGTGTTTATTGATGGCATCCCCTTGTGTATTCAGGGAGTAGAGAGCAGCATGTGCAATATTTGAAGACCGTGCTCTAGACTAGAGATCATATGCTTTTTGCTAAGTTCTCTAAGTGAGAGTTTTGGCTTCATCCGATGATTTTTCTTGGACATGTTGTGTCTAAGGATGGTATTATAGTAGACCAGGCTAAGGTTGAGGCAATTTGTGATTAGGCTAGACGAACATCTCCGACTGAGGTTCATAGATTTATTGGTTTGGATGATTATTATAGATGCTTCATCAAGGGTTTTGCTACTTTTTGAGAACCTATGACCAGATTGACTTAGAAAGAGGTTCTATTCTGATGTTCTGAGGAGTGTGAGATGAGCTTTGGAAAGCTTAAGGATTTTCTCACTCCATCTTCTATTTTGGCTCTTCCCGTTGAGGGTGCTAAATTCACCATATTTTGTGATGCTTTTAGTGTTGATTGAGGTTGTGTTCTGATGAAGCAGGTCATGTTATTGCTTATGCTTCTAGACAACTTAATGTTCACCAGCACAACTATCTCACTCATAATTTGGTGTTGGAAGTGGTAGTTTTCACAATTAAGATTTAGAGGCATTATCTTTATGGTATGAATTGTAAGATTTTCACCGACCATCATAACCGTCAGCATCTTATGACCAAGAGGGAGCTTAATGCTAGATAGTTTACATAAATGGAGTTGCTTAAGGATTATGATCCCATCTAGTATTATCCGAGCAAGGCAAATGTGGTGGCGTATGCCTTGAGTCAAAAGGCAGTGACTATGGGTAGCTTGTCTTGTATTTTAGTTTCTTAGAGGCTGCTAACATAGGATATCTAGTCCTTAGACAACTTAATGGTTTTCCTTGAAATTTTAAGCCCTAAAAGGATTCCTACTAGTATTAAGGTGTGGTTTTAATTCTTTGAGTAGATTTAGGATCATCAGTTTTAGGATAGTAAGCTTCTCCTCCTTTGTGATCAGTTGTTGAGTGGTGAGTCTGAAAGGAACACCATAGATTATGAGGGTGTTTTGAGATTTGATGGCCGCATTTATGCTTTAAGGATTAATGACTTGATTCAGTCGATTCTTCATAAGTCTTATAGCTCTAGATATTTTATTTACCCACACATCTAAGATATATATAAATTTGAGGCAACATTATTGCCGAAGTGGTATGAAGAGAGATATGGCAAAATTTGTAGCTCATTGCCTATGTTGTCAGCAGGTAAAGGCCGAGCATCAGTGACCAGATGGTTTGACTCAGAGGTTACCTATTCTCGAGAGGAAATAAGAGAGGATTACCATGGATTTTATTAGTTGTTTGACTTACACTCCTTGTGGTTTTGATGGTATTTGGTCCATTTAAGATTGTTTGATTAAGTCAGCACATTTCATTCCTATTCAGATGTCCTTCAGTGCTGAGAGACTTGCCCATATCTATGTTTAGGAGATAGTCAATTAGGATGGTTTGCCTATTTCTATTATTATAGATCGTGGTTTTGTATTCACTTTGAGATTTTGGAGAGTGTTTCAGGAAGAGTTGGGTTCTCAAGTGGATCATAGTATAAGTTTTGACCCGCAGATAGATGGTCAATTAGATCGGATCATTTAGGTGCTTGAGGATATGCTATGGGCCTTTGTTATGGATTTTGGAGACCAATGGGAGTAGCACTTAGCCTTGGCAGAGTTTGGTTATGACAAGAATTATCATTTGAGTATCAAGATTATGCCTTTTGAGGCTTTGAATGGTATGAGATGTCATTCTCTGATTGGATGGTTTGAGATTTGCAAGGTTAGGCCCCGTGGTACTAATTTGCTTAAGAAGTCGTTAAATAGATATAGGGTGATTCAGGATAGGTTTAGAGTGGCTTAGAGTAGGCAGAAGGCCTATGCAGTTCATATGCTTCATGCATTGAGATTTTGAGTTAGTGACCATGAATTCCTCCAAGTATCACCCATTAAGGCTGTGATGAGGTTTGGAAGGAAGGGAAAGCCTAGTCCTAGATACATTGGCCCTATTGAGATTCTCTGTACAGTTAGTGAGGTGACTTATAAGTTTGCCTTACCTTTAGATTTTGCTTCTGTTTATCTAGTTTTCCATTGTTTTATGTCGTGGTGATACATTACTAATCTGTCCCATGTGCTTATATATGACTCAATCCAGTTCGACGAGCATTTGGCCTTTGTAGAAGAGTCGGTGCTTATTTTGGCTAGTTATGTCAGACGATTAAGCTCTAGGAAGATTCCTATAGTTAAGGTTTAGTGGAGGCACCTCCAGTGGAAGAGGCTACTTGGTAGATCAAGACCCAATATTCACATATTTTGAGACTTCAGGTATATCCTTTTCTTAACTTTTACTGATGAAAGTCCTTTTATTAATGGATATTGTATTGACCCTTTAGGTCTTTTTCCATAATTTCACTATTAAAGCTTATCAATAGCTGCCCTAAGTTATTTATAACTTGTTGGGATTGATAGTTCTATTATCAGGAAGTTTATTTGTTTTTTAAAGCAAATTTCCTACTTACAAGTCTTCACTGGTTCCAAATGCCCATAGTAAAAAATCATCAGTAAAACAATCTCGTATGCAAATTTTAATAGTGCCAACAACTCCGAAATATCAATTTTAGGCTAGGTAGAGCTTTTGTTTGGGCCCCAAGGTAGCCTGGCTTATTTTAACTTACTGGTTGGAAAGTTGAGAAATTGAAAATATGGATGTGGGACCCACTGTTGGTTGAAAAAACCTTGAATAGAAGTTCTGAGTGCGCCATTGCATATGGAATGTCGAATTTGGTATGATTACATAGTTTGTTTGCATATATGGGATTCTGAATGAATCCGAGGACTTGTTGGAGACTTTAAAGATATCAAAGTCTTCAACTGTTAACTGATGCAATTGTGATCGCTATCTTTGGGCTGTGATCACAGTGATTGGATTGCACAATAGGGGCCACGATCGAAACTAATGGTGCAGCCATCAAGTATGTGCGATCACACACCTCGGGGTCGCGATAATGACTCTCAAGAACATGGACTGGTATAAATAGAGCCTATTTCCATGATTTTGGGCGATTTTCATCTTTCCCAATGAGAGATAAACCCTAGAATTGTATTGGATCTTGGAAATCTAGAGTAACATCTAATTTCATGATTATCATCCAATTTAAGGTAAGAATTCACCCTTTTCTTGGTGAAATTTCTTAATTATTTTCTCAAAACCCCAAAACCTTTAGGGCTTGGTTTTAGTTTCCATTTTTAAGGGTAATAATTTCGTGAGCTTCCATGAATATTGGGTTGGTTTTGGAAATGGATTTTTCATAAGTGGAACCCATATAGGGTTTTAATGACATTTTTTGACCCAAATTATAATGTTGCAATATGGGTTTTTATATTCTCGTATATATGAGTAGAATGTGTTTTTGATAGCTTGGCATGTCGAGAAGGCTTCTCTGAAGGAAAAAGCAAGGATTTTGTGAGCTTTCTTCGGCGACAAGGTAAGCTAGGTTTATCCCTTGTTAGATTGAGCTATGACATAGTATGCTTGTGATATTTTTTTTATATTGGGATGGGTTTAGGTGATTGATTGATAAAATGTAAGACTTGGGGTTAGTTTAGCTGTTTAGGCTATTGACATCATAAACTTGAAACACTTAGCTTGTTTCTCATACCTTAGGAGAATTAGACTTCATTGCTCGTGTTTAGCATAAGAATGTCTTAAATTGCTCATGATTAAGTAAAATGCTCTAGTTAATCATGCTTAGAGTAAGTTGGCCTTAGTTTTTTACACTATCGAAGGTTGCTTTAGTTTTTATTTAACTCAGTTAATACGTTTGGAAAGAATCTCTACCTAAGGACTAATTGTGTCTTGCTATACATCTAAAAGTGAATTTAGATACCTTAAGTCTAGTCCAGGTGGAATTTTCTTAAAATGGAACTTAAGGATTAGAAGTGGACTCTTAACTCACTTTAGGCTTTTAAACATGTTAGTTTTGGAAAAACCATTTACACTTATTAGACTCTTAGAATTGTGTATTGAGTTAACATTGAGAAATATTGACACTTGATAGTTATGTTAGTTAATGTGAATATTGACGCATATTGATTATGCTATTAGTTATGTATACAGATGATACTATTTATGATGTGGATTATACTTATATATCTTGTTCAAGTCAGAAAGAAGGTTATGGGTTTGATTATATATACCAAATTCGAGCTCGAAGGTTTATTGGGGCTATCTATTGATATTTACTAGTTCATGTTTGTCTATTGATTATATTCAGCGGTTCGAGCCCGTCTATTGATTATATTTACCCATTTAAGTCTAGCTATCTATTCATATTTACCAGTTTGAATTTGGATATCATACTATGCTATGATGACATACTTTTATGGTTGACAATATCATAGTGTGAGATTGAAGGTAGCAATTTGGCTAGTTGGAAAATGAGAAAATGGTTATAATATGGTATGAAATAAATGGTTTCTTTTAAATGAATAGATTGGCTAGTAAGTGATAATTTATTAATAAATAGTAATTAGTGAGGAACGATGGTGAGGTTGTTAAATGATGATGACATTATGGAATGTGGGTAAATTGTGGAATGGTGATTAAATGATAATGAAGGTTAGTTTTAATATCGGTTGATTGCTTATTCTTCTCTTGAATGTACTCTTCAGTCATATGGGAGGTTGTGATAAGTTCTTTATTTTTCTAAACCAATTGGCATATGGGAGGCAATTTTGTAGTTTGTGATTGCTTGTGTAATATTATGTTACATTATTTTTTTATTCTAATTTGTTCACTTATTATGTACAGTGGTGTTGGAGATGATTTAAGTTCGTTTATGTACTTTGACTTAATTATGATATCTTACATTTTATCACACTTATACCATCATTTAGCATAATCCCTCGATGATGCGTACTGTGTATCCATTGTTTTAGTACTCATACTACACTTTTGTACCTTTTTGGTGTAGATTCAAGTACTAGTTTCTTTCGTTGATCGACATTTATGTGCTGATTGATTTCCAGTGATAGGGTGAACTCTTGGAGTTTGAGTTGCCTATTTCCCTCTATATTTATATTCAATCTTTTATTTTGAGATAGGTGTATTTACGATTCCTAGGCATTTTGAGTTGTATTGATACTATTAGACGCTCTTGTACTGGCTCTACCAGGTCGTGGGATTGGTATTTTGTATTGACTGTTTATTCTATCTAGAATCTTTGTTATTTATAAATTTGTGTTCTAGAAATTTTGCCTATGTTGGCCAATTCCTACTGTCTTAACCGATTGTGTTAGCTCTGGATTATGGTTTGGCTTATCTACTAGCGAAATTTAGTAGGTGTCATCATGACTCATAAATCGGGATGTGACACTCACTAGAGACATGGAGTGTCTCTTCTACTTTCAAGCAAAATAAAGTTTTTTTTTCCACCAATGTGGGAGAAATACGTCTTTGAAAAAGTAAAAACATAATTTATTTTTTTCCTCCATTTTTCATTCTTATTTCAACACTTTAATCCAACACTCAGTCTAGTTTGACCATAAAAAATTTGACCTAAGACGCTTGTTTAACACCCTTAATTAAAATGTGATAAAATGGTATTGTTGATATGAAAAGCTAGTTAACTACTACCTTCATGATATAGAATGTAATGTTACAATAAACGTCATACATGGTTCTTATCATTTGGCATGCATATTATCATATTTGGTTCCAATAATTTTATAATTAGTGAAAACTAAAATAATTTTAGGAAACTTGGATGCATATCTAATTAAGAAAAGGATTTCCTCTTTGATATAGGAGAAGGAAAACTTGGCTTAATTTTCCATATATATTCTTCCCCTTAGTTTTGTACTTACGTTATGTTTCTCAGCACAGTTGAAGTTTAGTTACTTCTTCTGCACATTTTGATAGGTTCTTGGTTAAAATGTTTGTTGTAAACTAAATTTTCTACTTTGTTTACACATAAAACTTTGTTCAAGAAAGATGACTTATTGCAAGAATACAATGGAGATGTGGGAAAAGGAATCAATTAAAGAAATTAAAAAGGCCAGTTGTTATTTGTAGTCACATTTCCACAAAGAATAAGAAACTTGTTGCTGATTGGTGAAGAATAATTTCATAAACTACATATGAAGACAAAAAAAAGATGTTGAAAAAATAATTGATTGAAAAGATGGAAAAAGTTATGTTAAAGTTATATTCACTATTAATGACAAAGAAGAAAGAGATGTGAAAAATGCAATTGTACAAAGAGATGGACGAAATTCAAGGACGTCTCAATAAAATAATGGCCTAAAGCAAGAGTTTAATAAGAGGATTTAAATATATACAAAAATACACAAGAAAACAATAATTAAAATTATCTTTGTTTTTAATTTTCATATACTTGATGTGGCCTAAATTACCCCTTCTAAAATATATAACGCGGTTGCTATCAAATAAGGAAACCAACAAATATTAGGTTAAACCCACAGGGAATAGGATGAATTTCTGTCAGGAACTTGCTGATGTAATCGGAAAGTACAGAAAGTAAATAAGGGCATTTTTAAGAATAATTGTAGTAGTAACAATTCTTGAAAACTTTTATGAGACAATGACTAGAATTGCGTTCCTCTTGACTTCCTAACCCCGAAGACTTATCGTGCTCATCATACTATTTCGATGCCTTACATGCAGAATCTAACAAGTTATGTATCACCAACCATCTCTCGACATATTATGGTGAATTTCACTCATCTTCTCTCAGTCTTAGAGTGTCACATTATCAATCCTTGTCCTAGATCTCAAATTAACTATCTGTAAGACCCCTCAAAATTTTGATCATTTTATGTTTGACCTTTCCACATGCGTAATATCAATTTTTGGATTGAATTATGTTTATAGATGTTAAAAGGTAATTTGGGGAAGTTTCAAAATTTTTGGAAAAGGTTCGCAACTATTTTGGAACACTGAGACAATGTGCTTCTATGATATTACCGTGTCACGGAGGTAACTCTCCACAATATTGGAGTGGCACGGAGGATAAACTATGCAGTAACGGCTTTCGACACCAAGGTTTAAACTTCTTACAATTTTTTTTAAACTTAAGGGTAAGGGGTTTTTCATCTTTTCACATTTTCCATGACTTATAAACACAAAATTGACCCTTTCCGCTTTAGTTAAAAAGATCACACACTCTTATTATATTCTCTAATACCATAACAAAAAAAGTTTAAGATTTTCACTGTGCATTCATCATCCAGGCTCCAAACGTCAAATCGATTTCAAGTTCTTTTGTGTTTCATGAATGTTTCTTTTTCCTAAACTTTAATTTTATATTATGGAATGAATTGAAAGGATTTCATATGATTTAAATTATGGGTTTTGAAATTGGGTTGAGGGATTTTGGTTGTAACTATTTGAATTGCTCCACCCATGATTTGAATTTATCATTCATGTTTTAAATTGATATTTCTGGGACTGAACTGGTACATTATTTAAATGGTTAGAATGAGGAACATGGGTTTCTATAAATTAGAAGAATTTTGTCTTAGAATTGCATGCACCTCAACCCACTTTGTGAATTTGATTTTATTTATAAAACAAATGCATGGTTTAAGTTGCTTTTGAACTGAATGCATTACTTTAATGTATAAATTATTATTTAAATGGATTTTGATAGACTTGGTGGCCATGGTTTGGTTTCTTAAGGGAATTTAGGAGTCTAATTTTTTGCGTGAATTGGTTTAACATAAATATATTAGCTTGCAAGCGTAATGGTATGACGATACCAAGTGGTAATGACATAATGAATGACTCCTGGGATAATGGTTAGAAATATATGCTAAATGCTTTTAATTTGAGCTTAAAGAGGATTGTGTATCTTATTGTGAATGTGGAGGTCCCGATGGGACCAATATTGGAAACCATATTTTATAGTATGGGGGTCTTTATGACTATTTGTATAGTTTACTCATTATACATGAATTTTAAATGTTTGGAGCCTCAATGGATTTAGCCCTTCCTCGAATTTTCCTAGATAATGCGACTAATACAATGGAACCCTTTCAGTAAGGGGATGAACCCATATAGCTTAAGGGTGCCCTTAGGACAGATAGAGCTAAATAGTCCAGGACCCTTACCCTATCTCAACATCTTATATATGTATATATGAATATGTATATCCGGTTTTGACTAATTTTGGACATGTCATTATTTAATCACTTTTCCTAAGTTACATGCCAGTGCTTATCCCACTGACTTTATAGGACACTACATCATTTTATGATATAGGGTTCGAAGACAGTTTTGTTTCTCTTGTGAAACATTAGGTGGATTAGCACACTAAATGAGTTGTTGTGAATTGGTACACCTCCATTCTTTGAAAGGCCTTGTCATTTCATAATTCTTTCCTTATTGATTCAGTATATTTTTATTCTATTTTGTCATAGTTGCGAGCATTACTCTACTTTGTTAATATTCTAGTTTTTGAGGCTATTGTGGATAGATATGGGTTGGTTGATTATTGATTGACTCTTACTTTTCATAGATTTATTTATTTATCATTTATTACTATTTAATTAACTTTAATATGGTTATTATTATCATTATTATGCTCTTGAGGTTGGGTTAAGGGGGTGGTCTCCAATCCATGGTGGGCTTGAGTAACCCATCATGGCTAGGCCCTCATTTGGATCATGACAATCTTGGTATCAGAGCATAGTTTAGAGTCGTTGGGGTGTCCACAAAGTCATGTCAATTAGAGTCCTCTTTATAGATGCGTAATGGACGACACTTATAAGAAGGAGGCTAGAAGGCATTTAGGAATGTTTTCCCTTCTTATGTTCTATTTCAGGCTATAGAGACTAGTGTTATGAAACTTCTCTAACTACTGGCTTTCTCATATTTCAGATTATGCCTCCTCAAAGATCTTACATTAATAGAAACTCTATTGGAAACTCTGTCTTACCTAAGGATAATGTAGAGGGGACTCGCTCTATATATGGAGTGCAGACCCAATCTAGGGTCCCTGCTCTTAATTATACTGCTCTATGTGAATCTCCATCTATCCCACTAGTCCTCTTCGAGCATTTCAGGGTGGTGATTCTTATGATTAGTTTCCTCATTGGTACATATCTAATGCGGTGTTCCACTAGTCTATCCATTTTCTTACTAAGTTAGTGACATCTTACACTAATTAATTAGATCGTGTTTGTTCTGTTGCTCCTTCATTTGAGGTAACTCAATTTTGCTAGTTGATGAGATTGAATCCCCCAACCTTTATAGGCGAGGGAGTCCTCAAGGGTTTATGGATTATATGGAGAAGATTTATAAAGTGATACGTGCTACTGATTCTGAAGGCGTAGAGTTTGTTGCATATTAGATGAAGGATGTAGTTTATCAGTGGTATGAGGAGTAGGAGCATTTGAGGGGTGATGATATAGATTCAATATTATGGGATGAGTTTTTGGATGCCTTTCTTGATAACTTCTTTCCTCTAGAGTTGAGGGAAGCTAAGGCTGAGGAGTAAGTTAATCTAAAGCAAGGCAAAATATGTATGAAAGATTATGCCTTGAAGTTTTAGCAGTTGTCTCATAATGCTCCAGAGTTGGTGTCTCACCAGATCTTTAAAATGAGGACATCTAGTGACTTAGTATTGGAGCGTAAGGCTGTAATGTTTAACAATAATATGGACATCTCTGGACTTATATTTTATATGCAGTAGGTAGAGAATGAAAATAAAAAAATATCTTGAGATTGGAGAGAGGCAGAATAAGAAGTTCAGGTACTCAAAATAGGGTGGGAGTCAGCAGAATCATAGGAGAGTAGTAGATAGTGGACCAAGAAGAAGAATTGGGAAGTTCATATTCGACAACTAGTTCTCCCCATCCAAAGCCTTCAGGTGATTATCTCTTTCAGACTAGCAGTAGTCCTCAGGCACAAATTGACTAGTTTTAGGCTAGTGTAGCTCAATAATCGCCACCTTATCCTTTTTGTTGTTTTTATAGGAAGCTTCATTGTGGTTACTATGAGGAAGGGAGAAATTTGTGCTATAATTACGGTTATGTTGGTCACATGAAGCGAGATTATCCTTCAACCAAGGTTGCCATTAGTCTAATAAAGTTCTGATTACCATATTTTCAGCTTATGCGCCAAAGTACGCTACTTTTAGTACCGACACTGGTCGAAATCATCTCTATGCACTTGCAACTCTCTAGGAATTTGAGGCTTCTCTTATGTGGTTACTGGTACATTACAACTCTTTTCCCGTGATGTTTATTATTTGCTTGATCTAGGTTCTACCCTATCATAGGTGACCCTTTATGTGGTTGTACATTTTGGTTTTGGTCCAAAAATTATTTCCAACCCATTTTTGGTGTCCACTCTGGTTGGTGATTCTATTGTTGCTAGAAAATGTATAGGGTATCTTTTATAGAGAGACATTGGTAGATTTAATGAGTTGGATATAGTGGATTTTGATATTATCTTGGGGTGGATTGGCTTCATTCGTACTATACATCTTTAGATAATAGGACCCAAAAGTTTAGTATCCAATTCCTTAATGAATCGGTAATTCAATGGGAAGAAAGTTCTTTAGTGCCTAAAGAGAAGTTTTTTTTATTATCTTAGAGTTCAAAAATAATTTCAAGGGGGTGTTTGTATCATCTAGTTCGCGGGTTAAGGATTTTGATTCTGAAAGTCCTTTTTGCAACCTGTCTTGGTGGTAAATGAATTTACCAAAGTGTTTTTCAGTGATCTTTCTAAAATTCCTCCAGATAGGGAAATAGATTTTGGAATTGAATGCAATTTCTGTTCCTCTTTATAGAATGACTCCAGTCGAGTTAAAGGAGTTGAAGAAGTAATTTAAAGACCTTTTTTATAAGGGCTTTATCCATCCCAGTGTTTTTCTTTGGGGTTCTCTGATACTTTTCGTGCAAAATAAAGATAGTTCTCTTCGGATTTGTATAAACTATTGTCAGCTGAATAAGCTGACAGTGAAGAATAAGTATCCTCTTCCTAGTATTGATAACCCTTTTGATCAGCTTCAGGGTGTTATAGGTTTCTCTTAGTTTCATCTCACTTGGGCTATCATTAGTTGAAAATTTAGGAAGTTGATATTCCCAAGACTACTTTCCAAACCCGATATGGTTACTATGAGTTTTAGTGATGCCATTCAGGTTAACTAATGCTTTGGCTGTATTCATGGATATTTTGAATTGGGTTTTTAGGATTTTTGTGGATCTATTTGTGATAGTATTTATTGATAATATCTTGGTGTATTCTAAGAGTGAGAAGGATCATGCCAATCACCTCCTAATTGTGTTGCAAACTCTCAAGGATCAGAAGTAGTAAGCTAAATTTTCTAAGGGTGGCATTTGGCTGAATGCCTAGACTTTTCATAGGTATGTTGTTTCTATTGAAGGGATCAAGTTGGTTCCACAAAAAATTGAGGTGGTTAAGAAGTGGCCTAGAACCGCAAGTCCAACCGATATTCAGAGATTTTTGTGCTTGGTTGGGTCTTATAGGAGATTTATGGAGAGTTTCGCACTTGCTGATCCATTGATAAGATTGACTCAGAAAAATTTTAAGTTCTTGTGGTCTGATGCTTCTAAGGATAGTTTTAAGAAGTTGAAAGATAGGTTGACTTTTGCCCCAATTTTGGTACTGCCCGAGGGTATTTGTGGTTTTTTTGTGTTCTGTGATGCATCCCATTTGGGAGTGGGTTTTGTTTTGATGAAGCATGGTAAGGTTGTGGCCTATGATTCTAGGTAGCTTAAGGTTCGTGAGAGTAATTATCTGACCCATGATCTAGAGTTGGCAACTGTGGTATTTGCTTTAAAGATTTGGTGCCATTATCTATATGGGGTGCATATGGATATCTATTCAAATCATAAGATCTTGTATTATGAGTTTACTCAGAAGGAGTTGAGTCTTAGGCAGATATGTTGGCTTGAATTTCTTTAGGATTATGACATGCGTCTTTACTACCATCTAGGTAAAGCTAATATTGTTGATGATGCTCTTAGCAGGTTGCCTATGGGGAGCTTATTCCATGTTAATAATGATAAAAGAGTATTAGTGAATTATATTCACAAGTTGGCTAACTTGGTAGTTCATCTTTTGGACTTTAAAGATGGGGGAGTCATTATTCAGGAGTGGTGAAGTCATCCCTTGGTGCTGAGGTAAAGGAGAAGCAGCTTTGGATCCTCTACTTATAGAGATTAAGTATGATGTGGGTCATCAAAAGGTTATGGCTTTCGAGATTGAGGGAGATGGCATCTTGAGATATCAAAGTAGACTCCATGTTTCGATCATTGATGAGCTGCGGGAAATGATTTTGACTGAGGCTCATGAGTCCAGGTATATAGTTCATTTAAACTCAACTGTGATGTACCATGAATTAAAGTAAATCTACTGGTGGAACAATATAAAGAGGGATATTACAAATTTTTTTGCCAAGTGTATGGTTAGCCAGCGAGTTATGGTTGAATAGTTGAGGCCTGGTGGCATGCCTCAAGAGATAGAGTTACACATGTGGAAGTGGGAGATCATCAATATTGATTTCATTATGGGTCTTCCATGGTCTCGGAATCAGTATGATTCAATTTGGGTCATTATGGATAGAATGACAAATTCGCTCACTTTTTACTTACGAGGACTAACTATTAAGGAGAAGATCTACTAAGCTATTTATTTAAGAGATTGTGAAGTTGCATGGTGCTCTAGTGAGAACTATTTAGCCATTGAAGGATATGCTAGGGGCCTATGTGATCAATTTTAAGGGAAGTTGGATTGATCATTTTCCTCTTATTGAATTTGTGTCTAGTAATAGTTTTTATATGAGCATTTAGATGGCTCCTTTTGAGGGTCTTAATGGTAGGACTGCTGGTCTCCTATTGGGTGGTTTATTGTTGGTGAAACTATGTTGTTTTGTCCCGATTTATTTCACCAAGCTATGAAGAAGGTGAAAGTGATTAGAGAAATACTTAAGACTGCTCAAAGTCGTAAAAAGTCTTATACGAATGTGAGGAGAAGAGAATTGGAGTTTGAAGTTAGTGCTTGGGTGTTTTTAAAAGTATCTCCTATGAAGGGAGTCATGAGATTTTGTAAGAAGGGGAAGCTCAGTCCCCGTTATGTTGGTCCTTATCAGATTTTGAGGAGATTTGGGAACGTTGCTAATGATTTGGATTTTCCTGGCAGTCTAGGTTCCATTAATCTTGTGTTTCATATGTCTAGACCAATAAAAGAGTGTGGGTAATCCTTTCTTGATATTGCTTGTTGAAGATGTTGGTGTTAGAGATTACTTTTCTTATGAGGAAGTCCCGATTGAAATATTGGATAGGCATGTTCATTAATTAAGGACCAAGTATATAGTGTCAGTGAAGGTTCTTTGGAGAAATCAAAAGGTAGAAGAGGCTATATGGGTAACAAAGGAAGATATAAAGTCCAAGTATCTATTCTTGTTTCCCATTTTGGATGAAAGTGTGTAAGGTATGAGTTTTTTTTTCCTCTTGTCACTTTCTATGTTTTTATTTGATTCTGGTGTATTCTTAGTATCCCCGTGACAAAAATGTCCTAACTCTTGTCACTTTCTGAGTTTTTATTTGATTCTAGAGTATTCTTAGTATCCTCATGATAAAAATGTCCTAAGTCATTATTTGAGGGTGAATGATCCTAAGGGGGGGGGGGTGGATAATGTAAGACCTCTTAAAATTTTGTTCAATTTATTTTTTACCTTTCGGCGTGTGTACTATTTTGTTTTGACTTAAATTGTGTGTAGTGATGTTAAAAAGGTAATTTGGGAAAGTTTTAGTATTTTTAAAAATGGTTTGGGGCTATTTTGAAACTCCGGGGCAGTGTATTTGTGCAATATCGTCGTATCACGGAGGTTACCCTCCGCGATATTGGTATGGCACGGAGGATAACCTCCACGATAACGGCATGCCACACCAAGGAGTTAATTTCGTTTAGTTTTATTTTTTTACTTAAGGGTGAGGGCCTTTTGGTCTTTACATATTTTATGACTTATAAACACCAAATTGACATTTTACCCTTCAGTTAAAAAGATCACACACTCTTATTCTCATCTCTAACACCGTAAAAAGAAAGCTTAATGGTTTTACTGTGCATTCATCATTCGGGCTCAAAACTTCATATTTCCTTTCGAACAAAATCAAGACAAAGAAAACAGTTCTTCTTTATTTTTCTTGATATTCTTGGGTCTTCTGAGCCCTTCCTTTACTTTAGATAAAGAGATAAAGGAAATTGATGATAAAAGTTGTACATATCTGTATAATATAGAAAGAAAAAAAGAGAGAAAGAAAGATTCTTATCTTATGTGCTATCTCATGTAGTAATTATCTTTTTCAATTTTAAATTCTTGTGTGTTTCAGGCATGTTTCTCTTCCCAAAACTTAATTTTACATTATGGCATGAATTGAATGGATTTCATATGATTTTTATTGGATTGAGGGGATTTTGGTTGTAACTGTTTTAATTGTTTGTCCCTTAGTTTGAATTGATTATTCATGCTTTAGATTGATTTTTTTAGGACTGAATTGATATATTATTTGAATAGTTGGAATTGGGACATCGATTTCCCTAAATTGGATGAATTTTGGCTTGAAATTGCATGAACCTCAACACTCTTTGTGAATTTGATTTTTTATAATAAAAAATTACATGATTTAAACTTGCTTTTAAACGTAATTCATCACATTAGTGGATAAATGGTTATTTAAATAGATTTGGATGTCCTTGGTGGCTATGGTTTGAATTTTTAATGGAACTTGGGAGTCCAATTTGATTGTGTGAAATGGTTTGGCATAAATGTATTAGATTGCAAGCATTAAGGTATGACGATAGAAAGTTCAATGCTTTAATGAACTACTCCCTAGATTAATGGTTGGAATTATGTGCTAAATGGTATTAATTTGGGCTTAAAAGGGGTTGTGTAGCTCATTGTGAAGGTGGAGGTCTTGGAAGGACCAATATTGAAAACCACAATTGCCAGTGTGGGGGTCTTTATGACCATTTGCATAGTTCATACCTTATATATATTTTTGGAATAGTTGGGGCCTCGGTGTCCAGGTCCTTTCCTCAGGTTTTCTTGGTTAGTGAAGCTAACACGCACTAGGACCCTTGCAGCAGTGGAAGTGGAACCCATTTAGGATAAATAGAGCTATACAGTCCAGGTTAATGGTCTTAAAACTCTCATGTTTATGACACTTACCCGATCTCGGCATCTTATATGTGTAATATGAATGTGTGCATTTGGTTTTAACTGATTTTGTACATGGAATTGTTTTATCAATTTACTTGAGTTACATGTGAATGCTTATCCCTACTGACCGTCCAAGGATGCTACATCATTTCATGATGTAGGGTTCGAAGACATTTCTGTTGCTCCTGTACAACGTTAGGTGGAATAAAATGTTCATTGAGTTGTTGTGAGGTGGTGAGCCTCCATCCTTTGGAAGGTCTTATCATTTTATTGTTTTTCCATATTAATTCAGTACTTTTGGATTCTTTTTGGTCATAATTGGGGGGCATGTCCTGACTTAATTACTATTCTAGTTTTAAAGGCTATTGTGGATAGATGTGGGTTGGTTAGTTTTTGATCAACTCTTAACTTTCATAGAGTTATCTATTCATTATTTATTACTATTTATTTGGTTTGAGCTTGGTTATTATTATCATTATTGTGCTCTTGAGGTTAGGTTATTAGGGTGGTGTCCGGTCCATAGTGGGCTTGAGATACCCATCACGGCCAGGCAATGGTTTGGGTCGTGACACTATCTCATCTCGGTCTCAAGTTAATTAGATTAAGGTTGAAAGCTTCAAATTACTGTTGTAATCTTTTTTTTCCTAATCTCAACCTCTCTCTATCTCGCTCTCTTGAGTTAGTATCAAATAAAGGAGGGTTCTAAGTATCTACAGTCCCTAAGAAAGCAATCGATATGAAGACAATCATAATACATTCAAGAACACCAATCAAGAAAGAGTTGGAACTTCCTCTACTTCATTATTCCATCAGAGTTACCACAATCCTAGTTAAGAGGTTTAGCCACCCATGTTTTCATGAACACCCATAGAATTCATAATTAAAAGCATATTAACAATCTCATAATTAATTAAGAATGAAAAGATGGATCTCAAATTAATATCAAAACGTAAAAGTCAAGAAAAGAATTCCAAGATCAATAGTTAATCTTAGAACTCAATATAAAAATGTATGAAAGTGTGTAAAAAATAAAAAACATCTATGGGGTATTTATACATTAGGAAACCTAAAAATTCTATCCAAAATAAAGTAGAAAAAACTTGTCGGCACCTACCTACAACCCCATTTATGAAGGGACAGAAAAATTATGTCGTAGACACTCTTAGGTGGGTTCTTAGGTCTCATAAGAAATCAACATCCTTATGAACTAAGCATACGAAGGGTACCTACAGAGGCCATAGGTACCAATTATGTCTTGTAGGTGGGTTTGTAAGTAGTCTTTTAGCTAAACTTCATCATTTTTTTCTCGTACCCTACTCTAGAACCCATTTTTCTAAAAAACCAACATAAAAGCACATCATATTCAACAAAAAGACCTAAGTACTTGCATAATTTTTGTGTTTTAAGCATTGAAAGTGCCATAAATTCATTTTACATAAACACCGTCAAATTAGAACATTTGCATATCCTCAGACAGCTAACAGATAACAAGGAACACCACTATACTTAATCAAAATAAACTGAAGGCACCTACACCATTCAACTCAAATTTAGCTCAAAATACTTACCCTCATCCTATTTCTAACTTTTCAAAACTACTGCATGGATATATGTAGCACAATAGTATGATACAAAGAAACCAAATAATGGTTTTACATTAGTAATAAATAACCAAGAGTATATGCAATTTACACTTCCTGAACACATAAGCACTTAACAACACAACTCATGTAACCTTATAAAAAAGAAGTTTGAACTCTCACAATATCATCATGTATGTCAAGGATTGTGTCAAGACACTGACACTCACAAAAACGTTCCAACTAATATTCATAGAATACCATAGGCTTGCCCTTATTTTCTATACTTAGTTATTTAGACAGTTGGATTAGGATCATGACAGGACTTTGCTCGGCTTATAATTTAGGCTTTGGGGTAGATATGGTCATTATGGATGTAGTGACACACCATCCTTAACACTACACTTACATTTTGGCTCCACTTCTCAATCATTTGTCTTTTGTTTCTCCCTTTTCTCCTTTATTGATTTTTTAGATTGGGTGTGGTTTTCTTCTTACTTATTATTTATTTATTTTCCTCTTTTTCCTTTTGTTTTCAAGTTTTACAATTTTTTTTATTTTTATTTTTTCTACCACACCCAATCTTATTTTCTTTTTCTTTTATATTAAACAACTTTATACATACCATATTTCACTATGCATCCCTATGATAGCCACCCTCAATGTAGGTGATTTAGCTGAGTTGAGGTACACAGTGCCCAAGGAGGGACCATGGCCAAAACAAATTCATTATAATTAAATAGGAAGACTAAAGGGTTAAATCCATAAACTAGGTCAACTTACGGTCAAATTGGGGATCAAGGGATACATATTCACGTTTAGACGGTTATTTGGGATATGAGTGGACTAAGTCAAAATGGCCAATAATCATGTCCTAATCAACTATCATACAACCTAGGCAAGACTAATCGGTCAAGTTTTTGATTAAATACACACAGGGAATCAAGTAAGTACCTCACTCATTCATGGTACATGGTTATATCATCAACTACTACCTAATGTTAAGATATGATTTTTTATCCTTAAAATTAATGCCATGACAAGATTCACAATACTCGCACATATATTTACATCACACAGTGCTAAAAAACACTAGGAGGGATATCATTTTTCCAAACACTTACAAACACAATATAAAACATGTCAACTGCACATAGATTCTTTATTTTTCTCCTAATTAAACAAAAATAAAACATAGTATATACAAAAACATAAATACAACCTAACATGACAGTTCTACTAGGAAAATGCAGCCAACGGGAATAGAAGCATGACAAAAAAGTCCTCAATTGTGGTACACCCCTACCCCAACTAAATATTGACACACTATCCCTAGTACATGTGAGAAAATAAACAAAATATGGTGTGGAGAAATACATAGGATGATCTAAGCAACTGAAGCTGACTCGCCCCCATCTATGATATCTTGTGGCTTAACTGAAGGAGGTAGTGGTTAGGAGTGACTATAAGAGGCATTCGTTGCCATCTCAACATGCATTTTCTCTTCAATTAAATGTTGAAAACTGATTCATGAGTTTCCTTTTTCAAGGACTACTAGTAATCCATCTCTAAATATTGTAACTCCTCTACCTGACCTCTCTTGTCCCTAACAAATGGGGCTGCCTTATCCTCTGCAAAAAAAATCAAATACAAAAGTAGGAGGTTAGGGTAATGGTTACATAAAATATGGAATGACTAAAGGGATGCTTGAGATATGTCTCTCTACTAATGATCGTACCTCTAATCTCAAGTGACCATCTTCTTACATCAGCTTAAAAGTCAGGCACCTAGACCTCGAGTAGTCGTGCACTCATTTGAGTCTCAAAATTTTCAATCCGAGCATGCATATCTCTAGTGTACTCCTTAATGGCTACCATTAT
Organism: Capsicum annuum; assembly: GCF_002878395.1. Lineage (NCBI taxonomy): Eukaryota > Viridiplantae > Streptophyta > Magnoliopsida > Solanales > Solanaceae > Capsicum > Capsicum annuum. The sequence goes on from NC_061118.1 coordinate 22,621,898, forward strand.
CCTCACCTAGTATCTAGCCTCAAAGGCCTCAATGTTCGAACCCAAGACCGAATCTGACCGAATAGTGTGGCTATCTAGGTTTCTATTTATGTGAACCGGTCAGTCACCTCCTTCTGCTGCTCTATAATCTACTGCAAAAATTCTTGAAGTACACTAATAAACCCAGTAGATATCGAGCGATGGCGGATATTTAAAGTTGTGGTTGGTACAAAAGTAGAAGCCAAGGCTTGTGTAGATATGCCCATGGCTTCCTCACTGTTTGTAGTTGTCATAGGATTATATCCATAACTGCCCATCTCAACATTAATACTCTCTGTCGGTCTCTCAACAGGCTTGTCCTAAATAAAAAATCCTAGAAATAGTTCATGCAAAAAAAAAAAGGTGGATGTGATCGTTCTAGCAGGATTGATTTAGCCTCATCATTAATCATGCCAATGTTTGCCTTGTGGGTCACCTCAATCTGCAGATCCACCTCTAGAATGGGTGACACTTCATCTACATCATAACTACTATATCAATTATGGGAATGGAAGAGTAGTGAACTCACTAAATGCTCTCTTATGATCTTAATAAGGATCCACCTAGCGAAATAAATATCATAACCAATAATCAGGTTGGAAATCAATGCTATCCCAAGTGATAATGTTTTTTAGATATGTCAGACTCAATCTATGTCACACCACTATCCACCAGAACTTCACTGTAAATTACAATAATGACTTTTTAATATCACCCTTTCTCTTAACCCATGGGGCATCACTACCCAACTCAGTGATTTACTTGACTACACATCAAGCCAAGTCTACTCTCAATGCTCTATGCTCAACCTCTTTTATAGTTCACCTACTCTACGCTACCCTTATATAATGATCAAACTCATCTATCTCGGCTAGCCCTAAATACTTTATCCCAAATAACATTTGTTGGATTAATGCCTAAGAAATATCAACTTTAACCCCTTGACTAAAGCATGGGTCAACTAGGGCTGGTCAACTCCTCTACCCTCTGTCAGAGTATAATAAAGTTGCATAAGAGGTGTAGAACACCTGAAAAATCATTGGGTTGTATGAACTGGATGGCTTGGTTATCCACCCAAGTCTGTATCTCTCAAAATAAGCTAGTAGCTATGGAGTTCTTGCTAAACTGACTAACTCTATCTTGACATTACCACAAAACTACATCATGGTAGACCATGATCAGTGGTACGGGTATCTCTATCATAAATCTATTATATGACCTCCACATACCATCTTAAATTAATCTAATCTATAGGCTCTACAAAGACATGTATGGAGTTGGATTCCTGAGTAATGGGTGGTGAAGTTATGGCCGAAGTACCTTGAGTAATGGCTTGAGTAACTGAAAGTGAAGATGATGAGATATCTAATGGAACCTGTGTTGTATCAGCACCCTCATTAGACTGGGGTGAAGTTGATCCATATGCAAACTCACTTTCAGCTGATCCAGATATAGACTCTGACCCCTTCTCAAATTGGGAGACGGTTGCATCCTTTTCCTCACTAAAACCTATACCTCGCATTGAATCAATACTCTCATCTGAACTAGCATTTGAACCATTATCTCCCTCATCAAACTGGGAAGAGTGCGGTGATGAAGTAGTGGTTGAATTCATCTGAGTCCCAGTATAAATAAAGCATGCTGGTAAAGTCTGTGGTCCAGCCAGTGGTGCTAGTGGGGGTGCGGATTGAGAGCCCAATGCACTAAAAACTCCTATAGGTGTAGCCTACCTCCGTGATCGGCCCTGATTTTGGCATAGGAACTATTGTGTACTATTTGGGCTTACAAGATATTTGTCAATGGAACCACTCCACTCAAGAAACTCATTGCGCAACCTAGATTGAACTCCCTTCTTTTGAATAGCTTTGTGTGCCATCATACCAAAATAAGTAGTTGTTAGTGATTGAAACACAGTATCAAAACAAAAAGTGGAAAGAAAAATAGATTACCCAAGGTAGGGGCTATCTATCACCCCTACCTAGAGGCCTAGTAAGTACCAACATGGGTCGTAGGTATCCATCGGAGTTATCAAAAAAATCCCTGAAGCTTTAGCGCTTCAAGTTTAACACCTACAAGGCCACTTACGGGCTCCATAGATACTACTTACGAGCTCATAAGTAGATTCATAAGTACAAAATCTAAGTTTAAGTAAGTGTTTCGCTAAAATTTTTATCCCACATAGGCATAATTTTAATTGTTAGACCAATTTCGAACACCACAATATGCAACAAGTCAATTTAAATAGGTATTTCACATATTATTTGCACAATTCAATTTATACTTCCATTTATATTTATGATCACAGGCTTCCCAAACTGAAATTCATGCAACCAATTAAATTTAACCAAGTTTAAGCTCCACATATTTCAAGATTATGAGAATTTCACAATTTCATGTTTATTTTGAGTAATATAAAAAATTCAATGATCATGAATTTTTTTTAACCAAGTTGGGCCAATAATTATTACTTAGATTTAATATTTTGGAAGTAGAAGTTGAATACTAGATTTTAGTCCTAATTCTCTAACAATGTGCGTGCAAGTAGGGAGTTTATTCGCGGGATTTGCCTTTTATAGTTGTAGAGAAAGTTGGAGAGTTTTAAAAGAAGATGGAGTTTTGAATTTGAAAGGTTTGGGGGTTAAAGGTTAATTTTGGAGGGTTTAATAACCCTTGGGTTGTCAGATTGGGTTGAGTTACATGGGCGTAACCCAGATTTTAACAAATAGGCCCAATAAATTTTTAACCCACTTATGGGCAGTAAGTACTACTTACGGCCTCTGTAAGTAGGGTTGTAACTTATTTCTGCACCTTATTTCTCACTAATTTCTACATCCTAACTTAATCGATTGTAGGTTATATGTACAACCCCCGTAAGTAGTATCCATAAGTACAGCTTTAGAGACTCAAAATTTTTTTTGATAGCCACGACTTCAACTAACATGTCATAGGTTTGACCTACAACCCCTATAAGTAGGGTCGTAGGTCCACTTACCTAGACTTCTCTGAAATTTTGCAATTTTATCATTTTCTAGATATTTTCTATGCTTTTAATCAACAAAAATATAAAGTGAACATTAACTCCTTGGGTTGCCTTCCAAGTAACATTTGATTTAATGTTGTGGTACGACATGGTTGTGTTGAATACTCAGAATTCACAAACAAGCCTATGGGTTTCCTCCCATGAAGTGCCTAATTAAACATTATGGCACGACTCAGTTTCCTTGGCTACTGAGAATTTACCAAGGATACATGCTCATAAACCTTCAACTACTCCATACTTCCCATATAATGCTTAGAACGATGCCCGTTCCCCTTGAATGAGGAATCTCCATATGGTTTAAGCTTAATTGCACCATTAGGAAATACTCTAACCGTAATAATAGTCCAGAACACCTAGACTTGAACTTGATAGGAAGCAAGTGAATTCTCAAATTATACAACAAAACCATATCACTGGCTATAATACCCTTTTCTCACTCTTCTTGTCATGTTACAACTTCATCTTTTCCTTGTACAAGGTAGTACTCTCATAAGCACGGAGATAGAATTCATCTAACTCATTAATCTTACTCATCCTCATGTTTACATTATCACTCCACTAAATATTCAACTTTTTCAACGCCCATTATACCTTGTGCTCAAGTTTAACTAGAAAATAGTATGCCCTTCCGTGCACAAGCTTATACGAAGAGAAGCCTATGGGAGTTATAAAAGTTGCTCGATCATTATCTAGTTTCCTTTACCAATCAGTCCGGTTGGCATTCATAGTCTTTGTCAAAATAGACTTGGTCTCACCGTTAGAGACCTCAACCCGTTCACCGGTTTGTGGATTGCAAGGTATTTCCACATAATATTTTACACCATACTTATAAAGAAGGACCTTAAATAGACAATATCATAAATGGAAACCACTATCACTAATGATAGCATGTGGAGTACCAAATAAATAGAATATGTTCTTCTTCAAAAATATTATGACACTGTGATATTGCCTAAAACTATACCTTCAAGAAATATAATGCGATCGATATCAAATATAGAAACCCAATAGAGGTTTGGGTCAAAACCACAAGGAATAGGTCGAATATCTCTCATGAATCTGTAGAAGTAGTATGAAAAATACAGGAAAAGTAAATGGGAGTTTTGCTATGAAAATAGTAAAATAGCAAAAAGTCTTGATCGGTTTAGTTGAAATTAATCAAAGATGAATACAAAGACTGTCTTTCCCCTGGCTTCCTAACTCTATAGACTTTTCATGCTCAATCCGACTAACTCAACGCAATACATGCAGAAACTAACAAGATATGTATCACCAACCATCTTGTGAACGCCTTGGTAAATTTTACTCTTCACTTTGTGAGTCTTAGAGTGTCTCCTTACTAACCCTTGTCTTTGATCCCAGTTTAACTATTTCCTTTTGGATATCAAGTTGATTAGATAAGGATTGGTAGCCTTAAATTACTGTCGTACCCTTCTTTTCCTAATTTTGACCTCTCTTGTGAAGATGATCTTGAATATAGGCAAGTTCTTAACTTCTGATATAGTTAAGAAAGCATACACTCTGAAGAAGACCATAATACATGCACCTATGCTAATTAATAAAGACCTCACACTTACTCTACTTAGTTATTCAGCCAAGGTTCCCACTATCCCAGTTAGGTGGTTTAGCCACATATAGTTGCAAGAAGATCTACAGAATCCAATAAAGAAAGCATAGAAACTATCTCACGATAATTGAAGAACAAAAAAAAAATTCTCAAATTAAAACTATACCAAATAATCAAGAATAAATGATTCTAGGATCAAAAATTGAATCTTGAAATCAATATATGTTTGTGAATGTATACATTGTATAAACTAATTCAAAAACATAATAAGGATATTTATTGAATACAATGAAATCCTAACCAAAACAAAATAGGAAAAACTGGGTTAGTGATCATTTATGGACCCACTTACGGGTCATAGGTACTACCCATGCCCCGTAGGTGGGTGTCGTAAGTGACTTAAATCCTCAGAAATGCAGCATGCACCAGAGTTTGTAACTTATGGGGCATAAGTGGGACTAACATCCTATAAAGTAGCCTCCTCTTCACTGATAATAAAAACCTTAAAACTTCAAAGCCTCTGATCTTCAACCACAAACACCTACAATGTTACTTACGACGGCATAAGTGGTACTTACACCCTGTAAGTAGTCCTCCGTCAAAATCAGATGAAAATTTAACTTTCAGGGTCTATGAACTTAGCATATCTAAGACCCATGAGTTCACTATCAATGGCCGTAGGTAGTACCCATGCCACATAGGTGGTCTTGTAGGTGAGTTTTCCTGCACAACTTCAACTCTTTTTCTCCATTTAAGCTCCATAACCTAATTTCCAGTAACATAGACACAAAAACACATCATATATACTAAAATAGACCTAAGTACTTTGGTATTTTCTAGTTTAAGCATAAAAAATATCATGAAACCATGGCACATCAACACCTTAACTTAGAACATTTGTATGTCCTCAGGCAATAAAACATAACAAAAATAACATGACGATGCTTAACTAAGAGAAACGTAAAGTACCTAGGGTAGTCAACTCAAAAAAATCTGCTGTCCTATTTTTAAAATTTCAAAACCAACTGTGTGGATATATGTATCCCAAAAAAGCAACACAAAGTAATAAAGATATGGAATTACATTAGCAACAAACAATCAAGCATATGTACAAATTACATTACCCAAACAGATAAATAGTTAGCAATACAACCCATGTATCCTCACAATAAAGAAGTCTCACTCTCATAATATGATTATGCATCTTAATACACCGATGATCATGATACACTCACACTAACAAAAGAAGTTCCAATTAATGTGAATAAAATAGCATAGGCTTGCACTTATTTTCTTCACCTTAGTTCTTCATATAGTTCAACTAAAATCATTATAGGAATTTATTTGGCTTGTTATGCAGGCTTGGGGGCTGGTATGGTACATTAAGGACTTTAGTTACTAACACTCCTTGACACTACAATTATATTTTGGGGCCCACTTCTTAACCAACTTTTCCTTTATTTCTTCTTTTTTTATTGCTTGTTTAGGTTCGGTGCGATTTCTTTAACTATGTTTTTAAAACTTTTTTCTTTCTTTTGTTTTGCATCCTTTTTTTCTCACCACACTCAACCCTACTTTTTTTTAATCTTATTCAAACCCTTATTCACACCTAATTATAATTATGCACCTCTATATAGCCACCCTCAACTTACACGATTTACCTAATTGAAGGTGCATAATGTCCTAGGAAGGACCAGGCTAAAACATGTTCATTGTAACTAAACTAGAAAGGTAAAAGGTGAAAACAAGAAAATAGTCTATGTAGGTTCAAAATTAGGATCAAGGGTATTTATTCTAATTTGGAAGTTCATTTAGGCTAAGAGTAGACTAAATTGAGAATGTCCTATGATTTTTTCCTAACCAACTATCCTACAATCTTGGCAAGACTAACCGGGTAAGATATGGATTAAATGCATAAAGGGAACTAGGTAAGCAATATCACACACACATGGCACATAGTTGTGGTAAAAACTACTACCTATCTAGTTCACGCAAATTCTAAGCTATGATTATTGTGTCCCAATTCCTAATACCAGAACAAGATTCACAATGGTTACAAAGATAAACATATTATATAGTTTAAAATATGAATTTCGAAGGGATATTTTTATCAAACATTTAAACATAAACAAAATTTATCAACTGTCCTTAGGTCACTTATTTTTTTCATAGTTAAACACAAAAAAAACATAACACGTGTATAACACAAACATAAAACAACCTAAACATGCAAGTTCTACTATAATAGCACAGCCAATGGAAAAAAATATTGTAAGAAAACCACTCGGCCATGTTACATCCCCACCCCCAACTAAAGGACTATGAATTGTCCCCAATGAATAACTATAATATAAAGCAAGGGAACGAAGACATACTTGGGATGCTCTAGGCATTCATCTCTAGCTCAACCCTTCTAGTGTAGGAGGTAGTGCAAAAATAGGATGTATCTTAACTGGTGGAGGTGGTTGTGGTAAAAATTTTGATATCTCCCAAAGCAAACCTCCAATTTCATATAGAGAAATTGATGTAAAATTTAGTAACCCAACTCATGTTGGGGTAGAACCCATAAGGAATACATGAACTATCTCTTAAACTTGCTGTTGTGATCTTCTTTGCCTACTCTCTACCTCTCTTGTGAAGTAGGTAGTTCGTATAGGTGGGATCCTAACATTTGAAACCACTAAGACATCAATTGAAATAAAGCTGATCACAATACATGCAAGAATATCGATTTGAGAAAACATTGCATTTCCCTAACTTTATTAATCTGGTAGGGTTCCCACAACTCTAGCTAAGGGATTTAGCTGCTCATCATTGTGAAAAAATTAATGGAATTCATTGTTGGAAGAATTAAATTAATCTCAAAATAAATTATGATGAAAACCCAAAGTCTCAGATTAATAATTCAACCAATACAAGAACAAAGCTATCCCAAGATCAAAATCAAATCTCGAAATCAAATATATGTTTATAAGTAGTAAGAGTATGTCAACTAACTAAAAATATAAAAAGGGTATTTATAGAATATAAGGAAACCCTAGGAAACCAATCCTAAACCAAAGAGGAAAATCAAAGTCGATTGCCACCTGTGGGACCATCTACAGGATGTAGGATATCTCACCGCAGGTGCTAGTGTCCAAATCTCCTGAAAAACTCTAAGAACTTCATTGATTCTGACATTATGAGGTGTAGGTACTACCAAAGGCCCATAGGTAGTCCTCCGTAGGTGATAGGCTCATATTCTTTATCTTCTAAATCTTTGATCCCAAACTTTATGGCACATATTTTAACACCTACTCTAAGTAGGTCACACCTATGGGGCGTAGGTATCCACGTAGGTGTCCCAAAATCTTCAATTTTCATATCTTTTCTCCTTTTTACCTCAAAAACTTGGTTTCCTACAAAACACATCACATCTAACAAAAAAACAACTAAGTAACTTGCCAATTTTCATCATTTTAAGCATCAAAAGTTCTATAAAACCATAGCACATTGACACCCAAAATTTAGAATATTTGCATATCCTCAGGAAACACAAAACAAAACTATGATGTTTAAATAATATAAACCTAAGCTAGCTATGACAATCAATTATCAAATTTTAAGCGAAACATTCACCCCCCTCTATTTTAACACTCCAAAACCAACTGTATGTATCAATGAAACACAATAATGTGACACAAAGGAATCAAAAAGTAATCAAATAGCAACACAACCCAATGCACCATAACTCATATAAAATTATGGATGTCAATGCAGAGATGTATCAAGAGACACTCACACTTACAAGGAAGTTCCAATCAATGTGCATCAAATGCCATAGGCTTGCACTTATTTTTTATACCCTACCTTTCAGACTGTCGGGTTAGGATCACTATAGGACTTTACTTGGCTTGTAATGTAGGCTTGGGGGTTAGTATGGTACATATGGACATTATTAGTGACTAAGCCTCCTAGGCACTACACTTGCGTTAGGGGCCACTTACCAACCAATTCTCTTTTATATCTCCCTTTTTAATCTTTTATTGCACATTCAAGTTTGGTGTAGTTTATTTTATTCTTGTTATTTGACTTTTCTTTCTTTTTCAAATTTTTCTTTTCTGTTCTTTTTCTTTTGTATGTTCTACCTCACCTAGCCCTAGTTCTTTTCTCTTATTTACCCTTCTTCATACCTACTTCACATTACACACTTCTATAATAACCACCCTTAACTTAGGTTATTTTCGTGAGTTAAGGTACACAATATCCATGGAGGACTAGGACTAAAACAGGCTCATTGTAGCATTAATAGGAAGGCAAGAGGTGAAATAAGAAAAATAGGCTATACAGGCTCAAAATAGGGAAAAAGGGATACTTATTCACTTTTGAAAGGTCATTTAGGCTAAAAGTGGAATTATTTCAAGAATTACCTATGATCTTTTCCTAACCATCCACCAATCGAGGAAAGACTAACCGGGCAAGTTCTGGATTCAACACACAAATGGAACAAAGTAGCATCTCACACACACATAACACAATGCTTCATCATAAGCTACTACCTATCTAGTTCATGCAATTATTTACTTTGGTTATAATGTCCCTAATTCTAATGCCATAAAAAGATTCACAATGGTCACACATATATACGCATCACACAATTTAAAATAAATTTTAGGAGCGCTATAATTTTTCTCAAAGTTCAAAACCAAAGTACATCAACTGCCTTAGATACTAAAAAATATCCTAATTACATAAAAAACATAGTACAATAAGAAACAAAACATAATCCAACACAATATTACCTAAGATATGCCATTTATACAACCATACCTAGACCGATAAAAAAAAAACATGGCAACAAAAATCCACGGCGGCTATGGTATACCTCACCCCAAACTAAAAGACTACGCACTGTCTCACGCCCATGAAAGTAATATAAATCAAGGGAATGAGGACATACTTGGGATGCACTAAGAAAGTGTGTTGTGCTCGTCCCCTCAGAGGGTATCTCGACTGGCGAATGTGGTGGTAGTGGTGGTACACTACTAGCGAATGCACCAACAGCTATCTCAGCACACCCTTACTTATCAATAACTATAGACTCCTTTGACTCTTGGTTTTCCATTTTTAAAGATTGACCATATGGCATGTCTAGATTCTGTAGGTCATCATCTCTAAGTCTTTTGGTCCCAACTTCAGGGATTAGCTCCTCCTCAGCAAACAAATCCATATACCTAAGTAGGTGTGGGGGCATTGGCCTAGAACATGTGGGGATCTCTAGAGAAATCACTGGAATATGGCTCTCACTAAAATAGCATACCTTGGTGCATAATATAGCTACCACCTCTCTAATCCCATCTCGATCGGGTTTCTTAATATCAGTAATCTAAGCCTGTACTCTCCTCTCAAAAGCATTAATATGGCTATGTAACTCATCCTTAATCTCTATTATCTCATACCTTACAACTTCCTAAATTTTAGTCTCTACACTCTCTAATGTTTTCCAGACCTAAGGACAAATCAAATTATATAATGTAGCAATCTCGTACTCTATCTTAGTCAATTGGGTTGTGGTCTTATCCTGCCTATCTACCAAGCACTTTCAGAAGTCTTAAGGTAATAATGTCTGGAGTTGTATAAATGGCAGCGGGGTATGGGCCCTAGAAGATACCCTAACCAGTTCAGAAGTGGAGGTCAGGGCTAAAGTAAATGTGTATAGGGTCCTCACCTTCTAAGTGCTCATCTCGAGTGCCTCTCTTTTCTCATCCCTATTAAAATCCATACTAATATCCATGTAACCACCTTATCTATCACTAGGCTCTGGAGGAACTAATGGGCCTTTATACTGGGTTAGAATCATGGTTAGAGGCCTATGAGTCCTTTGAGCAAGGACTTAATCAAACTCGTCGAGTCCACAACTATCGCCTTAACTCTCTGATAAACACCTAGAACTACAATTACGCTAGCCTTATCACACTACTATTGGATAAGGATAGGAAAGGTTAGCATAGTCATATCACCAAAAGCTTGCTCATGTAGCTCATACATGATAATTGCTGCGAAGTCTATAACATATCCAACTATCAGACTCGAGATCAATACAGCACTATCCCATGTAAGCAAGCTTTCCACAATAGTTGGGAAAAATTGATAATGGACCGCCATCCACTAAAACATTGCGGCAAAATTCAGCACCGCCTTCTTAATGTGCCCCTTACCCTCAATCCAGGGGGACTCATCACCAAGGTCTAAAATGTAATCGAGGATCTATCTCACCAACTCTGCCCTCTATCTCCTATACTCAGCATCCCTCATAGTGTGTCTGTCTCATACAAATAACAACTAAAAATTGCATTCTACAGTAGACACTAGGGCTATAGAATTAGGGACAAAGAGAGCTTGATGGATGATCACAACTAAAATATCAACTATGACACCTCCCACCGGTGTCTACTATAACTAGGCTTGATCTGCATTCCTAACATCTCTAGGCATGGTCAAAGATAATATAACACTATAGGAGTTATATAACTCCTGCACCAATTCCTAGATAATTAAACCCTGGAGTCCAATTATCCCTCCAGCTGATAACCATCAAACACAACCAGAAAAAGGGGTGCTCTAGCAAAATTGAATAACTCAATTTGTCTCTCTTTTCAAATGGCACTCTTGGGATGGCCTACTCCATTCATAAAGCTATTTCTTTCATAAATCATTTGTAACCCCTCTACACACTACCTTAAGTTCACTAAGTAATAGGCTCAATAGAGATATGAGTAAGGTCGGAAGTCTGGTCAGTCTGGGATAGTGGATCTATATCTAGTGCGAGAACATGGTGATATGTCTAGGTTCTACCCTTCTAAGACTGGGGTACTATAGTTGATAGCTTAGGAACTACTGTTTTGGACTCATCTTGTGACCCCTCCTCAGACTGTAGCCCTATGTAGCTACATTCGCTAGTAGCTCAGACTCTACCTCCTGATTATCATCACTCTCTCCCTCTTCAGGCAAGGGAGATAATGGTTGTGACAACCTGACCAACATTATCCAGTATTTGGAATTTGGTCTTCAACCCCACTATGTTTGTGATGGTATATGGACACCTAAAGTGGCTCTTACAATATACTCAGTCAAAACCTATCTTTAGGCTGTAGTCCGTAGGCAAACGCTGTGGTCGGGGCAATTAGGTACTCCTTGATCAAGCCACAATGCTCGGGGAATTTATCCAGTTGCCTCGATTGTACTGTCGTCTTTGGTGCCATAATACATGATAAAGCAAGTGCTAGTGCTTGTAAAAGAATAAGGGAGTGCAAAATTTGAAGAAAAATAAAAATTATTAAAATTTGAATTTTATCCAAAATTTACATCCCTATATTGTAAACTTTTGCCCATGCCAGTCCAATAATGCACATATCACTTGTATCAATTTCTAAAACACAGGCAAGGTATATAAAATTATAGATTTCATCACCTTTTCAACTTGGGCATGATCATAGGGTTTTAAGTGAAGAAAAATTCCCAAATTTCATTTTTTCTTGATTACTCTAGGCTCCTATAAACAAGAACTTTTGAGTTTCACATAATTTTCAAGCATATTCAAATACCAACTCATCTATTGTATGTGAACATCATATTACACTATTCATAGGATCCAAGAAGTTTACCTTGATTTTTGATTTTGAAAGATAAAAGTAAAAGCTTAAAGTAGTTTCGAAAGCCTAGCCTTAAAAGATTTTGTAGCGTGAAAGTGAGGGACTGAGGGATCAGTCTTTCCTTCTATAAAATTTGAGAGGAAATTGGAAATTTTAAATTTTAGAGGAAGATGGAAATTTGAAGACTACGAGTTGAATCAACTAGTATTATAATCTTTAAAAACAAGTGGTAGGCCATTTTTAGGATGGGTACGGTCAGGGTAGGCCTAGTTTTGAAAAAAACTGGTCCAAAAACTAATCACTAATGGCAGCATCTACGAGGAGTATGTGGCACCTATGGCTAGTAGGAACCTTGTCGTAGGTGGCTAATTTTTTCGCACTTTCCCTGCTCTCTGAACTTTTTGTTCTAACACATTATAAGTGGTACTTATGACCCAATAAGTAAGGTTGGAGGTAAAAAATTAGAAGTTCCTAAGAATCCTCAACATTTTCTTTCGGTTAAACTTTCATAACTTACCTAGCCCGAGTAGGACTTATGACCTCCATGAGTGGGTCAGTAAGTCCTCTTACTTGGAATAATCTAAATTAAGAAATGATTGATCGTGTTCTGGGTTGTTTCTTATGTTATACACCTACAAATCAGAAAAACAAGTGATCACTAAAATAACGGGTTGCCTCCCACCCAGTTCTTGATTTAACATTGCAGAACAATGTGGCTATGTTGGTTACTCATGCTTCACCAACAAAACTATTGGTTTCCTCCCATGAAATACTTCATTTAATATCACGACATGATGTGGGTGTCTTTATTACTCAAAATTTATCATGTAACAAAAGGAGTAGCCTCCTAGGTCATCAAAACAATGTATAATCGATAACACCCTCATGTTTGTTGGATGTTTCATGGTTCTGCAGAGATTGAATGTGACCTCCTCACCATTTACTCAGAACATGTTCTCTCCTTTATCGATATTTACCATCTCTCTACCCATGGCCATGAATGATCTCCCCAAGATTATGGGCATCTCAAAGTCAACTTCACGATCCAAGATAGCAAAGTCATCTAAAAAAGTGAAGATGTCTACTTTCACCTAAACATCGAATGATATACCCACAGGTTTCTTCACTGTATGATCTACCATTATGCAGACGTTAAATGTGACCTCGTCATCATTCACTCTGAACTTGAGCTCTCCTTTATCTAGATCTACCATAGCTCTACCCATGGAAATAAATGGTCACCCCAAGATTATGGGTATCTCAAAGTCAACTTCACAATCCAAGATAACAAAGTCAGCTAAAAGAATGTTATCTAATTTCACCAAAAAATCAAACGATATGCCTACATGTTTCTTTACTGTAGATCTACCATCAATAATCATATAGTAGTCAATTTTAAAGGTCTCAAGCCCAACTTTTTGAACACTGCTAGAGGTATCAAAAATAATGTTTCATCCAAGTCACACAATTCTTAAGAAAACCTGGATGTTTCAATGGTGCATGGAATCGTGAATGCCCTGAGATCACCCTTCTTTTAATCCAAAGGTCTAGAAGTAATCACACTACAATGGTACAGCCTAACACCATTCTCAAAAGTAACAACTCTTTTCTTCGTCACCAACTCCTTCAAAAGATTGGCGTACCCAAGCATCTGCTCAAGAGCCTTAAGTAGGGGGATGTTCAAGCTCAACTCTTTCAGCAGCAATAAACTTTTTGAACTTCCCTTCTTCCTTTTTCTATTTCAACCTTTGATGAAAAGGTAAGGGAGATTGTAGAATTCGCTTCACTATAGGCTCATCGACCTTTATCTTACCTTTGTACTTCTCAACATCACCATTAACACCTATTGTCTTATCCGACTTTGCTTCGGGTGTCTCATCAATCACAACACTATCATTTTTCAGCTCATTAATAGTAGGCATAGAGGTACCAATAGTTTCCTTACCACTCCGAGTAGTGATGGCTAGACAATGACCATCATTCTTAGGATTCATAATTGTATTTCTCGGAAGTGTGCCTGGATGGATCTAATTCAAGGTTGTAAACATTTTTCCAAACTGATGTTTCAATTGCTTTATCACAGTAGCATGCGAATCTACCTTCTGGCTTAGAGTATTCTCCAGCTATGGCTTTAACCCAGCTAGAAGCATGAACTCACCATGACACTTAGCTTAGAGTTGGTGTTGTTTGATATATGGGGAATTAATTTCATAAGCCCATTTTTGAGATCATATGGGATGAAATATATTTTTATGGTGATTGACTATGTTTCTAAATGGATGAAGGAAGTTGCACTTCTTAACAACGAAGGTAGAAGTGTTACCATTATTTTTAAAGAAAAATATTTTTTCTTCATTTGGCACTCTATGTGCTATTATTAGTGATGGTGTGTCTCACTTTTGTAATAGTTTTTTTAAGGCCTTACTCAAAAAATATGGTGTGAAGCATAAGGTAGAAACACATAACCATCTGCAAATGAGTGGTTAGGTTGAGGTCTCCAATCGTGAGATTAAGTCCATCTTGGCGAAGATAGTGAATGCCAATAGGACTGATTGGTCAAGTAAATTAGATGATGCTTTGTGGGCCTATCAGACAAATTTTAAAACCCCCATAGGTTCCTCTCCATACTGGCTTGTGTATGGCTAGGCATGCTACTTGCTGGTCAAAATTGAGCAGAAGGTGCTATAGGCATTGAAAAAGCTGAATTTTGAGTGGCATGATGCAACTAATTAGAGGATGATCAAGGTGAATGAGTTGAATGAATTCTGTCTTTGATCTTATGATTGTTCGGTTCTTTACAAATAAAAGATAAAGTTGTATCATGATAAGAAGATTGAGAAAAAAGTGTTTGTGCTCGGCAATATGGTCTTGTTATATAATTCAAGACTTCATTTGTTTTACGGCAAGTTGAAGTCTAGGTGGTATGGACCATTCACCGTGCTTAGTGTTCATGTTGTTTTCATTTTTGTAGGTGTAAAGCATGAGAAAATACCTGGAACATGGTAAAATATTGGAAAATTCAGAAAATTTCAGGTAAGGGGACTTATTGACCCACTCATGGGGGTCATAAGTCCCACCTAAGCAAGGTAAGTGATGTAGTAGATGCCAGAAGAAAAATCTGAGAATTTTGGGTCTCTGAAATTTTACCTACGAACTACTTACGGGGTTGTAAGTACCACTTATGACCTTGTAAGTGGAATCATTAAAATCGAAGCAAAATTTAGATAGGGTTTAAAATTTTCTATGACTTACGGCAAGCCGCTTACGATAAGTGGCTGAAAGTTTTCTAGTCTAATTTGTAAAATATAAGTCAGGCCCAGGAGAACTGACCTAACCATTGCCCTTATAAACAACAAACTCGATTCTTATTCCCCCTATTCTTAGAATTCTATAACTCTCTCTTAAATTCAAACTCTCCAACTCCCTATAGACTCCATAAAAGACAAGAATCCTTCACAATCTCAGTGCCAAAAGTCCGTTTACACACATAGGTAACTCAAGATAGGGTTTTCATCACACTCCTTTAATTTTCTACTCCCATCACATTATTTTAAGGTAAAACGATCTTGGATCCTAGTGTCATAATTGTGTTATTAAGCAAATAAAGTGCGCTGGTACTTGAATAAACTTTATAATTGAAGGAAACTCATAAATATTGTTAGTAGGAGCCTAAAATAACAAAAAAGTTAAGTGTTGCATTATTCTTGAATGAAAAAAATTTGTGATCATGCCCTAAATGGAAGTAGAAGTTGAAGAGGTGGATGTAAATCCACAAATTTTTGTGCAACACCTGTGTTTTTAAACTTGATAAATGTTATTACATGGAAACTTGGATTTAAATATGTTAAATACAATTTTTAGGGATGGAAAATTTGAAATATTTGAAGGACCCTCAAAAGGGTACCTATGAGGGTACTTATGGCCCCATAAGTGGGGTCATAAATGCCCAATGCTGAGTGTTTAATTTTTTTTTTTAAATATTTTGTTTCCATCTTCTGTTTCAAGCACTAAAAACTAGTTTTTCATGTACCATTGTACCTAATGAAGCCTAGAAGAAAGGATTGCAGTCGAGGTACTGACACGAGTCCCCTAAGCACAATGGATTAGAAGAGAAGTAGTCAGTTGTCATGGACAGAGCATCGGCCCCACAAAACTAGGGCCACTCTTAGAGAAAGATCAATGATGCAACAACTATTTTTGCAACTACATTAGGAATTCAGGGTAGCCAGCTTTCCCTAACATAGACTCAATCGATCACTCAGCCTGCACCAGCAAGGCCGAGGTCCAGAGGACCGCTTTTAGACTAGTTCCCACGTCAAGGATTAAGAAGGCCCAGACCTTGCCACCATACTGTACCTAATTTAAGGAGTGGGAGAGTTTTTTGAGGATGATGTAGAGGAAAGGTGTGAGTCTCAGTAAGGATCTGAAGATAATGTTAATTCTAGATCCATATTTTGTTTATTAGTGGAGGAGGACACCCACGACTCCCAGCTTGAGGTAGGGGTTGGAGGAGATATTTTTAATTATCGAGTGAGTTGGCTTCAACTACACCCTAGTATAAGAAAGGTAAAATTCAGTGGCCACAGTAGATTTCATCATCTTTATCTCCTGATACTCAACTACCACCACAGGATACTCAGTATTCTATTCCACTACTGGATGATTCTATATTTGACTCTACATATGTCTTGGTTGTGCCTATGGATGAGATGGTATGTAGAGGGGATGCAATACATATATGAGAGGGACAAGCTTAATTTAGAGCATGGAAGGGTTAATATATGAGAGTGATAACCTTATTTTAGAGCATAACCATCCTAAGAGGGCTATTACAGTAGAGAGGAGGATGCTAGTAGGTGCACTAGACTTGTAGGCCTCTATTGATCGATATAAGTTGGCATAGATGACATGGCCCCAAGGATCTTACATCTTAGATATGGTTTGGGAGTTTTATGCCTCAAAAATCTCCATGCTATGTAGGGCCACTCCATAGGATTGTAGGGTAATTGAGAAGCCACAACTGGAGAATACTCTAGTCTGAGGGGTTAAAGTGGACGTATTTAATGGTGGGAATTATGTGCTAAATGGTATTAATTTGGGCTTAAAAGAGGCTGTGTAACTCACTGTGAAGGTGGAGGTCCTAGAGGGACCAATATAGGAAACTACATATTCGAGTGTGGGGTTCTTTATGACCATTTGTATAGTTCAAACATTATATGTATTTTAGGAATGGTTGGGGCCTCAGTGTCTTGGTCCCTTCCTCAGGTTTTGTTGGTTTGTGCAACTAACATGCACTAGGACCCTTTCAGCAGTGAAAGTGGAACCTATATAGCCCATGGGTGACCTTAGGACGAATAAAGCCACACAACCCAGGTTAATGGTCTTAAAACTCTCATGTTTACGACCCTTATCCGGTCTCACCATATTATATATGTAATATGAATGTGTGCATTTGGTTTTGATTGATTTTCTACATGGAATTATTTTATTAATTTCCCTAAGTTACATGCAAATGCTTATCCCAACTGACTGTCCTAAGACACTTCTGTTGCTCCTGTACAGTGTTAGGTGGAATAGAACGTTCGTTGAGTTGTTGTGAAGAGGTGAGCCTGCATCCTTTGGAAGACCTTATCATTTTATTATTTTTCCATATTAATTCAGTACTTTTGGATTCTTTTTGGTCATAATCGGGGGGCATGTCCCAACTTAGTTACTATTTTGGTTTTAGAGGCTATTGTGGATAGATGTGGATTGGTTAGTTTTTGATCAACTCTTCACTTTCATAGAGTTATCTATTCATTATTTATTACTATTTATTTGCTAGCCGCATTGTTATTATTATCATTATTATTCTCTTAAGGTTAGGTTAATGGGGTGGTCTCCAGTCCACAGTGGGCTTGAGATACCCATCATGGCCAGGCAATGGTTTGGGTCGTGACACTATCTCATCTCAGTCTCAAGTTAATTAGATTAAGGTTGGAAGCTTCAAATTATTGTTGTGATCTTATTTTCCTATTCTCAACTTCTCTCTCTCTCTGTCTCGAGTTAGTATCGAATAAAATATGGTTCTTAGCATCTACAGTCGCTAAGAAAGCCATCGATATGAAGACAATCATAATACATTCAAGAACACTAAGCAAGAAAGAGTTTGCTCTTCCTCTACTTCGTTATTCCATCAGAGTTCCTACAATCCTAGTTAAGAGGTTTAGCCACTCATGTTTTCAAGAACACCCATAGAATTCATAATTAAAAGCATATGAATAATCTCATAATCAATTACGAATGAAAACCTGTATCTCAAATTAATATCAAATCATAAAAGTCAAGAAAAGAATTCCAAGATCAAAAGTTAATCTTAGAACTCAATATAATGCTGTATGAAAGTGTGTAAAAAAATAACAAAACATCTATGGGGTATTTATACATTAGGAAACCTAAAAATTATATCCAAAATAAAGTAAGGAAAATTATGTCGGTACCTACCTACAACCCCATTTACGAAGGGTCGGAAAAATAATGTCGGAAAAATTATGTCATAGACACTACCTGTAGATCCGTCTACGCTACGTGGGTTCTTAGGTCTCATAACAAATCAGCATCCTTATGAACTAAACTTATGAAGTGTACCTACAGAGGCCGTAGGTACCATCTACGCCACGTATGTGGGCCTTCGTATGTGTTTGTACAAAAATCAACTTTTAGAATCTTCCTTCTGCTGCTTAAAGGCTAACCTACGAGAGTGTAACTACCAATTATGTACTGTAGGAGGGTTTGTAAGCATCATTTTATCTACACTTCATCATCTTTTTCTCCTACCCTACTCGAGAACCCATTTTTCTAAAAAACAACACAAAAGCACATCACATCCAACAAAATGACCTAAGTACATGCATAATATTCATGTTTTAAGCATAGAAAGTGCCATAAATTCATGGAACATAAACACCATCAACTTAGAACATTTGCATGTCCTTAGAGAGCTAACAGATTACAAGGAACACCATGATGCTTAATTAAAATAAACTGAAGGCACCTACGGCAGTTAACTCAAATTTAGCTCTAAACACTTACCCCCATCTTATTTCTAACTTTTCAAAACTACTGCACGGATATTTGTAGCACAATAGTATTAAACAAAGAAACCAAGTAATGGTATTACATTAGTAACAAATAACTAAGAGTATATGCAATTTACACTACCTGAACAGATAAGAACTTAACAACACAACTTATGTAACCTTGCAAAAAAAGAAGTTTGAACTCTCACAATATCATCATGTATGTCAAGGATTGTGTCAAGACACTCACACTCACAAAAACGTTCCAACTAATATTCATAGAATACCATAGGCTTGCCCTTATTTTCTATACTTAGTTATTCAGGTAGTTAGACTAGGATCATGACAGGACTTTGCTCGGCTTATAATTTAGGATTTGGGGTAGACATGGTACATTATGGATATAGGACACACCCTCCTAACACTACACTTACATTTTGGCTCCGCTTCTCAATCATTTGTCTTTTATTTATCCCTTTACTCCTTTATTGATTTCTTAGATTGGGTGTGGTTTTCTTCTTAATTTTCATTTATTGATTTTCCTCTTTTTCCTTTTCTTTTCAAGTTTTCCAAATTTTTTTCTTCTCTTTTTTTTCTACCACACCCAATCTTATTTTCCTTTTCTTTTATATTAAAAAACTTTCTACATTCCATATTTCACTATGCATCCTTATGATAGCCACCCTCGACGTAGGTAATTTAGCTAAGGTACACAGTGACCAAGGAGGGACCATGGCCAAAACAAATTCATTATAATTAAATAGGAAGACTAAGGGGTTAAAATCCTTAAACTAGGTCAACTTAGGGATCAAGAGATACATATTCTCATTTAGATGGTTATTTGGGATATGAATGGACTAAGTAAAAAATGGCCAATATTCATGTCCTAACCAACTATCGTACAACCTAGGAAAGACTAATTGGGAAAGTTTTAGATTAAATACACACAGGGAACCAGGTAAGTACCTCACTCACTCATGGTACAGGGTTATATCATCAACTACTACCTAATGTTAAGATATCTCTATTTTATCCTTAATAATAATGCTATGACAAGATTCACAATACTCGCACATATATTTAGATTACACAGTTCTCAAAAACATTAGGAGGGGTATCATTTTTCCAAACACTTACAAACACAATACAAAAAATGTCAACTGCACATAGATTCTTTATTTTTTTTCCTAATTAAACATAAATAAAACATAGCGTATTCAAAAACATAAATACAACCTAACATGCTAGTTCTACTAGGAAAATGTAGCCAACGTGAATAGAAACATGAAAAAAAACACTCGACTGTGGTACACCCCCACCCTAACTAAATATTGACACACTATCCCTAGTGCATGCTTGGAAAATAAAAAAAATATGGTATAGATAAATACATAGGATTCACTAAGCGTCTAAAGCTGACTCACCCTCATCTAGGATATTTTGTGGCTAAACTGAAGGAGGTGGTGGTAAGGAGCGACTTGAAGAGGCATTTGTTGCCATCTCATTATGCATCCGCTCTTTAATTAAATGTTGAAACTGATTCATGAGTGGCCTTTTTGAAGGACTACTAGTAACCCATCTCTGAATATTGTAACTCCTCTACCTATCTCTCTTGGACCTAACAATTAGGGATGCCTCATCCCCTGTAAAAAAATCAAATACAAAAGTAGTAGGTTAAGGTAATGGCTACATAAATTATGGAATGACTAGAGGGATGAATGGAATATGTCTCTCTACTAATGATCATACCAGTTAGTTCAAGTTACCATCTTCTTACATCAGCTTGAAAATTTAGGCACCTAGACCTTGAGTAGCCGTGCACTCATTCGAGTCTCAAAATTTTCAATCCGAGCAAGCATATCTCTAGTGTACTCCTTTATGGTGCCATTATCCTCGCCTAGTATCTAGCTTCAAAGGCCTCTATGTTCAAACCCAAGACCGAATCTGATCGAGTAGTATGGCTATCTAGGTTTTTGTCTATGTATGGTGGTCAGTCACCTCCTTGTGCTTCTCTATAATCTATTGCAAGACTCTTGGAGTACACTGACAACCCTAGTAGATATCGAGTGATGGGGGATAGCTAAAGTTATGGCTGGTACTGAAGTAGAAGCTGAGGCTGTTGTAGATGTGCCCATGGATTCCTCACTGTCTGTAGTAGCCATAGGATCATCTCCATGACTATCCATCTCAATATTAATACTCTCTGTCAGCCTCTCAACAGGCTTTTCCTGAATAAAAAACCCTAGAAATAGGCCATGCCAAAAAAATATGGTGGATGTGATCGATCTAGCAGGATTGATTTGGCCTCATCCTTAATCATGCCACGTCTGCCATGTGGGTCACCTCAACTACAGATCCACCTCTAGAATAGGTGATATTTAGCCTACATCACAACTACTGTATCCATTATAAGAAAGAGAGAGCGGTGAACTCAATAAATTCTCTCTTATGGATCTCAATACGGATCTACCTAGAAAAATAAATATCATAACCAACGATCAGGTTGGCATTCAATGCTATCCCATGTGAGAATGTTTTTCAGATATGTCAGACTCAATCTATGTAACACCACTATCCACCAAAACTTTACTATAAATTACAATAATGAATTTTTAATATCACCCTTTTTCTTAACCCATGAGGCATCACTGCCCAACTAGGTGATTTGCTTGACTACCCATCAAGCCAAGTCTACTCTCAATGCTTTATGCTCAGCCTCCTTCATAGGTCACCTACTCCGCACTACCCTTATAAAATAATTGAACTTATCTATCTCATCTAGCCCCAAATACTCTATCCCAAATAACACTTGTTGGACTAACGCCTAAGAAATATCAACTTTAACCCCTTGACTAAAGCATGGGTCAACTAGGGCTGGTCAACTCCTCTACTATTAGTCAGAGTATAATGATATTGGATAGAAGGCACAGAACACCTAAAAAATCATTGGTTTGTGTGAATCGGATGGTTGGGTCATCCACAAGTCTGTATCTTTCAAAATAAGCTTGTTGCTATGGACTTCTTTCTACACTAGCTAACTCTATCTTGACCTTACCACAAAACTAGATCATAGTTGACCATGCTTAATTGTAAGGGTATCTTTATCATAAAGTTATTGCATGCCCTCCATATACCATCTCAAATTAATCTAAGCTATGGGTTCTACAAAGATATGTGTGGAGTTGGATTCCTGAGTTGCGGGTGGTGAAGTTATGGCCGGAGTACCTTGAGTAATGGCTTGAGTACCTGAAACTGAAGATAATGAGATCTCTTATGGAACCTTTGTTGCATCTGCACCCTCATCAGACTGGGGTTCATTTGATCCATATGCAGACTCACTTTCAGTTGAGCCAGATATAGACTCTGACCCCTTCTCAAATTCGGAGCCACTTGCATCCTCTTCCTTACTAAAACCTAAACCTCTCTTTCAATCAACATCCTCATCTGAACTAGCATTTAAACCATTATCTCCCCCATCTAACTAGGAAGAGTGTGGTGATGAATTAGTGGTTAACTTCATCCGAGGCCCAATACAAATAAAGCATGATAGTAAAGTCTGTGGTCCAGCCAGTGGTGCCGGTGGGGGTGTGGATTGAGAGCCTAATGCACTAAAAACTCCTATAGGTGCAGCCTACCTCTGTGACCAGACCTGAGTTTGTCATAGAACCTATGGTGTACTATTCAGGCTTACAAGATACTTGTCAATGGAACCACTCCACTCAAGAGACTCATCGCGCAACCTAGATTGAACTTCCTTCGTTTGAGCAACTTTGTGTGCCATCATACCAAAATAAGTAGTTGTTATGATTGAAACACAGTATCACAACAAAAATCAGAAAGAAAAATGGATTACCCAAGGTAGGGGCTATCTACGACCCCTACCTAGAGGCATAGGTAGTACCTACATGGGTTGTAGGTAGCCATCAAAGATATAAGAAAAAGCCCTGAAGCTTCAGAGCTTCAAGTTTAACACCTACAAGGCCACCTACGGGCTCCATAAATACTACTTACGAGCTCATAAGTAGATTCATAAGTACAAAATCTAAGAGTAGTTATTTCACATATTGTTCGCACTATTCAATTTCTACTTCCATTTATATTTATGATCATAGGCTTCCCAAACTAAAATTCATGCAAACAATTAAATTTAACCAAGTTTAAGCTCCACATATTTCAAGATTATCAGAATTTTACAATTTCATGTTTATTTTGAGTAATATCAAAAATTCAATGATCATGAACAAATTTTTAACCAAGTTGGGGCCAAGAATTATTACTTAGATTTAATATTTTTATAGTAGAAGTTGAATACCAAATTTTAGTCCTACTTCTCTAACAATGTGCGTGCAAGTAAGGAGTTTATTCATGGGATTTGCCTTTTATAGTTGTTGAGAAAGTTGGAGAGTTTTAAAGGAAGATGGAGTTTTGAATTTCAAAATTTTGGGGGTTAAAGGTTTAATTTGGAGGATTTAATAACCCTAGGGTTGTCAGATTGGGTTGATTTACATGGGCCTAACCCATATATTAAAATTTGGCCCAATAAATTTTTGACCCACTTATGGGTAGTAAGTACTACTTACGGCCACTGTAAGTAAGGTTGTAACTTATTTCTACACCTAATTTCTCTCTAATTTCTATGTCCTAACTTAATTGGTTGTAGGTTATACGTACAACCTCCATAAGTAAAGTCCATAAGTACAACTTTAGAGACTCAAATAAAATTTTCATAGCCACGACTTCAACTTACATGTCATGGGTTTGACCTACAAACCCTATAAGTTGGGTCATAGGTCCACTTACCTAGACTTCTTTGAAATTTTTGCAATTTTATCATTTTCCAGATATTTCTCCATGCTTTTAATCAATAAAAATACAAAGTGAACATTAACTACTTGGGTTGCCTCCCAAGCAGCGCTTGATTGAATGTTGCGGTACGACATGACTATGTTGAATACTCAGACTTTACCAACAAGCCTATGGGTTTCCTCCCATGAAGTGCCTAATTTAACATCATGTCACAACTCAGTTTCCTTGGCTACTTAGAAATTACCAAGGATATATGCTCATAAACCTTCAACTACTCCATACTTCCCATATAATTCTTAGAACAATGCCCGTTCCCCTTGAATGAGGAATCTCCATATGGTTTAAGCTTAATTGCACCATTAGGAAATAATATAACCATAATTAATGGTCCAGAAAACCTAGACTTTAACTTGATAGGAAGTAAGTGAAGTCCCAAATTATACAACAAAACCATATCACTGGCAAGAATACCTTTTTCTCACTCTTCTTGTCATGGTACAACTTCATCTTCTCCTTATACAAGGCAGTACTCTCATAATCACGGAGACAAAATTCATCTTACTCATTTATGTTATGCATCCTTATGTTTACATCATCACTCCAATAAATATTCAGTTCTTCAACACCCATAGTGTCTTGTCCTCAAGTTTAACCAAAAAATAGCATGCCTTGCCATGCATAAGTTGATACAAAGAGGAACCTATGGGAGTTTTAAAAGTTGCTTAATAGGCCTAAAGTTCATCATCTAGTTTCCTTTACCAATCAGTCCAGTTGGCATTCACAATCTTTGTCAAAATAGACTTGGTCTCACAATTAGAGACCTCAACCTACTAACTGGTCTGTGGATTGTAAGGTATTTCCACCTAATATTTTACACTTCACTTATCAAGAAGGACCTTAAATAGACGATAGCATTAATGGAACCTACCATCACTAATGATAGCATGTGGAGTACCGAATCAAGAGAATATGTTCTTCTTAAAAAATTTTGTACACTGTGATATTGCCCAAAACTACACCTTCGTGAAATATAATGCGTTCAATATCAAATATAGAGACCCAATAGAGGTTGGGGTCGTACCCATAAAGAATAGGTCGAATATCTCTCACGAATATACAGATGTAGTAGGAAAAATACAGGAAAAGTCAATGGGAGTTTTTCTCTGAATACAATAAAATAGCAACAAGTCTTGATCGCTTTAGTTGAAATTAATCTAAGATGAATACAAGGACTTTGTTTCCCCTGGCTTCCTAACTATGTAGACTTTTAATGCTCAATCCGACTAACTCAATGCAATGCATGCAAAAACTATCAAGCTATGTATCACCAACCATCTTGTGAACGCCTTGATAAATTTTACTCTTCACTTTGTGAATCTCAGAGTGTCTCCTTACTAACTTTTGTCTTTGATCCCAGTTCAAATATCTCCTTTTTGATTTCAAGTTGATTAGATAAGGTTGGTATCCTTAAATTACTGTTGTACCCATTTTTCCCTAATTTTGACCTCTCTTGTGAAGATGATCTTAAATACAGGCAAGTTCTTAACTTCTGGAGTAGTTAAGAAATCATACACTCCAAAGAATACAACAATACATGTACCTACACTAATTTAATAAAGAAAGCTTAGAAAATATCTCACAATAATTGAAGAACAAAAACAAAGTTCTCAAATTAATACTATACCAAATAATCAAGAATAAATGATTCTAAGATAAAAAATTTAATCTTGAAATCGATATATGTTTGTAAATGTATACAATGCGTAAACTAATACAAAAACATAATAAGGATATTTATTGAATACAATGAGATCCTAACCCAAACAAATAGGAAAAACTGTGTTAGTGATCATTTATGTACCCACTTACGGGTCGTAGGTACTACCCATTCCCCGTAGGTGGTTGTCGTAAGTGACTTAAATCCTCAGAAATGCAGCATGCTCCAGTACTTGTACCTATGATGGCACTTATGGGGCACAAGTGGGGCATACAAACTATAAAGTAGCCTCCTCTTCACTAACAGAAAAAACCTTCAAACTTCAGAGCCTCTGTTCTTCAACCAAAAACACCCATAATGGTACTTATGGTGGCGTTAGCGGTACTTACACCCGGTAAGTAGTCCTTCATCAAAATCAAATGAAAATTAAACTTTTAGGGTCTATGAACTTAGCATATCTAAGACCCACGAGTTCACTGTCGATGGCTGTAGGTAGTACCCATGCCACGTAGGTGGTCTCGTAGGTGGGGTTTCTTATGCAACTTTAACTCTTTTTCTCTATTTAAGATCCATAACCTAATTTCCTATAACATAGACGCAAAAACACATCATATCTAGCAAAATGGACCTATGTACTTGGGTATTTTCAAGTTTAAGCATCAAAAGTTTCATTAAACCATGACACATCAACACCTCAACTTAAAACATTTGTATGTCCTCAGGCAATAAAACATAACAAAAATAACATGATGATGCTTAACTAAGAGAAACGTAAAGTACCTAGGGTAGTCAACTCAAAAACATCACCTCTCTTATTTTTAAATTTTTAAAACCAACTGTGTGGATATATGTTTCCCAATAAAGCAACACAAAGTAATCAAGATATGGAATTAAATTAGCAACAAACAATCAAGCATATGTACATGATTATGCACAAGTCTCACAATAAATAAGTCTCACTCTAACAATATCATTATGCATGTTAATACACAGACGATCATGAGACACTCACACTAACAAAAGAAGTTCCAATTAATGTCCATAAAATAGCATAGGCTTGCACTTATTTTCTTTACCTTAGTTTTTTCTATAGTCAAACTAGAATCATTATAGGAATTTATTCGACTTGTTATGTAGGCTTGGGGGCTGGTATGGTAAATTTAGGACTTTAATGACTAAAACTCCTTGACACTACAATTACATTTTGGGGCCCACTTCTTAACCAACTTTTCCTTTATTTCTTCTTTTTTTAATTAATTATCTAGGTTTGGTGCGATTTCTTTTACTCTTTCTTTTTAACTTTTTTCTTTCTTTTGTTTTTATTCTATTTTTTCTTACCACACCCAACCCTACTTTTTTTTTCTCTTATTCAAACCTTTATTCACACCTAATTATAATTATGCACTCCTATGATAGCCACCTTTAACTTATGCGATTTATCAGATTTAAGGTGCACAATGTCCAAGGAGGGACTAGGCCAAAGCATGTTCATTGTAACTAAACTTGAAAGGTGAAAGGTGAAAACAAGAAAATAGTCTATGTAGGTTCAAAATTAGGATCAAGGGTATTTATTCTAATTTGGAAAGTTATTTAAGGTAAGAGTAGACTAAATCGAGAATGTACTATGATCCTTTCCTAACCAACTATCCTACAGCCTTGGCAAAACTAACTAGGTAAGTTCTGGATTAAATGCATAAAGGGAATTGGGTAAGCAATATAACACACACATGGCACACAGTTATGTTACAAACTACTACCTATCCATTTTATGCAAATACTAAGCTATGATTATTATGTCCCTAATCCTAATGTCATAATAAGATTCACAATGGTTCCAAAGATAAACATATTACATAGTTTAAAATATGAATTTCGGAGGGACATTTTTCTCAAACATTTAAAAATAATCAGAATATATCAACTGTCCTTAACTCACTTATTTTTTTCATTTTTAAACACAAACAAAACATAAAACATGTATAA
The DNA here is from genome assembly GCF_002878395.1 of Capsicum annuum. NCBI lineage: Eukaryota > Viridiplantae > Streptophyta > Magnoliopsida > Solanales > Solanaceae > Capsicum > Capsicum annuum. The sequence goes on from NC_061118.1 coordinate 22,649,718, forward strand.
CACAAACATAAAACAACCTAAACATGCAAGTTCTACTATAATAGCACAGTCGATAGGAAAAAATATGGTAAGAAAAACACTTAGCCATGGTACACACCCAACCCCAACTAAAGGACTATACATTGCCCCCATTGCATAACTATAATATAAAGTAAGGGAATGAAGACATACCTGGGATACTCTAGGCATCCATCTCTAGCTCAACCTTTCTAGTGTAGGAGGTAGTGCAAATATAGGATATATCTCAACTGGTGGAGGTGGTTGTGGTAAAAATTTTGATATCTCCCAAAGCTACACCTCCAATTGCATATAAAGAAATCAATGCAAAATATAGTAACCCAACTTATGTTGGGGTCGAACCCATAAGGAATACGTGAACTATCTCTTAAACTTGCTGAAATCATTAGGCAGTAAGAAAAATAAATAGGTGTTTGTAGTTGTAAATAGTGAAAAGTAACAAGATGTGGAATACTTTGGTTGTAATCAATCTGAAATGAACACTACGACTGTGTTCCTTCTATCTTCTCAACTTTGTAGGTTTATCGTGCTTTGTTGAACCAATCCAATATCTTGCATGTAGAATTTGATATGTTATGTATCACTAATCGTCTTATGAATGCCTTAGTGAATCCACTCCTTACCTTTTGAGTCTTAGAGTATTTCCTTACAAATACTTATCCTAGATCCTAGATAAACTATTATCTTTTGAGTCCCCAGTTATTTAAATAAAGATAATTATCTTAAGTAGATTAAGATGATTAGTTTATTTTGACAATTAACTATAAATTACTATTGTGATCTTCTTTTCCTACTCTCTACCTATCTTGTGAAGTAGGTAGTTCATATAGGTGGGATCCTAACATTTGAAACTGCTAAGACATCAATTAAACTGAAGATGATCATAATACATGCAAGAATATCAATTTGAGACAACATTGCAGTTCTCCAACTTTGTTAATCTAGTAGGGTTCCCACAACTCTAGCTAAGGGATTTAGCCACTCATCATTGTGAAACAATTAATGGAATTAATTGTTGGAAACATTAAATTAATCTCAAAATAAATTATGATGAAAACCCAAAGTATCAGATTAATAATTTAACTAATATAGGAACAAAGGAATCCCAAGATCAAAATCGAATATCGAAATCAAATAAATATTTGTAAGTAGTAAGAATATGTCAACTAAATTAAAAAATATAAAAAGGATATTTATAGAATATAAGGAAACCCTAGGAAACCAATCTTAAACCAAAGAGGAAAATCAAAGTTGATTTCCACCTGCGGGACTATTTATGGGACGTAGGTGGTCTCACCGTAGGTGTCAGTATCCAAATATCCTAAAAAAATCTATAGACTTCATTGATTCTTACATCTATAGGGTGTAGGTACTACCAAAGGCCCATAAAAAGTACTCCGTAGGTGACAAGCTCATATTCTTTAGCTTCTGAATCTTTGATCTTCAACTTTATGGCACATATTCTAACACCTACCCCACGTAGGTCGCACCTACGGGGCGTAGGTATCCACATAGGTGTCCCAAAATCTTCAATTTTCATATCTTTTCTCCTTTTTATCACAAAAACATGGTTTCCTACTAAACACATCACATCTAACAAAAATACCTAAGTAACTTGCATACTTTAAGCATCAAAAGTGCTATAAAACCATAGCACATCGACACCCACAATTTAGAATGTTTGCAAGTCCTTAAGGAACGCAAAACAAAACTATGATGTTTAAAAGGAGAAACCTTAACTAACTATGACAATCAATCATCAAATTTTAAGTGAAATATTAACCCTCCCCCCCTCTATTTTAAAACTTCAAAACCAACTATAAGTATCACTGAAACACACCAATATGTCACAAAGGAATCAAGAAGTAAGCAACTAGCAACACAACCCAATACACCATCACATCAAAGGAGTCCCAGTTACTCATATGAAATCATACATGTCAATGCATATATGTATCAAGAGAAACTCATACTCACAAGGAAGTTCCAATCAATCTGCATCAAATGCCATAGGCTTGCCCTTTTTTTTATACCTTAGCTTTCAGACTGTCGGGTTAGGATCACTATAGGACTTTACTTGGCTTGTAATGTAGGCTTGCGGGCTGGTATGGTACATATGGACATTATTAGAGACTAAGCCTCCTTGGTACAACACTTGCGCTAGGGGCCACTTACCAACCAATTCTTTTTTATTTCTCCTTTTTTATTCTTTTATTGCACATTCAGGTTGGGTGTGGTTTATTTTATTCTTCCTTTTTGCCTTTTCTTTCTTTTTCAATTTTTTTTTGTATTTTGTACCTTACCTAGCCCTAGTTTTTTCTCTTATTTACCCTTCTTCATACCTACTTCACATTACACACTACTATAATAGCCACTCTTAACTTAAGCAATTTTCCTGAGTTAAGGTGCACAATGTCAAAGAAGGACTAGAACTAAAATAGGTTCATTATAGCATTAATAGGAAGGTGAGAGGTGAAATAAGAAAAATTGGCTATACAGGCTCAAAATAGGGATATAGGGAAACTTATTCACTTTTGAAAGGTCATTTAGGATAAAAGTAGACTTATTCAAGAATTACCTATGATCCTTTCCTAACCGACTATCCACCAATCGAGGCAAGACTAATTGGGCAATTTCTGGATTCAACACACAAATGAAACAAAGTAGTATCTCACACACACATAACACAATGCTTCATCATAAGCTACTACCTATCTAGTTCATGCAATTATTTTCTATGATTGTAATGTCCCTAATTCTAATTCCATAAAGAGATTCACAATGGTCACACATATATATGCATCACACAATTTAAAATAGATTTTAAGAGCGCTATCATTTTTCTCAAAATTCAAAAACAAAGTACATCAACTACCTTAGATACTCAAAAATCTTCTAATTACACTAAAAAGATGTACAATTAGAAACAAGACATTATCCAACACAATATTACCTAAGATATGCCATTTCTACAACCATACTTAGATCAATCGAAAAACAAACATGGTAACAAAAACCTACAGCGGCTATGGCATACCTCACCCCCATCTAAAAGACTACGCACTATCTCAAGTGCATAAAAATAATATAAAGCAAGGGAATGAGGACATACTTGGGATGCACTAAGAAACCGTGTCATGTTCATCCCCTCAGAGAGTATCTCGACTAACAGATGTAGTGGTAGTGGTGGTGCACTACTAAAGGATGCACCCACAGCTATCTCAGCACACCCTTACTTATTGCATAATGTAGCCACCACCTTTCTAATCCTATCTCGATTGGGTTCCTTAATATTAGTAAACTGAGCCTGTACTCTTTTCTCAAAAACATTAATATAGCTAAGTAACTCATCCTTTATCTTTATTATCACATACCTTATAACTTCCTAAATTTTAGTCTCTACACTCTCTAATGTTGTTAAGACCCAAGGCTAAATTATCTCATATAATATAGCAATCTCGTACACTATCTGAGTAAATCAGGTTGTAGTCTCATCTTGCCTTTCTTCTAAGCACTTTCATAAGTCTTGAGGTACCATAATAAAGTCTAGAGTTGTATAAATGGTAGCGGCGCAAGGGGGCTATAAGATACCCTAACTATTTCATAAGTAGAGGTCAGGGATGAAGTAGATGTGTCTAGGGTCCTCTCCTTCTAAGTGCTCATCTTGAGTGCCTCTCTTTCCTTACCCCTATCAAAATCCATACTCATATTCACATCACCACCTTGTCTATCACTAGGCTCTGGAGGAACTAATGGGCCTTTATACTGGGTTAGAATCACGGTTAAAAGCCTATGGGTCCTCTGAGCAAGGACTTAATCAAAATCATCCATGATGCTATGGTCAGCGCAATTGGTTACTCCTTGATTAAGACACGGTGCTCGGGGGATTTATCCAGTTGCCTCGATGGTACTGTCTTCTTTTATACCATAGTACATGAAAAAAAGTGTTAGTTCTTGTAAAAGAGAAAGTGTTAGTGCTTGTAAAAGAATAAGGGAGTGCAAAATTTGAAGAAAAATCAAAATTATTAAAATTTGAATATTTTCCAAAATTTACATCCCTATATTGTAAACTTTAGCCCATTCCAGTCCAATAATGGACATATCACTTGTATCAATTTCTAAAACACAGGCAAGGCATACAAAAATTTAGATTCCATCACCTTTTCAACTTGGGCATGATCAAAGGGTTTTAAGTTAAAAACATTGTCCAAATTTCATTTTTTCTTGATTACTCTAGGCTCCTATAAATAAGAACTTCTGAGTTTTACATAATTTTCAAGCATATTCGAGTACCAACTCATCTATTGTATGTGAACATTATATTACACTATTCATAGGAGCCAAGAAGTTTACCTTGATTTTTTATTTTGAAAGATGAAAGTAGAAGCTTGAAGTAGTTTTGAAAGCCTATCCTTAAAAAATTTTGTAGCTTGCAAGTGAGGGACTGAGGGATGAGTCTTGCCTTATATAGAATTTGAAAGGAAATTGGAAATTTTAAATTTTAGAGGAAGATGGAAATTTGAAGACTATGAGGTGGATAAACTGGAATTATAAGCTTTAAAAACCAGTGGTAGGCCGATTTTGGGATGGGTATAGTCAGGGTAGGCCTAGTTTTGAAAAAAAGAGCCCAAAAATTGATCACTAATGGTAGCATCTATGAGGAGTTAGTGGCACCTATGGATCATAAGTGCCTTGTTGTATGTGGATAATTTTTTCACACTTTCCCTGCTCTCTGATCTTTTTGTTCTAACACTTATTAAACTACTTATGAGGTTATAAGTGGTACTTATGACCCAGTAAGTAGGTTTGGAGGAAAAAAAATTAGAAGTTCCTCAGAATCCACAAAATTTCCTTTCATTTATAATTTTATAACTTACCTAGCCCGAGTGGGACTTATGACCTCCATGAGTGGGTTAGTAAGTCCCCTTACTTGGAATAATTTGAAATAAGAAATGATTTATCGTGTTCTGGGTTGTTTCTTATGTTATAGACCTACAAATAATAAAAACAAGTGATCACTAAAATAACGGGTTGCCTCCCACCCAGTTCTTAATTTAACATTGCAGAACAATGTGGCTATGTTGGTTACTCATGTTTCACCAACAAGCCTATGGGTTTCCTCCCATGAAACACTTCATTTAACATCACGACATGATATAGGTGCCTTGATTACTCAAAATTTATCAAGTAACAAAATGAGTAGCCTCCTGGGTGATCAAAACAATGTATAACTGACACAACCCTCAAGTTGGTTGGATGCTTTATGGTTCTACAGACATTGAATGTGACCTCCTCATCATTCACTTGGAATATTTGTTATCCTTTATCTAGATCTACCATTTCTCTACCCATGGCCATAAATGGTCCCCCCACGATTATGGGTATCGCAAAGTCAACTTCACAATCCAAGAAAACAAAGTCATCTAAAAAAATAAAGTTGTTTACTTTCACCCAAACATTGAATGATATGCCCATAGGTTTCTTCACTGTATGATCTACCATCATGCAGATGTTAAATATGACCTCCACATCATTCACTCTAAACTTGAGCTCTCGTTTCCCCAGATCTACCGTGGATCTACCCATGGACAAAAATGGTCTTCCCATGATTATAGGCATCTTAAAGTCAACTTCACGATCTAAGATAACAAAGTCAGCTAAAAAATGTTGTCTAATTTCACCAAAACATTGAATGATATGCCTAAAGGTTTTGTTCCTATATGATCTACCATTAACAATCACATAGTCATTGATTTTGAAGGGCTCAAGCCTAACCTTTTGAACACTGCTAGCGGCATCAAATTAATGTTTGCTCCAAGTCATGCAATTCACAAGAAAACCTAGATGTTACAATGGTGCATGGAATTATGAATACTCCGAGATCACCCTTATTTTAAGCCAAAGATCCAGAAGTAATCGCACTACAGTGGTGCAACCTAGCAATATCTTCAAAACTAACAACTCTCTTCTTCATCACCAACTCCTTTATAAACTTGGTGTACCCAGGCATCTGCTCAAGAGCCTCAAGTAGAGTGATGTTCAAGGTTAACTCTTTCAGTAGCTATGAACTTCTTAAACTTGCTTTCATCCTTCTTCCGTTTCAACCTTTAATGAAAAGGTATGGGAGATTGTGGAATTCGCTTCACTATAGGCTCATCGACCTTTCTCTTACCTTTGTACTTCTAAACATCACCGTTAACACCTGTCACCTTATCTAACTCTGCTTTAGGTATCTCATCAACCACAACACTATTATTCTTCAGCTCATTAATAGTAGGCATAGAGGTATCAATAGTCACCTTACCACTCCGAGTGGTGATAGCTAGACAATGACCATAATTCTTAGGATTCATAATTATATTTCTCGGAATTGTACCTGGTTGCCTCTGATTCAAGGTTGCAGACAATTTTTCAAACTTCTGCTCCAATTGCTTTATCGTAGTAGCATGCGAATCCACCTTTTGGGTCAACCCTAATATTTGCGCCCAAGAACTCATGCAAGTGTACTTGGTCCCACAAATAATTAAGTGGACTTTTTCAATCGATTATTAGTCTCATAGGGACTTGTTTTAACTACTAACTAATTCAATTTTAACTACTGAGATTAAATTGGTGTGAAGGTAACCAAGAGAGTGGGAAGTTTAAAACTAATGTAAACTTAACAATGCGGTTAATTAAAGGTCTTGGAAAATCAATTGGGAGAAACTCAGGGTTAAGACTCTACGAATATTCATACAATGATATTGAACTTCATTGGTTAGGTTACTTAACCTGGTTGTTGATTCACGGGGTTGAAATTATGATTATGGTCTTCTCAGCGTCTTGTCATCTATCTAGCTTAGACCCACAACTACATCATTGAGCGAGGATGTGAGAACATAGTTAAATGCATTCATATTTCATCTTGTTAGTGAACTTAATAGGTCACATAGTTATATTCCTATCCTAAATGCAATTTATAGTTTCATTCTATAGAAGATGACAATCCTATTATATTTACCCCACGTTCTATCCTCTCGTTCCTCCTTCCGGTCACACAAGATGACAATGGATGTATGCTAAGGGTAAAAATATTTAAAATACTAACAAAAAATATAAGTAACCAACCAAGTATGATAAATAAAAAAAACAAATCAATTCATAACCAGAGTAATCATGTTCTTTGCCTTAACCCCGAAAAAAGGTGTTTAGTCGTTCATGTACATAATTGTAACCAGAATGATTGAATACATGTTAAATTCCATAAAAAAAAACAAATTAATGGTATAAAACCATAATTTAAGTGTTATATATCCCCCCTCAAAGTTTAAAGGTCATCCAAGGTGTGTAACATAATTTTTAAGGGTCCTACTTATAGGAGGACATAAGTTGTCAATTTTGATAGAGCGGCATGCCACACCTATATCCCGATTCCTAGGGTCAGTGGAACGCCCTTATTAGGTTTATATAGTTTAATTTACTTCCTATTATTCATCCAAGTCCATGGAACATCCCTAAAGAGGTGCCTATGTTCCGTGGCACGCAAATGACTCCACAATGTCCGGTTTTGATCAAATATTGTTCCATGTGTTTGTCCATCCTTTCCAAGCCTTGTGGAGATGTTTACACTTGATTTACAGATTTTTTATCATATATATATCATTATTATAAGATCATAAATCATAATATATCATCAAACACCACGTATTAGAGCTCAAAATGACATACAAATCAAGACAATGAACTAGAATCTCAAGTTAAGAATACTAGTTTTGGCCTTTTGATCTTTAACATAGTATTTTGTTTCTTGGATTGTATCAATTGAATCTTTAAAACTAGGAAAAAATATTATTCCATATATAATTAAACAATAATACCCTTAGTAACTCATTACGCATACTATAATCCATTGAGGTCAACTAGAACAACACATAGCTCAAACTAGTACACTAGTTTTCTCATCTAAACTCTAAGTGGCCAAATTGATTCCAAACTTGTTTGAAAGATGAATTAAACATTATAATCAAGCATTTTAATACCTATATTATAAATTATACAAATATTTACCCATTAAGCACAACAAAACTCCTCAAAATAAGGCTAAATAAGCCTGGATTGCAACATTGAGGTGCATAAATCCACCTTTTTTCGGTTAAATTTGAGCTTTTATTAATAATTGCTAAACTTTAATGGACCAACCCATTTAAAAAAAACATCCTAAATCAGTTGGGCTGTCTCGGTCCAACCCGGGTCCAACTAAAAGAAAACAAAAATAAAAAACACTTGAGATCAATAGGGTCTCCAAAAAAGTTAAAGTTTGTTTCCTTTTTCTTTTGAGATGAAATGCTGCACCTCTTATTTAGTATCTCATTTCTCATCCATCTTCCTTAAACCTTCAGTATTTTCCATCCTGCTGTCTTTAATTTTGTGATTCCAGCTCTCAATCACGCATGCATCTTCTTCTCTGGTATTCGAATTTGCCAAATTTATTGGTGATGACCCTTAATTTGATGATATAGTCACTTGATTTTTATTACTTATTACTTTAACTTCTGATCGATTCTTTCTAGATCTGTATTGGAAGAAGATACTATCTGAATATACCTCCTTTGTTGCTGAAATTGCCTGAAATACCAATGTAAGTAGCTCCTCTCCACCTTTAAAACCTCTGTTGATGCTAAAAATCCTTCTTGCTAATAGCTTAGGATAATCTGAAATCTATCTTTTTTTTGTTGGTCTTTTTTGCTATCAATATATGCCATGTATCTTTCCTGCCTTAATCTTTGTATGTCCTTTAACCTCGAACTAGTGTAATCCTTAAATAAGGACTTTGTCATTTATCACTATTAAAAATAGATTTACCCCTTTTATGTAGATGATGAAAGCTAGTAAGAGTTACTGCTCCTGTATCTATGGCTAAATTAGTAAGGTAATCCGCTAACATGTTTCCGTCTGTATATATGCTGATAAATTACTTATTTGTCCTTCAATTATTGCTGAATTTATGTGTTTATACTTGCTAAAATCTAAGGTATATACCAATTTCCGGTTAATACCTTTTGCATTAGCAAAGAATCCATTTGGAAAATTACCTTCTAGAACTGTGTTTGCCTGTAATGTTTAGCTGCTTAAAGTATAGCATTTTCTTCTGCTTGAATACTATCTGCATGTTGCTTTGTTTGTGCATGAGAATAAATTAAATCCCTTGCTTCATTTCTCAGATAATAAGCATAAGAGCTCCTTCTCTCTTTACCTCTGAATGCTTCATCTGTGTTGTATTTGAACCATCCTTGTTCTGGGGCCTTCCATTGCACAACTATCCCCTTTATTTTGCCTTTAATCTTATCAAACTCCTCTAGTATCTGTGGCCATTCTATGGGAAAATCCACATCTGGCTTTCTGACCTTCAGTCACAACCTCAAGTTCCTTGTAATATTATAGATAATTCTCAACCCAGAGGTATTCTTATTATCATATTTCTTGTTATTCCTTCTCTTCCAAATCCCCCATAGGATGATACTAGGTAAGGCTTGAAAAGAAGGAAACTCTCTCTTTTTATCTCTTGTATTCCACCATTTAAGTATAGTACTCCTTAGTGTTTACCCTTGGATAGATATACCTACAAAAGAAGAAAAATAGGACCAGGCCCTGTTAGAGTAAAAGGATCTTCTAAATACATGAGACAATGTCTCCACTATAGGTTCAACATAGTACCAATATTTTGATGGGCCCTGTAACCCCCATCTTCTAGCATTGTCATCCACTGGAATTCTACTCTTCCATAACCTCCACATGAAGAAACCAATTTTAAAAGGCAAACCCTTAACCCATATGCACCTGTATATATCACTTTTTTATCCTTTATCTGTAATATATTGCCATGCTTAATTCACCATGAAACCTACTTTGTCTTTCAATGGCCACATTGTTCTATCATCTTCATTATCTGTTGGATGTTTTACTTTAGAAATTATATGGTCAACTATTTCTGAGTTGAACATTGTTGCAAGTGTTTGTTCATCCCATCTTCCCTCTATCACTAAATCTCTAACCTGTTCATGTTTATCTGTCACACATGAACCTTCCATCAGAGTATAAAGTTCACCTTGTCCTGTCCAATTATCTAGACATATATCTAATTTCCACCCCTTATCTGCCATACTATAAGATGTTTCACTAGATTTCTGGCAATCAACTTTTTCTTCCAGATCTGTGAACCTCCTGAACTAATTCTCCACACAATCATTGTTGGATATTCCTTTTTTACAATATTTGTTCTTCATGTACCCACTCCTTATAGAATTAGTTGTCCTAAATTTCCATCATAGTTTGTAGAATAGTACCATTGAAATATCTGTTATTTTTCTAAACCCAAGCCCTCCTTCATCCTTTGGCATACACATATCTTTCCATCTTATCCAATGCTTTCCTCTTTCACTTATTTTTCTGCTCCAGAAAATCTATGTTAATGCTCTATCAATAGTATTCAGTACATTAAGAGGTGGATTCATTACTGATAAGCAGTGAATTGGTATACTGTATAGTACATGTTGAATCAATACAGCTCTACCACTATAGGATAATAGTTTACCTTTCCATGCCTAAATTTTATTTGTTATCTTCCTCATCAATTGATGATAATAATCCTTCTTCTTCCACATGTAAAATATAGGGCAAACTAGGTAATTAAAAGGAACTTCACCTCTTAAAATACCTGTAACTACTTCAGACATCACAGCAGTTCCATTTGATACTCCTTTATGAAAATATATTGCACTTTTTCCTTTATTAATCTTCTACCTTGAGACAGCTTTATATCTTTCCAGAGTTGTAACCAGCTGCAGAGTTCTCAGCTCATCTTTACATAAGATGATCATGTCATCAACAAAGGCCAAGTTATTTAGTTTTGGACTCCCTCTAGGTATTCGAATAGCTTGAACTCTTTATTCTCTATTAACTTCTTCATATTTCATTATAGAACTTCAATAGCAATGATGACAAAAGTTGGTGATAAAGGATCACCTTGCTTTAAACCTCTTGAAGATTTGAAAAAACCATTAGGCTGCCTATTGATTAGGATAGAATACCAGTTGTTCTCCACCAGTCTGAACACCATGTCAATTAGTATTTAACAGAAACCCATTTTTCTCAGTATCTTTGGCAAGAACAACCATTCTACCCTATCATAAGCCTTCATCATGTCTAACTTCATGACCATGTTAGGAGGCTTTCCTCTTTTTCTGATTTTTGGTACTATTTCTTGTACAATCAGCACATTCTCAGCAATACTCCTCCCCTGTACAAAACCTGCTTTCTCTGGTGAGATCAACTGAGGAAGTAGACACTTTAACCTTTCATAAACTATTCTTTAAAAAATTTTGTTGACAAAGTTGCTTAAAGAAATAGGTCTCATGTCTGAAAAAGAATTCACCACCAATTTTTTTTTGGTAATAAAACTAAGTTGGTGTGAGTGATAAATCTTGGTAAAGTATGACCATAGAAAAAATCTATCACCATATTCTAAATGTCCATATTTATGATTTCCCATGCATCTTGAAAAAAAGCACCAATCATTCCATTCGGTCCTCTAATACTATTTCTATTCAACCCCATAATAGCTCCTTTTATCTCCTCTTCTGTAGGCATTTTCAGAATCTCAGTATTCTGTTCTTCAGTTACCACCTTTGTTATTTCTTCAAGCATTGAAAAATCCTCTGCATTTTTTTCTTTGGTAAACTGATTCTAAAAAAGTTCAACAGCTGATTATGCAATCTCATTTGTCTCTTCCATCCATTCCCCATCTTTATTTTGTATTATTTTAACGTTGAGTCTGCTTCTCCTTCCTTTAAAAATAGTGCAAAAAAATTTGGTATTCCTTTCACCATCTACAAACCAATCATACCTAGCTTTCTGTCTCTAATATTCTTCTTCTCTTTTCACTTGCAAATTCAACTCAGCAAGTGCCTTAAAAAGATATTCTCTATTAGATCCACTTGGATTTTTTTCAAACTACTTTTCCCTAACTTTGATAATATCCTCCAGTGTTACAATTTCTTGGAAAATATTACCAAAGGTTTCCATACTCCACTTTTTTAATGCAGACTTAGTATTCTTCAATTTCTGATGAAATAGTATGAAAGGATCTCCTGTTAGCTCTATTACCCAACTGTCTTTTATAACATTTAAACATTATTCTTCTTTTAACCAAAGATTCAAAAGTTTAAAAGCTTTGATTACTTACATCTTTTCCCTTCTGCATTGTATAAGTAATGGTGTAAGATCCGACCCACTCCTAGGAAGATGTTCAACTTCCATTATCTGGAAAATACTCTGCATTCTATCATTGCACAAAATTCTATCAAGCCTTTTGTAAATATAGCCTTCATCAGTTCTTCCACTCCACCATGTATATTTACTTCCCTTAAATTGAAGTTCTTCCAAATTACATAAACTAATACACTGATTGAAGTCATGTGTTTCATTTAATGTAACTGGTAGTCCCCCTAATTTCTCCTCTTCATTTCTTATTACAGTGAAATCACCTCATATTTGCCATGGCATCTGATAGGTATCTTCCATTTCCACTAATGAATCCCATAAACCTTGTCTTTCTGTAGTACTACATTTTGCATATACTAGATTAACTATCGATGATACTTCAGCACTATCCAGTTTCACTGATAATTGTTGCTCTTCATCCTTCAGAATATTCATTTCCATCTCCTCATGTATAAATGCCAATATCTTACGAGAAACAGTCACTAAAGAATGCTTCAACACTAATGTCCTCCTATAATTTTCAATTTGTTGTCCATCCTGGAAAGGTTCCATGAGCCTTATGAAATAAAAATGATATCTCCTCTGCATTGTGACCAATCTTGTGAAGGCCTGTTGAGTGTTAATTGACCTTATATTCCATATTATTGTATTCATACTGATCTGATCTTAGCTGACTACTTCTTGTATTCATTGTTTCTAAACTTACACTAGTGCCTTTGGTTTTCTTCTTTGCTTTTTTCTATTTATCTTTTAAATCTTCTACTTATTTTGGAGATAAATCTGCTTCCTTAGCTAACTGATGAATGTTATTCTCTAATTCATTCATATCTAAATCTTCCTTATCTTTATTATATGTCTCCACCAGACTATGTGATTGTATTTCCAGTGGTATAATCCCTTTCAACACCATCAGCTCCCTGCTTTCTACCTCATATACTTGCATCTGTTGATCTGCATCTTTTTGTTCCTCTTGCTAACTATTCTGCTGAGTTTTTTGTTCTCCCTTGTCTTTCTGTTTTTCTTTTGATATGACCTTCTCATGTTGTCCCTTTATGCTACATGTTGAATTTTCTACTTGCTGTTTCTCTGCTTGTTTTGTATCTGGATGAGGTATATCTGAACTTTTGCCAAATGTTTGATTGACCCATTCCTTTGTGCTGATTGTTTTATTGCCTGCTTGGTTATTAATCATCTCAGGTTGTTCTCCTCCATTATTATTCAACTCCTTGTCAATATTTTATTCTAGTGCTCCAAAGGAATTGGAAACTTCCACCTGTTCAACCTTATTCTCTTCCACTTCTCCCAGAATATGACCATATCTGTCTCTCCTATACCTTCGCATCCATTGTTGATTATCAGCTGCTCCCTTTTTTACTATGTCACTGTTCTGTTGATTGCTCCTTTGTTTAGCATTTGCATTGTCTTCTGCCTATGCTACTTCTTTTTTCTTTTCTTCTTTTTGCTTTTCATATAGTTCAGGATGAGAAGTCAAACAAGTATTTGCATCATGACCTTGTAAAAACAATCATTACAATATTTGGGCATATAGTCATATGAATTTGTACCCATTTCGATTTGATTTCTCCTTTATTATCATTCTGCACATTTATCCTTATTCTCTGTAGCATCTCAGTATCCAAGCCTTCCTCCACCTTCACACGAGCGCAGCTAGGTCTTGTATGGTTCTTAGTTGCTAGATCTACTGTAAGTTGTTTACCTACTGCTGATACGATGGAGAAGATTGCATCCTTTGCAAAGAAATTTGGTGGTAAATCAGAAAGAGATAGCCATGCAACTCCAATTCTGGTTTCTACATCTAGTTTAAACCACGAATCCTACTTTAGAGTCCTCATCTTACATTTTCTATCCTTCATATTGATGTAAAAAGATGCCGAGGATAGGAGTTGAACATAATCTTCTAAAGTTTCTAATCTTATCAACACATGTCTCTCATCTAATACACCGATATTGTATTGGCCCCTAATCCGACATAGATTTGGAATAGATTCTCTCAAGATATTGATATGAGGTTTCTAATATGAGAACTTTCCTATGATAGCAAATTGTAACTTTTTTTGCATTATAAGATTCTGAATTTCTGATGACTTCCATGTAATTGTTGGTTCTCCATGCAACACTATCACGAGTTTTCGAGGAAACCTAATGCTACTATTGTCCACTACTTTTGGTTTGACAATATCCACATACTTCATGTTACCATCAATTTTTTGCATGTGATGAGTAAATTCCTCCCTAATCTGAACGCTACTGTTACTATTATCTGGTGGGATATTCCCACCGGCAGTGGTGGCCATATTGGCCGGAAAGATTTTTATACGGCTAGAGTTTAGGCGGCTAGTTGGGGTTTAACTCCAGATGCTCCTCTGCATAAATCCACCTCAGATTATCACCCCACACTCATAGCCTTGTTTTTCCTCGAACAACTCTTTAATCTATGAATCTTAATCAGAGGAGAATCAATACTTCTAATACAAGAAAGACACTCAAGCTAGTACTACAATTACTATAGAGAATGGAAGTCCTTACACTAAGCATGTTATACAAAATTGAAAGCTCAAGAACACTAATACAAAACATCCTAGCCTCAAGAATTGACTAACCAACTTGGCAAAGCCATACATATTTTGCAATAAATGCATCATACAAATCACTCAGCTATCATCAAACATATGCCCTCACCATAAGAAAGTTACCCATGCTCACTCACATAGATGCTTTTTATCACAAAATGGGTATAGGAATCCAATTATGCTCACTCTCACAAGGAATTCACAAGTCACACAAGATGAACCATAGACTTACCCTTAGTGTAGTACTCCATTAATATCAGAATTTTAAGGCTCAAGATCAAATAGGTGTTTATGAGTTGTAATGTAAGCTAAGGTATGGGTAGGAACTATTCTGGCCAGTAATAGTGACTATATTTCCTAAGATCTTTAATATATCACACTTTTCATTCAATCCACCTCAAACAACCATACTTTCACCTCATCTACCTTCACAAATATCTTTTGTTTCACCCTATCTAATTAAGCTACTTTACATACAATACAGTGGGAGTATTTTTTATTCATATGTTATTCAATTTGAATAATCTTTATTTTTTCACTACACAACTTCCAACCACAACACATTAATTTTAAAACCAATAGCAATTTCTTGGGGGCTCACTTTCACCTTTTCTTACTTGAATTTCAAACTCCTTAACTAAATTAATTTTTAACTAAAGAGCTTAGGATCTTTGGATCAAATTAAGGTTAATCAAATAAGGGGCTATAGGCTACATATGACGCTACCAAAGAAAATAAGCTAAAGGCTCAAGAAGGCTAACTAACGTTATGCATAAGGGTAGGTAAAAAAGAGGCTGTGAAACATGGATTGCAAAGAAATGCCTATATAATCTTCTAAACGCACATTCTTTATTTCACTTTTCACACACACCAAGAAATTTCTATACATCAAATGCAACCAGGAATATATAAAATCCTTACACACATATGGCATATGATCGACTCAAGTAGGATCATCATAGAGTCTCAGCCAAACAATAGCATGAATTTAACATTAAGACAACAACATTCAAGAGTCATAAACTAGAGCCTAGGAGTCTTAAAAGTAATAATTCACACAATCAACATGCTCTTTACATTTAAAACCACTCACATAATGTAATCACACATAGCACCAACAAGAACATCTTACTCATTTGTACACAAAAATTTAAATTTACTCCTGAAAAAGAATAAAGGATACTACATTTAAGAGCCCCCCTCCTCCCTCCCCGTAGGAAAGAATAACCATGGGGTGGGTGAAGTGTGCACCTACTAGACTGACCCAGCTAAACTAAAACTAAAACTAGAAAACCTTTTTGTAATTTTTCAAAACTTTCAAATTTAACCCAAAAATTAGAAAACTACTAAGACTCAAGATCCTACAGCATCACTTCATATGAAAATATGGGAATTTCCCCACCCCACACTTAAAAATCTATTTTTTTCCAAAAGTAAAATTAAAAGTAGGGATAGAAATACTCCTTGAGGCCTCTAGTCCTAGTCAGTAGTATCTTTATACATCAAGAGGGTCCGCGGACCCCACACTCAGTCTTCGCCATGATCTTTAGCTCAAGTTTCAGGTTCTCAGACTTCCCATAGACCTGTGACTCAACAAAACAAAAATTACGTGAAGTAAAAACCAAAAATACTTAAAAATAAATACCTACCTTAACTTGGGTTTCCTCCCAAGCAACACCTAAATTAGAGTCGCAGAACATCCCGCATTACTGTTTTAATTCCTCCACCTTGAGGATTGAATTTCACCCCTAACCTCGAATTCATCTTTTTTCTTTGCTCATAGAGTAGTAGTGGTACAAAGATGAAGCAACCACGTAATGGATGGTGCATGGTAAACCACTCGGCCTTTAAGTGAGGCATGTTTTTGTGTAGCTTGTCTGGTGCAAATTTAAGAATATAGGATTCTCGGTCCTCATCTTCATGCCCTTTCACAATTTTAGATGACTCCAAATGCCTGTCATCATTTGAACATAATGTATAAAAGTGATTTGAATGAGACCCAACCAATCCCACTACCAAATTTGCACCATTCATAACATATTCACTCTTTTTTAATTTCTCAATGTAGGTGTCAAGAAAAAAATGATAGTTGAATGTTTGAAATTCTTTTGTCTACTCCTCAAATTGGTTAGTATCCACCTCATATTGTGAAGTTTCCAACCACTTGCTTTGCTAAAAATTTGGACAATAACCCTCTAAGTGGGGTCCTCCTAAAAATAACAAGAATCATCAACACTAACAAACCATCTATCCTGGGCTGACATATCACAAAGTTTGATAGAAAAAAATTAAAAGAAAAAATAGTAAATGATGTACAAATCAATATAGCAAAACTAAGAATAAGATGGTTGCCTATTTACAATTCCTCGACAATGGTGCCAAAAACTTGTTGCACCCAAGCACACAAACAAGGGTATATGGTCCCACCAAGTAGTAAAGTGATTTTTTTCAAGCCAAATATCAATCCAATAGGGAATTGTGTTAAAAACTATCTAATTCAAGTTTAGATATCGAGATTAAATTGGTGCAAAGATAACTAAGAGAGTTGGAAGTTTAAAAATAAAGTAAACTTCACAATGCGGAAAATTAAAGGTCTTGGACATACAATGGGAGAAACCCAAGGTTAAGACTATATGAACAATCATACTATCATATTGAACTTAATTGGTCAGGTTACTTATCTTGGTTGTTGATTCACAACGTTGATATTATGTCTATGGTCTTCAGAGCCTCTAATCACCTATCTAGCTTAACCCCACAACTATACCATTGAGTAAGATTGTGAGAATTAAGTTAAATTCATTCATATTTCATCTTGAAATTGAATGAAATTGGTCACGTAGGATAGTCCTATCCTAAATGCAAATTATAACATCATTCTGTAGAAGATTACAATCTTATTCTATTTACCTCATGTTCGATCCTCTTGTTCCTCCTTTCAAGCTCACAAAATGACAATAGATGTATTCTGAGGGTCGTGAATCATTAAAATAGTAATAAAAATGATAAACAAACAACAAAGTAAGACATAAAATAAAAAACAAATCAATTCATAACTAGAGTAATCATATTCTTGGCTATAACTCTGAAAAAGGGTGTTTAGCCGCTCATGGACATAACCGTAATTGAAATAATTTAATACATGTTAAAATCCATTAAAAAAACAAATTAATTGAATAAAACCTCTAATTTAAGTGTTATCCATTCTCCCTTAAAGTTTCAAGGTCGTCCATGGTGTGTAACTTAATGTTTAGGGGTCCTATTTATAGGAGGACATAAGCTACCAATTTTGACATAGCGGCGTGCCACGCCCATATCGCGGTGACTAGGGTACATGGAACGACCTTATAGTGGTTATATACTGTAATTGACTTTATATAATTACTCCAAATCTATGGTACATACCTAATGAGGTGCCTAAGGTCTATGTCACTCCAATGACTCCACAACGTCCATTTTTTGTCAAATCTTGTTCAATGTATTTATCCATCCTTTACAAGACCTATGGTGCTGTTTTGAATAAATTTATAGATTGTTTATTATCCATATACTATCATTATTAACTCACAAAGAATCATATATCATCAAACTCCATGTATTGGAGCTCAAAATGACATATAATTCAAGACGATCAACTAGAATCATAAGCTAAGAATACTAGTTTTGTCCTTTTGATCTTTAACTTATTATTTGTCTCTTGGATTGTTTCAATTAAACATTAAGAAAACAATTTATTCCACACATGATTATATAATCATTTAGTAACTCATTACGCACACTATAATCTATCGAGATCAACTAGAATAACACATAACTCAAGCTAGTCACACTAGTTTTCTCGTCTAAACTCTAACTGACCGAAGAGATTCCAAACTTATTTGAAAGACACCATTAGTACTGTAATCAGGTATATTAAAACTTATATGCTAAATTATAAAAATTTCTACTCATTAAGAATAATACAAGTCCTCAAAACAAGCTAAATAAGCCTGTATAGAAATAATAAGGTACATAAATCCACCTTAGATTAGGATGTTTGCCTTAATCTCCTTAAGGAAATTTTCTTAATTTTCTTGAACCTTGACTTGCTTGGAAAACATGGCCTCCATCTTTAATTTAGTGTCATGGCTACCTAGTGGAATATACTGACCACCCTTCTCTTTGTAATCATCCTGCAACTCCAGTCACCATCCCCCTATCTGTTTCTATCTCTATACTTATCCCCATAATAGTTTTGAACTTGGTTTCCTTTCCCCTTGGCTTGGAAACCCACTAAATCTCTATCTAGTTATTTTGCCTCTTTTTTAAAATCAGAATCATATGATCTTGAGGCCTTACCATTTGATCCTACTGCATTCACCTTCTTTGAATTCGTCATTTTAAATTAAATTGTCAATACCCAACCTCCGTTCTTAGGTAAGAAACTTCTTATGCCACTGTGTCATCAACAACTCTGTGCTTGCTAGAATTACCAATGGCATACGTGTTAGTGCCTTTCTCTACCTCCTGAGTATGCCATCCTTGGTTGGTGAGAGAGATTTGATCTAATATATTTGATGTTTTCTCCCAATGCAGACACATGAATGCTCCACCAGTGATTGTATCTGACATAGCTCTCAACCTGGTGTTAATGGATCGATAGAAAATCTAAAGCAAGATTTTCCAAAAAATCTTGTAGTTAGGCTCCATCATCAACTTCTTTTTGAATTAGAACCATGCCTCGAACATCAAATTAGAGAGTAACTACCTAAACTTATATATCTCGTCATTCAATTGAAGCATTCTGGATGGTGGAAAGAAAAAATCAAAAAATTACCTTCATAACTTATTCTAAGTAGTGATTGATGTCAAAAACGTTTCTTTAACCACAATGTAGCTTCACCATTCAAAGAAAATGGGAACAACCTGAGTCTAAGAGACTCTTGACATACCCCAGGTATAGTGTATAAAATGTAGATCCTAAAAAAATTTGTAAGTTACATGTTTGCATTATCATTCGGCAATGTTGCAAATACACCTTTCAAATTCAAGAGTTGTATTATGGCATTTGTGATATCAAACTTCACATTCAGTAGCAGTGTGGAGGAACGATAGCTCCATTTTGGAAGGATCAACATATCCCAAATCCTCCTCATGATCATCATATGGTGGCAAGTACTAATATGCTTGGAGTAATTGAGCTCTACCACCTCTAACTCTATCTTGAATGACATTAAGTGCTTCTCAATGATCAAATTCCTGTCTTTGCCTCCCCAGTTTTGCCTTCTAAGCTATACGTTGGGCATATGCTTCCCTTCACTAGTTAGTAGTTGTTGCTAATAATTGCTCAGTTCTTTGATCAATAATGTCTTAAATATCTCTAGCATGAGGGGGAGGTAAATCATTTGGGTTATTCCGAACCTATTTAAGCTTACCTTCTCGTACGTACTCAGTCATCCTACTAGTCGATTGTAGGATTCTCTCAGGTTCAAGATTAAGTAGGAGTAAGAGATTTCCTCTACTCCTTGTGTTAGGCATACACCGACATAAACCCAAATAAAAATAAAAAAAAACCCAAGAACTTCAATAAATTCAACCAGCAATCACACCGTATTCCTTCACAATGGTGCCAAAATTTTGATATCGCCTAAAGTTATACCTCCAATTACAGATAAAATGGTCAATGAAAAATATAGTAACCCAAATCATGTTGGGATCCAAACTGCAGGGAGCACATGAACTATCTCTCAAACATTCTAAAATCATTGTACAATATAGAAAAGTAAATAGGGGATTATAGTTGTAAACTGTGAAAAGAAACACGATGTGGAATGATTTGGTTGTAATCAATCTAAAATAAACACTAGGACTGTGTTAATTCTAGATTCTCAACTCTGTAGGTTTATCATGCTCTATTGAACCAACCCAATATCTTGCATGTAGAGTCTGATAACTTATGTATCACTAACCATATTGTGAATGCCTTAGTGAATCTCACTAATTATATTTTGAGTCTCGGAGTGTTGCTTTACTAACCCTTTTCATAAATCCTAAGTAAACTATTACCTTTTGAGTCTCTAGTTAATTAGATGAAGATAATTATCTTAAGTAGATAAAGATGATTATCTTATTATGATAATTAACTACAAATTACTATTGTGATCTTCTTTTCCTGCTCTCTACCTCTCTTGTGGAGCAAGTAGTGAATAAAAGTGGGATCCTAACATTTTCAACCTCTAAGACCTCTATTAAACTAAAGATGATCACAATACATGCAAGAATATCAATTTGAGACAATGTTGCACTTCCCCTACTTTGTTAATCTACCAGGGTTCCCACAACCTTAGATAAGGGATTTAACTGCTCATTATTGTGAAACAATCAATGGAATTCATAATTGGAAGCTTAAAATCATCCTCGCAATAACTTATGATGAAAACTCAAAGTCTAATATTAATAATTCAAAAAAAATTAAGAACAAAGCAATCCCATGATCAAAATTAAATCTCGTAACCAAATATATGTTTGTAAGTAGTAAGGGTGCGTCAACTAACTAAAAAAGTCCAAAAGGTATTTATATAATATAATGAAACCCTAGGAAACAATCAAAAACAAAAGGGTCTATGGGGCACCTATGAGGTGTAGTTGGTTTCACCGTAGGTGCTAGTGTCCAAATATCCTGAGAAACTCTCTGAACTACATGGCTACTGACACCGGCGAGGCGTAGGTACTACCTGCGGCCCGTAGTTAGTTCTCCGTAGGTGACACACTCAACTTTTTTAGCTTCTGAATCTCTGATCTTCAACTTTCTGACACATATTCTGACACCTACTCAACATAAATAGTACTTACGGGGCGTAGGTACCTATGTAGGTGTCCTAAAAACTTCAATTTTCACTTTTTTGTCCTTTTCATCTATGAAATCTACTTACCTACAGAACGCAACAAAAAACACATTATATCTATTAAAATAACCTAAGTAACTTGCATATTTTCATCATTTTAAGCATTAAAAGTTCTATGAAACTATTACACATCAGTCGTCGTGCACTACTAGAGGATGCACCCATTGCTATCTCATGACGTCTCCACTCATCAACTATTGCCGAAACTATAGAATCATGGGTGGACCTTTTTAGGGCGTGATCATATAGTATAGTCAGGTACTACAGCTCTATATTTCAATCTCTCTTGGTTAGGACCACCAGGACCGAATCCTTCTCAGCAAACAAGTCAAATTACATAGGTCGACATAGAGGAATCGGTTGTATGAATAAGGGGATGACTGAGGGAATGATCTTAACCTAGCTCTCAGCAAGCGAGCATACCTTAGCATGTAATATGGCCATCTCCTAAAAAAATCTAGCTAGATCAAAAGCATGTACATCACTTAACAGTGAAGACACTCGATTCTCAAATACATAAATCCAAGTATGAAACTCCCTAGTAAACTCCATCACCTTGTCTCTTATCTTCACTTTCACCCAAGCCCCAGCATTCTTTAAATTCGTCCACACCCAAGTCCGAATCTGTGCATACAATGTAGAAACAGGATTTTCTACCTTGGTGAGGGTTGCAGTAGTCTTATCCTACCTCTCCACTAGCTGTTATAAGAGATCATGAGATACACCAGTAATACTTATGGTTGTGGGGAGATGGGATGTAGTTGATGCCTTAACTATCTCAAAAATAGATGTCGGTGCTAAAGAAGATATAGCTGAGGACCCCTTTCTCTCAGTAGAAACCTTGGGCATATCTCGTTGTTTGCCTATATCAAGATCAATACCTATATTTGTCCAATGAACATCCTTTGACGGAGCTTATGGTCTCTTAAAATGGACGAAAATCACTGTAAGAGGTGCCTAAGCTCTTTTCATAAGGACTGCATTTGTCAGATCCTTGATCAAGCTAATATCTATTGTGCTTGCCACCCTGATCCTTCTATCAATGTCAGGAATATCTAACACACCGGCCATATCATACAACTTTTGGATAAGGCAATGGAAAGGGGAGATTAGTGGTCTCATCAAAAGCACGCTAATGTATCTATAATATGATAAGTGCTACAAAGTCTATGTCATACCCCACAAGCAAACTAACAACCAGTACGACTCTATCCTATATAAGAACATTGTCCGACACAGTTAGATTCAACCTAAAGCATACCACTATACACTAAAATTTGGTTGTGAAATGCACCACTGCCTTTTTTATTTCCCCTTTCCATCTATCCAGAGGGCATCATCACCCAAATAAAAAATAGGACGAGCTATCTATCTCTCAAAATCTAGCCTCTATTGTCTAATATCAATGTCTCTCATGGAGAATCTGACTTATGCAAATCTCATCCTTAAGTTAAATTTTTCAGAAGATAATGGGACTATATACTCTAGCCTAAATATTACTCAACACATGGCTGTCATAAATATGTCCACTCTAACGCATCAGACTAGAGTATTCTCCAGTTGTGGCTTCTCAATTACCCTACTATCCCATCGAGTGACCCTATATAGCATGGAGACGTATGAGGCATAAAACTCCCAAACCATAGCTAAGATGTAAGATCCTTAGAGCCATGTCATCTATGCTAACCTATATCGATGAATAAAGGCCTGCAAGTCTGGTGACCCTGCTAGCACCCTCCTTTCTGCTATAATGGCCCTCTTAGGATGGTTATGCTTTAAAATAAGGTTATCGCTATGATATATTAACCCTGCCATGATCCAAATTATGGTTGTACCTCTCATATATGTATTGCATCCCCTCTATATACCATCTCAGCCATAGGCACAACCAAGACATATGTAGAACCAAAAATAGAATCATCCAGCAGTGGAATAGAAGGCTGAGTATCCTGTGGTGGTGGTTGGGTATAAGGAGATGAAGATGATGAAATCTGATGTGGCCACTAAGTTGTACCTTTCTTAGACTAGGGTGTAGCTGAAGCCAACTCACTCGATGATTAAAAGCGTTTCCTCCAGCCCCTACCTCAAACTGGGAGTCGTGGGTGTCCTCCTCCACTACTAAATAATATATGGATCTAGACTTAACATTATCTTTAGATCCTTACTGAGACTCACCCCCATCCTCTGTATCATCCTCAGAAAACTTTCTCACTCCTTAAATTAGGTACAGTATGGTGGCAAGGTCTGGGCCTTCTTAATCCTTGGCATGGGAACCGGTGTAAAAGCGGTCCTCTGGACCTCGTCCTTGCTGGTGCAGGCTGAGTGATCGATTGAGTCTATGCTTGGGCAAGATGGCTACCCTGAATGCCCAATGTAGTTGCAATAATAGTTGCTGCATCATCAATCTTTCTCTAAGAGTGGCCCTAGATTTGTGGGGCCGATGCTCTATCCACGACAACTGACTACTCCTCTTCTAAGCCATTGTGTTTAGAGGACTTGTGTCGGAGCCTCAACTACAATCCTTTCTTCTGGGCTACATTAGGTGCCATGGTACTTGAAAAACTTATTGTTAGTGCTTGAAACAGAAGATGGAAACAAAATATTTGGAAAAAAAACAAACACTCAGCATTGGGCACTTACGACCCCACTTACAGGGCCAAGTACCTTTGTAGGTACCCTTCTGATGGTACTTCAAATATTTCAAATTTTCCATCCCTACAAATTGTATTTAGCATATTTAAATCCAATTTTGCACATAATAACATTTATCAAGTTTAAAAACACAAGTTTTGCACAAAAAATTGTGGATTTACATCTACCTCTTTAACTTCTACTTCCATTTAGGGCATGATCACAAGCTTTTTTCATTCAAGAATAATGCAACACTTTAACTTTTTCCATTATTTTAGGCTCCTACTAACAATATTTATGAGTTTCCTTCAATTATAAAGTTTATTCAAGTACCTTGCTTAATAACACAATTATGACGCTAGGATCCAAGAACATTTTACCTTAAAATAAAGTGATGGGAGTATGAAATCAAAGAAGTGTGATAAAAACCCTAGCTTGAGTGCCCTATGTGTGCAAATAGACTTTTGGTACTAAGATTGTGAAGGATTCTTGTCTTTTATGAAGTCTACAGGGAGTTGGAGAGTTTGAATTTAAGAGAGAGTTATAGAATTATAAGAATATGGGGAATAAGAATCGAGTTTGTTGTTTATAAGGGCAATGGTTGGGTCGGTTCTCCTGGGCCTGACCTAAATTTTAAAAATTGGACTAGAAAACTTTCAGCTACTTACCGTAAGCGGCTTGTCGTAAGTCATAGAAAATTTTAAACCCTCTCTAAACTTTGCTCTTGATTTTAATGTATCCACTTACGAGGTCATAAGTGGGACTTACAAGCCTGTAAGTGGTTCGCAGGGAAAATTTCAGAGACCCAAAATTGTCAGATTTTTCTTCTAGCATCTACTACATCACTTACCTTGCTTAGGAGGGACTTATGGCCCCCATGAGTGGGTCAATAAGTCCCCTTACCTGGAATTTTCTGAAATTTGCAATATTTTACCATGTTCCAGGTATTTTCTCAGGCTTTACACTTACAAAAATGAAAACAACATGAGCACGAAAATATTGGGTTACCTCCTAACTAGATCTTTATTTAACATCGTGGCACGGCGTGGCTATGTTTCTTACTCAGACTTCACCAGCAAGCCCGTGGATTTCCTCCCATGAAGCATCTGTTTTAATGTCACATCACAACTTAGTTGGCTTGGCTACTCAGACTTCACCAAGGCTTACATCAACACAAACTTTCACCTTATTAGCTTTACCCAAATAGTGCTTGACACGCCACCCATTCACCTTGAACGGGACTTCACCATCATGCTTTAGCTCAATAGCACCATGCAGGAACACACTAAGCACGGTGAATGGTCCATACAACCTAGATTTCAACTTGCCATAAAACAAATAAAGTCTTGAATTATATAACAAGACCATATTACCGAGCTTAAACACTTTTTTCTCAATCTTCTTTTCATGATACAACTTTATCTTTTCTTTGTACAGACCCAAACAATCATAAAATTGAAGAAAGAATTCATTCAACTCATTCACCGTGATCATCCTTTAATTAGTCGCATCATGCGACTTAAAGTTCAGATTTTTCAGTGCCTATAGCACCTTCTGCTCAATTTCGACGGCAAGTAGCATGCCTAGCCATACAAAAGCTAGTATGGAGAGGAACCTATGGAGGTTTTAAAAAATTTCCGATAGGCCCACAAAGCATCATCTAATTTACTTGACCAATCAGTCCTATTGGCATTCACTATCTTCGCCAAGATAGGCTTGATCTCACGATTGGAGACCTCAACGTAACCACTAATTTGCAGATGGTAAGGTGTTTCCACCTTATGCTTCACACCATATTTTTTGACTAAGGCCTTAAAAAGACTATTACAAAAGTGAGACCCACCATCACTAATAATATCACATAGAGTGCCAAATAGAGAAAAAATATTCTTCTTTAAAAATTATGGTAACACTTCTTCCCTCGTTGTTGAGAAGCACAACTTCCTTCACCTATTTAGAAACATAGTCAATCGCCACAAAAATATATTTCATCCAATATGATTTTAAAAATGGGCTTATGAAATTAATTCCCCACACATCAAACAACACCAACTCTAAGATAGGTGTCATGGTGAGTTCATGCTTCCATGAAATATTACTTTTCCACTGACTACCTTGCCGCTGAAACTAATCCTCGGCTTAAGAAAAATCATGAGAATCCTTGAAGATAGTCATCCAACAATACCTACACTAAAGAATTTTATGGGTTTTGCGGGTACTACCATGATGACCCTAAATTGGTGATGAATGACAAGCCTCAAGAATGTTCATCATCTCCTTCCCAGGAATACATCTCTAGATAATTCTATCTATAAAAATCAGAAAATGATAAGGTTAATCCCAAAAGAACTTCCTCACCTTATGCATGAACTGCTTACGCTGCTGGAATGACAAACTTCCAAATAAGATCACTTGCTAAAAAGTTGGCATAGTTAGCGAACCAGTGGATTAAGTCTTAAGATGTTACCAAGATACACTCATCTAGAATGTATCATGTATACCAAGATCGTCCCCTAAATTCAGCATTGCCTCCCTCGACGCGAGATAAGTTATCTTCAACCTGGTTCTAAGTGTCTTTCTGGTCTTTTACCTAAAAGTTAAATTCTTACAATAAGAGGACCCAACATATCAACCTTGATTTAGTATCTTTCTTGGACATAAGATACCTCAATTCTTCATGATCAGTGTGAAATATGACTTTGGTCCCTATCAAGTAGGATCAAAATTTCTCAAAAGCAAAAACCAGCGCGAGTAACTCCTGCTCTGTGATTGTATAATTTTTCTATGTGGGGTTCAATGCTTTGCTTACATAGTAGGTGGGTGAAGTATAGTTTCACATTGCTAGCCTAGGATAGCTCCCAAGGCCATGCTACTCACATCGCACATCACCTCAAAAGGTAAGGACCAATCAGGAGAAACAATAATAGGAGCTGAGATGAACTACTCCTAAAGGCACTCAAATTCCTTGACAAATGCATCATTAAATATGAAATTCACCTCCTTCTCAAAAATATTGCATAATAGATTAGAATTTTAGAGAAGTCCTTGATGAATCTCCTATAAAACCAGCATGACCCTAGAAACTTTTGATACCTTTGACTGAAACTAGAGTTGATAATTTTTCAACCACCTCTATTTTTGCCTTAGCAACCTCATTACCCTTTTTTGAAATATTGTGTTCAAGAATAATTCCTTCCTTCACTATAAAGTGGCACTTTTTCCAATTTAAAACTAGGTTGCACTCCTCATATCTCTTAAGTACATTAGCCAATTGGGCCAAACAATCATCCAAAAAGTCCCTAACAACCAAAAATTCATCCATGAAGGCATCTATAGTGTCCTACACCATATCAAAAAATATCGACATCAGACATTTCTGAAAGGTGGATGGAGCATTGAACAATCCAAATGGCATCCTTTTGAATGCAAACTTATCATATGGGCAAGTAAAAGTAGTCTTATCTTGGTTTTCAAGGGAAATAGAAATCTGATTGTCCCCAAAATAACCTTCAAGAAAAATAGTACCAATACCTGCCTACAAGTTTTTGTAACATCTAATCCATAAAAAGTATAGGAAAATGGTTTTAATGAGTCCAAGTGTTTAATTTTTGATAACTATGCACACTCTCCATCCATTAATCGGTCTCATGGGCACTAATTCATTCTTCTCATTTAGGACCATAATGATCCTACCCTTCTTAAGTACTCATTAAATTGGGCTAACTTACTTGTTATCGACAACAGGGTAAACCACGCATGCATCTAACCACTTTATGATCTCTTTCTTCACCATCCCTTGCATAGTGGAGTCAAATGACACTGGTGCTCAATGTTACGATCAAAATTTGGTTCAAGCTGAATTTAATGAGTACAAATCTCAGGTGAAATCCCCAGATTATCTGTAGTAGTCTATCTGATGGCCCTCTTAAATCTCTACAAGACTTAAATCAACATCGCAACCTATGAATCCATTAAATTAATAGCAATAATAACTAGAAAGGTATTGTCAACCCCCAAAAATACGTACTGCAAGTAAGATGGGAGGGCCTTCAATTCCAAGATCGGTGACTCCTCAATATATGGTTGAGATGGTAAAGTAGCTCTATTCTTTAAGTCAAGATCCTACTTCTTCATAGCATGAGAATAAGAGGCTCTACCATATAGTGTGCTCACCATCTTATTATATTCATTGATACTATCACTGTTGAAGTTCATATTAATTGCTGCTAGTGCTTCACCCCCAAATCTTTCCTCAATGCAACAGTCAATACATCATCATTAATAGTGTCTATCACAGGTACCACCCGTATATCCTTTGACTACCGCATCAACTGACATATATTAAAAGTAACATATTCGTTATTGAACCTGAACTTCATCTACCCTATCTCCATATCAATAATTCCCCACCCACTCGGAAGGGCCTTTTCTAAGATAATAGGGGCTTCGAAGTCCACTTTACAATTAAGGATCACAAAATCAGCTAGAAATATAAAGGACACTACCTTCACCAAAACATCACATAACATACCAATTGGTTTCTAAATAGTGCGGTCGGCCATCAATAGCATCATAGATTTAACTTTAGGTGTCCTTAACCCTAAATTTTTACATATCACCAATGGCATCAAATAATGTCTCCCAAATCACATTAAGCTCAAGAGAAGCTAAAGCACCCAATAGTACATATAATAGTAAAGGCTCTGAGGTCCTCTATATTCTCTACTAAAGATCGAGAAGCAATAGTACTACAATGGTTCATATTATCAGTGGACTCAAAAGTTATTTTCTACTTTTTGGTAGCTAAATCCTTCATTAACTTTGTGTATCCTAGTGACGGCTCCAATGATTCTATAAGAGTAATATTAATAGACAATTTCTTCAACATCGGTATGAACTTCTAATACTTTCCTTCCTCTAGCATCTTCTTCAATCTCTGAGGAAAAGGAAAAGAAGGTCGTGGAATTGTTTCTAATAAAATCTCAACTTCCTTCCCCTTTCATTTATCCTTCTCAAATCATTTATCCACACCATTTGATTTTTGTGATGACTCATCACTAGTCACCAACTTTTTTGGTTCTACTTTTGGTGTATCATCAATATCAACAACATCATCCCGAACTCCATCAACTATAGAAATAGGGGGATCAATGGTAGCCTTACCATTCTGAGTGGTAACGAACAAATAATGACTGTCTTTTAGGTAACTTTCTTGATTTTTTGACCCCTTTACCTATTTAGTTAGAAATGCCTTCATCCTTGAATCAGTGTCATGGTTCCCTAGAGGAACATATACAAA
This sequence comes from Capsicum annuum, assembly GCF_002878395.1. Taxonomy (NCBI): domain Eukaryota; kingdom Viridiplantae; phylum Streptophyta; class Magnoliopsida; order Solanales; family Solanaceae; genus Capsicum; species Capsicum annuum. Next base: position 22,679,399 of record NC_061118.1, read on the forward strand.
ACCCTTCTTGTTGTAGTTATTTTTACATCTTCGGTCACCATCTCTCTCTCTACTTTGATCCCTATATCTGGCCCCATAATAGTTCGACCTTTGTTCCCTTGCCTTAATTTCCAAGTGTCTTGAGCAAACCCTTGGCCTTTGGCTCGAAAACCTGCCAACTATCTATCGAGATACTTTGCCTCATCTTTAATATCAAAATCATATAGCTTAGGTGGTTTACCTTGTATGCTCACAACATTGACCTTCTCAAAATTCATAGTTGCGAATTGTTTTGTCAAAATCCCAATATCCATCATCAACTACACATCTTTTTGAGCCACAGTATCATCTACAATTCACTATTCACTGGAAGCACTAATAGTATAAGTGTGGGCACCTCTTTCTGCCTCCCAAGTACGCCACCCTCGATTGGTAAGAGAGATTTAATCTAAGATTATGGTGTTGCTTCCCAAAGTAGTCTTATAAAATATCCATCTATAGTAGTATCCACATCCTTGGAACTGGCATCTAGGGCACGATAAAAAATTTCCTGCAAATCTCTCCCTGAAATTTAGTGATTAGGCACTATCATCAACTTCTTAAACCAAAACCATACCTCATACATAGGTTCAAAATACAATTGCCTAAAATTATAGATTTTGTCCTTCAATTGCAGCATTCTGGTAGGAGGGAATTATCGGTCTAAGAACTACTTACACAACTCGTTCTAAGTAGTAATGGACCCATGACGTAGTTCCCCTAACAATAATATCGCTTCACCAGTTAGATAGAATGGGAACAACCTGAGCCTCAAAGTTTCCTAACTCAACCCAGGTATATGATATGAAGTACACATCCCAACAAAATTTATGATGTGTATGTTTGACACATTGGTTGGCAAACTCGCAAACACACCTTTTAGATTTAGCAGCTAAATCATAGCACTTGTTATATCAAACTTCGTCCCTTGAGGCAACTTAAGAGGAATGATAGCTTCTATCTCTATGGGCTTAATATACCTCAGGTCATCCTCTAGATCATCATATCATTTCTTATACTGATAAGTTAGGAGTACAAGAGCTCTATCTCTTCTAGCTCTTATGATTTTCCTCAACAATCACCTTCTTATCTCTGTCTCTCCTCTAGAACTGCACGATGAGCAGCCTTATTATCCTTTCTTGCATTTGAACGAGGGAGACAATTCAAGTGGATTATCTTAAAACCTTCATAATGAGCTTTAGTACCATGTTCTGACATCATATGATTCTATCATATGGTTCTTCCAAAATCTTGATCAAATAGGATCATGGGATTGCCTTGACTCCTAGTACTGTCATACACCAGAGTATACCCTAATAATAACAAAAAATTAATACCTAACAATCTCAAAAACTCTGTCAATCAATCTGTAATTTATTCCCTAACAACGATGTGAAAATTTAATGTCCCCCAAAACTATACCTCTAAAAGGTATAATGCGATCGATGTTAAATATAGTAGCCCAATAGAGGTTAGGGTAGAAATCATAGGAATAGGTTGAATATCTCTCACAAATCTTTTGAAGTAGGAGGAGAAATATAAGAAAAGTAAATGGGGGGGAGGGGTTTATTGTGAAAATAGTAAAGCAGCCACAATTATCGATCGCTTTATTTGAAATCAATCTAAGATGAATACTAGGACTGTGTTCCTCCTGGATTCCTAACTCCATAGACTTTTCATGCTCTATCCAACTAACTCAATGCAATACATGCACAATCTAACAAGATATGTATTACCAACCATCTTATGAATGCTTTGGTAAATTTCACTCTTCACTTTGTGATTCTTAGAGTGTCTCCTTACTAAACTTTGTATTTGATCCAAGTTCAACTATCTACATTGTGTATAAAGTTGATTAGACGAGGGTTGGTATCCTCAAACTAGTGTCGTGCCGTTCTTTTCCTAATCTTAACCTCTCTTATTAAGATAATCTCGAATACAAGCAAGTTCTTAACTTCTCTAGTAGTGAAGAAAGCATACAATTTGAAGAAGACCACAATACATGCACCTATACTAATTTTGAAAGACCCCACACTTCCTTTACTTCGTTATTCAGCCAAGGTTCCCGTAAACCTATTTAGATAGTTTAGACACACATAGTTTCAAGAAGATCCATGGATTTCAATAATGAAAGCATAGAAACTATCTCACAATAATTGAATTATAAAAACCAAATTCTTAATTTAATACTCAACCAAATAATCAAGAACAAAAGATTCCAAGATCAAAAGTCGAATCTTGAAATCAAGATATATTTGTGAATGTATACCGTACAAAAACTAATACAAAAATGTATAAAGGGTAATTATAGAATAAATAGTAATCTTAAAAATCCTAAAAAAATGAATAGTGAAAACTGGGTCGGTGGTCACTTATTGACCCATTTAAGGGTCATAGGTAGTACCCACGCCTTTTAGGTGGGTATTGTAAGTGGCCTAAATCCTCAAAATTGTAGCATGATCTAGTACTTGTACCCACGATGGAACTTACGGGGCGTAAGTGGGACTTATGGCTCATAAGTGGTCTCCTCGTCAACTTTCAGGGTCTCTGAAAACATCTTCGAGACCCACAAGACCACTTACGATGGTCGTAGAAAGTACCCATACCACATAGGTGATCTCATACATGGGGTTTCCTGCCTGCACAAATTCAACTTTTTTCACTCTTTCAGATCCAAAACCTAATTTCCCTTCAACATAGACATAAAAACACACCATATCTACCAAAATAGACCGAAGTATTTCTATATTTTCTAATTTTAAGCATCAATAGGTCCATGAAACTATGGAACATCATACTGCGGCCCTTATTAAGAGGAAGTGCAACCAATTCAACCCACATAGAAACATAGTCGACTACCACTAATATATACATCATTCCATAAGAGCTCACAAATGGACCTATGAAATTAATACCCCATACATCAAATAACTTAAGCTCTACAATCGGTGTTAAGGGGATCTCATGCTTCTGCAAGACATTTCCTTGGCACTGGCATTGATCACAGGCCCAAGTATAGTCATGTGCATCTTTATAAATCATCGGCCAGTAATAACCACACTATAGAATTTTATGGTTCATGCAGGAATCTCCATGATGACTCCCAACTAGAGACGAATGTCAAGCATCAAGAATGATCATCATCTCAACTTCTAGAATACACCTCTTAATCACGCCATCTACACACAACCAAAATAAGAAAAGGCTCATCCAAGGAAACCTTTCATACCTTATGCATAAATTATTTTCACTGCTGAAATGACAAGCTTTTTAAGATGAGGTCACTTTTCAAATAATTGATAAAATTAGCAAACCAAAGGATTATTTCTTGTGATGTTGCTTATGTAGAAAATTATCATCAATCTTAAGCTCATTCTGTAATTCAAGCAGCGCCTCCTTTTCTAGGCGGATTAGATGGTCTGTAACTTAATTTTTTGAACCCTTTTAGTCCTTAACCTCAAGTCAAATTCTTGCAGTAGTAGTACCCATCAAATAAACTTAGTCTTCACATCTTTTTACATCATAAGGTGCCTCAAAGATGCATAATTAGTATGAATAACGACTTGTGTCCCAGTTAAATAGGACCAAAATTTCTCAAAAAGTAAACACCACCGCAAGTAACTCCTATTCAGTAACCGTATAATTTTTCTATATGGGGTAGAGTGATTTACTGTCATAATAGATGGGATGAAGTATTTTCTCACATATTTGTCCTAGGAAAAACCCTAGGGCTATGCCACTAGAATCACAGATCAGCTAAAATGACAGAGTCTAGTTCGGAGACACAATAATAGGGGCAGAAATCAACCACTCTTTTAGGCACTCAAAAGCCTTGAGACAAGCATCATCAAACACAAACTTTACTACCTTGTCACATAATCTTCACAATATTTTTGTAGTTTTATAAAATTCCTTGATTAACCCCCTAAAAAATCCTTTATGACACAAGAAACTCCAAATTTCTTTTACAGAAATTGGTGGAGGTAATTTTTTAATCACCTTAATTTTAGCCCTGACAACCTTTATTCCTTTCTTTTAAATCTTGTACCCCAAAAATATTCCCTCTTTAACAATGATGTAACACTACTCCTAATTCAACACCAAGTTGCACCACTCATATCTATAAAGTACATTAGTCAAGGTCTCAACCTGTGCATCTAACAAATCTACAACAATAATAATCGGCAAGGTATTATTGGCCACTAATAATGCATAACAAAAACGTGAAGGTTGGGCCTTTAATTCAAAGACTGATGGCTTCTCAATAGATGGTCGAGCTGGTGGAGTCACTCTATTCTTCAACTAAATATCCAACTTCTTTGGTGCATAAGAGTATGATCCTCTACCGATAAAATATCTCACCATCTCATTATACTAATCAATGTTGTCACTATCAAAGTTCATGATTACCACCGCTAAAGCCTCTACATAAAGACTTTCCTCAATGGGCACACTCACTGCATCACCCTCACAGTGTCTATCACAGACACCATATGTATATTCTTTGGTTGTCGCATTGACTGGCCTATATTGTAAGTAACTTTATTATCGTTGAACCTAAATTTCATATATCCTATCATCATGTCAACCAATTCCCTACCCGTGGCTAGGAAAGGCCTTTACAAGATAATGGGGACACTAAAATTCACCTCATAGTCGAGAATCATAGAATTAGTTGGGAATATAATGGAAGATACCTTAATTAAAATATCACAAAAATACTAATTGGTTTCATCACAGTTTGATTTTTCATCAATAATCTCATAGATGTCGGCTTATGTGAACCCAACCCAAACTGCTTATACACAACTAACGACATTAGATTAATACTAGCGCCCAAGTTACATAATGCTCATGCCAAATTCAGGGACCAAATAGTGTAAGGTTTAGTAAAAGCTCCAAGATTCTCTTTGTTCTCAACAAAGATCAAAAGAAATAGCACTCAGTGGTACATAGTATCAGTGGGCTCAAAACTCAGCATTCGCTTCTTCGTTACTAAATCTTTCATAAACCTTCTATAATCGACATTAATGCTTTTACAAGAGGTATATTCACATAAAATTTTTTCATCATTGACATGAATTTTTGATACTTTTATTCTTCCTTATTCTTCTCCAACCTTTGTAGAAAATGTAGGGGAGGTCATAGAATAGTCTTCAACTCTAGTTCAACCTTTTACTATTTCCTTTATTGATATCAACTTATTTCTCAATAGCCATCACTTTTTATAACATCTCAGTATTAGTCACCTACTTCTCAGTTTCATCTTTGGGAGCATCATCAAAATTGGTAGTATCATTCCTTACCCTATCAACTACTAGCATAGAAAGATCAATAGTAGTCTTACCATTTTGAGTGATGATGAATAGGCAGTGACTATCATTCTTCAAATTCTGAATGGTATTTCACAAAAAAGTTCCTGGTTAACGCTGATTTAAAATAGGCAAAATCTAACCAAATACTGCTCTAGCTACTTAATCACTGTAGCATACGTTTCTACCTTCTAGCTCAATCCTGAAACATCTACCTTAATCTCCTTAAGGAAACTCTTTTGTCTCTCTAAACCCTTAAACAACTTCATAATTAATTTTTCTATCCTTGAATTAATATCATGTTTCCTTGGTGGAACATTCACACCACTTTTATCCTTATAATCATTGTGTCTTCTTTAGTCACCATCCCTCTCTTAAATTTTATCCCTATATTTGTTTCTATAATAATTTCAACCTTGATTTCCTTGCCTCAAGCTCCAAGTGTCCTAATCAGAAGCTTGGCCTTTAGCTTAGAAACTCACTATATATCTATAAAAATACTTAGCCTACTACTAAGTGTCAGACTCATCATATCTATCAGATTTACCTCATGCACCTACTCTATTCACCATTTTCACTTTCATAGTTTCAAAAGTATTTTGTAAGTATCCTTATCTCCATACTCAGTTATGCCACCTCTTACGGCACTGTATCATCTAGGGTCTCTGCTCACTAGAAGCACTAATATCATAAGTACTGGCTCCTCTTTTTGCCTCTTAAGTTTTCCACCCTCAATAGGTTCTATAGATCCAATATAAGATTTTTGTAGCTAGGTCCCAACAAAGGCTCATAAAAGCCCTACCAGTAATAGTATTAGCAAAAAATTTGATGTTTGAATTCAAGGATATATAGAACCTCTTGAGCAAATTCCTCTTAAAATTTTATGATGTGGCATAATCATTAACTTTTTCTTAAACCTCAAACATGTCACATGCAGTGACTCTAAATAGAATTGCCTGAAATTATAAATATTATCCTTCAACTATAGCATTTTAGAAGGCAGGAAGAATCTATCCAAGAATTATTTCTGCAACACATTACAAAAGGTACTAGACCCACAAGGTAGTTCCTAAACCATAATGTTGTTTTCCTATAATATAATGGGGATAGCCTAAGTCTTAAAGCTTCCTAACTCACCCCGGGTAGATTATATCAAGTGCAAATCCCATTGAAATTCATGATGTGCATGTTTACATCATCCATCGGCAAACTAACAAACATACCCTTCAAACTAAGAAACAAGATCATTATAATCGTAATATAAAACTTCACTTCTTAGGGAAACTCCAAAAGATTGATAGATACTTGAAACACATTGGATTTTGGTCCATGAAAATTTCATGACTTATGAGCTTACTACCTAGACTATGACTCTACCTATGAGTCATAGGGTGTCATTACGGGTCATAGGACCCTAATTGTATCCTGACCAATTTGTATTGGCCAAATTAGTGTGATGCCAAAATATTTGTCTTGCCTATAATTTGACTAAACTAGTCATAATGTCTTATTATGAGTTATATGGTACAAATCATAGCCATACCAGTGTGGGTGCTCATGGATCCTGTCTAGACTATGATTGGAGGTCATAAGTCATAAGGTGGCCGTACGAGCGTAAGGTCACCCATAATGACTAGGCAATAATTTTTTAATATTTCATTAAGGGCAATTTGGACATTTTCCTCTTTACTCACCTAGACTCCATGTACCAAAAACACCTTGGGTCCATCATTTCCAACCTTTATCAATCATAAACATCCTCTCAAATCCCTAAGGCAAGAACAAGCTAGGTTTTCTCAAAGTTGGTTATCTAAGGGCTTAAGGGTTGATTTCTCTCTCTAATTCTCTATACTTTTAGGCAGGTTACTCTTTCTCAAATCTTATTTTGTGAAAATTAAGTGTTTTAAATGGCTTAAATATATGGATTTAAAGTGGGTTTTAAAATAAGGCGCTATATACTTTTAATTTGAGCTTAAAGGGGGTTATCTAGCTTACCGTGAAGGTAGAGGTCTCGGTGGGACCAATATTGGAAACCACATTTGCTGGTGTAGGGGTCTTTATGACTGTGTGCATAGTTTACTCATTATATAGATTTTTTAAATGTTTGGAGCCTTAGTGGCTTTAGCCCTTCCTTAAATTTTCTTGGATCAGGCGACTAACATAATGAGAACCTTTCAGTAGGGGGCTAAACCCATATAGCTCAAGGATTCCCTAAGGATGTATAGAGCTACACAGTCTAGGTTAATGGTTTTAAAAATCTTATGTTCATAACCCTTACCCTATCTTAGCATCTTATATATGTATATATGAATGTGTGCATCCGATTTTGATTGATTTTAGACATGGCATTGTCTTATAACTTTTCCTAAGTTACATGCCAATGCTTATCCCACTGTCTATCTAGGATGCTATATCATTTCATGATATAGGCTTCAAATATATTTTTGTTTCTCTTATAAAACATTAGGTGGATTAGCATACTCAATGAGTTGTTGTGAAGTGGTACGCCTCTATCCTTTGAAAGGCCTTGTCATTTCATTATTCTTTTCTTATTGATTTAGTATATTTTTATTCTATTTTGTCATAGTTATGGGCATGTCTAGACTTTGTTAATATTCTAGTTTTTTAGGCTATTGTGTACAGATACGTGTTCCTTGATTATTGATTGACTCTTAGTTTTCATTGATTTATCTATTTATCATTTATTACTATTTAATTAGCTTTAATATAGTTATTATTATCATTATTGTGATTTTGAGGTTGGGTTAAAAGGGTGGTCTCTGGTCCATAGTGGGCTTGAGTAACCCATCATAGCTAGGCCCTGATTTGGGTAGAGACAATCTTGGTATCAGAGCATAGTTTAGAGTCGTTGGAGTATCCACAAATTCATGTCAAGTAGAATTCTCTTTATAAATGTGTGTCACACAACACTTATAAGAAAGAGGCTAGAAGGTATTTTGGAATATTTTCCTTTCTTATGTTCTATTTCAGGCTATAGAGACTAGTGTTTTGAAAATTTTGTAACTACTTGCTTTCTCACATTTCAGATTATGCCTCATCAAAGATCTAACATTCATAGAAACTCTATTGGAAACTCTGTCCTACCTGAGGACATTATAGAGGGGACTCACGCTATGTTTGGAGTGCAGACCCAATCAAGGGTCCCTGCTCTTGATTATGTTGTTCTATGTTGAGCTCCACCTGTCCGACTAGTACTCCTCAAGCTTTTCAAGGTAGTGATTATTATGATTAGTTTCCTTATGAGGACATATCTAATGATGAGTTCTACTAGTCTATCCATTTTTTTACTCAGTTAGTGACATCTTACTCTAATCAATTAGATCGTGTTAGTTTTTTTGCTCCTTCATATAAGGTAACTTGATTTTGCTAGTTGATGATATTGAATCCCCCAACCTTTATAGGCTCTAAGGTTTAGAGAGTCCTCAAGGGTTTGTCAATAATATGGAGAAGATTTGTAAAGTGATGCATACTATTAATTCTGAAGGTGTAAAGTTTGCAGCATATCAGATGAAGGACATAGCTTAACAGTGGTATAAGGAGTGGGAGCATTTGAGGGTTAATGATGCAGATTTGGTATTATAGGATGAGTTTTTGAATACCTTTCTTGATAACTTATTTTCTTTGGAGTTGAGGAAAGCTAAGGCTGTATGTTATCTGAAGTAAGGCAAAATAAGTATGAAAGAGTATACCTTGAAGTTTAAGCAGTTGTCTCATAATTCTCCAGAGTTGGTGTCTCACTAGATCTCTAAAATGAGGATATCTGGTGACTTAGT